>NC_137889.1:4344344-4795555 GCF_963455335.1 Martes martes | reverse complement strand
AGACTCAGGAAAATCGGGTGCTACTATATTATGATGTAATCACATGATCACGGGCACATAGTCCCTGGCAGTCGATCCCTTTAACCTTATTTTATTGGTTACAAACAAGACCCAGGTCCTGCCCTCTTCACAGGGAGAATTATACAAGGGTGCAAGCATCAGGAGGTGGGGATCATGGTGGCCACCTGAAGAGTCTATCCACTGCACACTCCTAGCAATACATTAATATAGAAAGAGCATCATGGAGTCAATAAGCAAAAATGGGCAACATAGGTAAATAGGTATTTTGCATAAAGGGCAAAAATAAATAACATGTGTAGGAAAAGGTCCCTAAACTTACTATTGATCAAAGGAATGTGGATTAAACAATGCCACTTTCCCCCCCAGTGCATTTGTGAGACTACAGTCCCTGTAGCCCATGCCAGCAAGCAGACAGGGAGACCACACCCATACACCATTATACATGCAGAAGAAAGCTTACGGGTCCAACCAAAATTCTAAAGTGTCAGGTATTTTAACCCAGAAATGTGATCCATTTTGGGCATTGTATGCTTATTTGTATTTATCTCTCCCTCTAAAAGTGAAAAATTGGACAGAGTTTCAATGTCCATTATCCCAAAATAGGTCAATAAATTGTGCAGCACACGCTATAGTCTATATGCAAGTGTGTCCATGGTAAAGAATGAGGTGAAAATTCAAAATATGATGTACAATTTGCCTCCATCTTCATGTAGGGAGAAAGGAAGCTACATCTATGCATATATCTGAAATATCTGAAAATATGCATATATTAAAGATGTTTAAATGTTTGATTTTTGGATAACTCTCAGTTATCTTGAAATAAAATAATAATTCTTAAATTTTAAAAAAGGAATTATTTGGAAAAAAAAGAAAAGGACAAGTAGCTCTTATCAAACCACTGAGGAGAAGAATAGAGACAGATTATCAGATTTTTGAACTTGAGGTGACGTTCAAGTTTATTATAATAACTCTCCTTTTACTTGTATCCAGAGAACTTAAGAGTCTTGGACAAATTGCTGGGGAAACTTAAGGCAGAGCTCGGTGTAAGTGGACACTCTTCTCATGGGAGCCCACATGCCTCTCGATGACCCAGAATTCTGGTTCCCCACTCAGGACCAAACTGGCCATCTGTCTTCCTCACTTCTGCCTCTCTATCCCACTCTGGTGGAAGCACAGCTCGGCACTGAGTGTCTTCCGTGACATGATGCTCTGGGAAGACAGTACGGCCAGGAAAGTTCTGGGATTAAGTTTGAAGGCTAAGATCATACTGGCAGCTGGAGAAGTACCTTGCTCACCCCATACTTCTAAGATGGTCCAGAATGGCTGGGCGGGTTACAGGACCCTCAGTAGGATGAAACGTGTTAAATGACTGTACTGCTTTGTCAAGAAGTTAACCACAGTAATGTCTTAAACGTTGCTGAAAAGCCAGTGCTGTGATGTCTTGTGTCAGCCGGTGCATATGTTTCACGTTAATATATTGGGATGATGTATTCGCCACTGCAGAATATTTAATTCTGAAGGACTTAGTAAGCTAAATTCTACCACTCTGAAATATTTGTTTGTTGGGACTGCCCCGATTAATACAATTAGACAATCCTATGCTTAAATGTATTAATGATGAAAATAACTTGAATTAGGAAATAACTTTCCTGATGTGAAAACTTATTCGTTCTTTAAATTGCCACTTCATATCAGGTGATGGAAGTAATCCGTCTGAGTTTTCGTGTGCTTGGCTGTTCTGTCATGGAGAAGATAACTACGTGAAATGTTGGTTTCCTGTGCTCGACGGCATCCTCTGGGAAGCTGGGCACTCAGGACTCTGTCCCTGGGTCTGCCCCTCAGAGCGTGTGCCTTGAAACACAGGAAACTCTCTGACACCAGGTTTTCTCATCTTTGCAAAAGGGTTGTTAACTGGACTTAATATTATAAAGATTAGATGAATAAGCTTATGAAAAAGGCTTAGAGCAGGGCCTGGCAGTTACTAATCTTAAATAAATGTTAGCAACTGTTTTATTATAGCAACTAAGAAATTAGACTATCAATTCAGGATATGGCTCCAGAAGTAATATTGGAGAAAGGCTTATTTTTTGGAGAGAAATTACTTATAAGTGAAGGCTAATAATTATATTTGGATATAAGTACCTTATATTTAGAAGAAGAATCCTGATGCTAGTTTCTAGAATTTTTTTAGGATGTGCAAAATGTTTTGCAATCCTTGCTTCAGTTGCAGACACACAGAAGTTACTGAGATTTCTCAGAAAGGTCAAGTGCTAATAGGATCAAAGTCAAAACTTGACCTTGCGCGCCACCTTCAGCTTGAATAATATTAAATGCTTGGTACAGCCACACAGAGACGTGTTCTATGGTCATTTATGACCAGAAAGCCTTGGGCATTTGAGATGCCCATGAGAGGATCAACACAAGGAAACAGTAGATGCTGCTCAAAGCCAGCCTGCTCTGAAGGGAGCGTCCGTCTGCACGTCCGGTGCATTGGTGCAGAACATTCACGGCCACGAGAGGCTTTCACGTTCTGAAGGAGTTCCTATATTTTATAGGAGTTCCTTGATTCTAACTGGTTAGTTTTGTCCAAGAAAATTATCGGAGCCATTTCTTTGCTCGTTTGTTTGTTTTCGGAAGCTATTCTAAAAGCAACGTTGGAAACGGGGCGACTTGCTGGTTGAGCCTCGTGAAGGCACAGATGAGGGCCTCGTGGGCGATACAGCGCATTTCTCACCTTTCTCAAAGTACAGTCCGTGAAGTCGGAGACTCTCGGGTGAATAGACTCTTTACAATGGTTAGGGCCTTACCCACTGACAGAAACCCTCATTTTCCCCCATAAACATGGGGTGATCAGTCCTGCTGAGGCAGTCAGTATAATCTGGCCTTTTTCTCAGGGCTTAGGCCCTCCCTGTAGTGTCTAATGACTCCAGTAGGATGGGCCATTGGATTGAGGAAATGCCCACAGCTCATCCGCCCGCCCCAAGGCTGCAGAGCTGTGTGGAGACGCCCAAAGGCAGCGGTCTCTGTGTTTGAAAGCCCACGTTAGTGACAAAAATAAATCCCAAATTGTGAGGTTAGAATAAGATGTTCTTTCCAGGGTCGCATGTTTGAGACTTTCCGAAGAGGCTACTCAGAACCCCAGTGGCCCTGAGCAAAATGCAGACTCCTCGATGTCGGCTCCGCCCAGTTTGGCTGTCAGTGTGAAGGTCTGCGTCTCTCATCCCTGCTCTGACCAAGGGCTCACCGACACCAAAACCTTGTAAACGTAGCAACTCTGCTGGTCCCACAGAGGGGAAGGGCTTGTCCAGTCTTGGAGTGAGAACCATCCATTCCATGGATTTCATGGATTCTCCTCGTTGTGCTCAGGGCCCTGCTGCAGGCACATGGCGTCAGGTCCCCAGGGCGTCTCCTCCAGCGGACACCAGCCTGGAAGCAGCCAGCGCTGCAGTTCTGTGACTTGGCTTTCGAATGGGGTCTTCTTCGGAGACGCTCAGTCAACCTTCTCCAACAAGCGGCCTGAGCCCTGGGGACTGCGAGCCTTACGATGCAGTACTTTGAAAGAACGTACGTTGGAGAGACTGAGTTCAGAGCTGTCGACCCATGTCATCCTGAGTAGGAGTTCTCTAGGTGATCTTAAGAGCTCTGAGAATTTCAGTTTTGAGGCCGTTTTTAGAGCCCAGGGAGGAGGAGAAGGCATTTTTTCCACCATGTGCCGGAGTCTGTGGCCACCCTCTCTGCAGTCACACACCATAGTTTCCTCTGGCTAAAAGTCTCTTGGCCTGGGTCGAAGAGAGGGCTGCTCAGTGGGTCTGTGATGAGGGGTGCCGCGTTGTTGTTAGAGTGGAACGTGCAGAACCCTCCTCGCCTGCTTCAGAGAGTGGTATTTTAACTTCTAGTCTTTTTTTTTTTGGTAATTAATTGTACATACATTTTATTTATTTTTATTTATTTTTTATTTTTATTAACATATAATGTATTATTAGCCCCAGGGGTACAGATCTGTGAATCGCCAGATTTACACACTTCACAGCACTCACCATCGTGAACTTCTAGTCTTATCGCTGCAAAGTAGTTCATCCCTATTTGGTTCTTCTTGGAGGAGTGTTATGATCAATAGGACCTCTTTTTTTTTTTTTTCCCATAAATGAGATAGAAATTAGTTAACAAGTGAAATGCTAATGGTCGACACCATATAAGCCATTTCAGGGTACATGATTGATGAATGCGTAAACCATCCAGAGAATAAGATCTGTGTGACTGTTGGCAGAGAAAATGGTATAAAAATGAGCACCTCACCAACAGTGACCATGGTCCGTTCAAATGCAGATGGGAGACAGCTGACAAATTGCAGTATTAGAAGAAAAAGACAACAACAGACACCCTCATTCCACCCCCCGAGAAAACACGCGATGTGCTAGTGCGCTTTCTTGTTTACAGCGGACCGGCAACATGTCTTCAGGTCGGTGGTGCTTAAGTGGCACTTAAATGAATATTTGATGAAGAAGGAGGTCATTGGAGGGAAGGGATGTATGACATACCAACCAGGTCACACTTATATCCACAGGGACACATTTCCAACAGGTCCGTGCAGGGCGTGGCGGGCGAGTGTTGGACACAGACAAGAAGGTTGACTCTAAATGCCGTCTCAGCTTAATTAGGAGGGAGAGGGCAGTTGTGGGTGAGTTTCCACACATGACGGGTTTGTTGTTAAGCTAGTTTCGTATTAGTGAGCTGTTTTGGACCAGTTAAAAAAATCAGTTTGAAGGGTTTTGTCTGTAGGGAGCTTCGTGTGTGCAGAGAGCTAAAACAGTGCGTGATACTAGAAGAGCATGACAAATCCTTTTATGTATTTTTATTTAAAAGTATATTTAGGAACTAACTATTTTTTGCATCTTGCTAAGAGGCCTTTACGAATTCAGTATAGGATATAAATACAGGACATAAATCTCAGGTACAGGAAACAGACAGGAGACAAGGGGCGGTTGCAGTGTTTGGGTTGTCCCCCTCCACCTACTTGTAGTTCCCTGTGAGAGAGGAAGAACAGGCATGATGTGCGCTGCCCCCATAACAGCTAAAAGCCAATCACTGGCCCCTGTATTTAGGGAGTTATTACGTACAACTAAACAAAAGTTCCACATCAAACCAGAAAGGCATAAACGTCCATCAGACAATGGTTCCCTCTTTAAGAAGATTTTCTCATAATAACTTCTTTTTTTTTTTCAAAGGTGGCCAGTATGAGCCACACTGGAAAGTTTGAGTCCTTCCTGACCAGCTCATCTCGGATGACTCTGGGCTCCATGAACAGTATCTGCTGTCCTGTTTGGTTTGATTTTTCTTTCCTGTTATTGCAAATAATGTACGCACAATTTATGACTGTGACAGGATTGTCCTAGTCTTTACTGCCACAGAGTGTGGCTCGCCTCTTTGTTGACACAGGACATCGGGTGAAGCTGTAGAGAGCCTGCGGTGGGTAGCCTTCCTCTGGCTTACTTGTCCATTACCCTATAGTAGTTTGTAGGGACACTTGTACCTGGAGCCTACAGGATGGGGTTTCTAGCCCAAGCTCTGCTCTGTTGCAGTTTGGGGACCTCCAAATGGGGTGCTTTGGTTTATTTGTCTGAGAAGGAAGTGATTTGGCTCTTTCCCTGTCTGCCGTGACATTCTTTGACTTCTGTTCTAAGTATAGCAGCAATCAGCTAATCAATACATACTTAGAGGGTTACAGCAGAGTGGCCCAAATTCAATAAGGCCACTTGCAGCCCGGAGGTAGAAGTAATCCATGGTGTGTGGGTGTGATTTTTCTTTTTCCTTTCATATTTATATTTATAATGCATTGTATTCAGTAATCTGCAGCTTCTCTCCTCAAATGACATACAACAGATACTTCCTCTCATTAGTGTAAGTTGAAATTATTTACTCCCTGAGTCTGTTTGCTCTGATATTTTCACAACCCCTTTGAAAAATAGAAGTCACCTTGGTATATTCAAAGCACTGGTGTCTCAGGTCTCTCCTAATTTGATGGGACCACCAGGTCACACTGACCATTTGTGTTACATGGGTCTTATCCTTCTGGAAAGGTCTGTGTCCATTGTGGCTTTGGGGGAGACACCTCTTTTTCCAGCTCTGTCCCTGAATGTGAATGCTCCTAGGAGAGCTGTAGGAAAAGCATCTATATCCTCAGAGTTCACTTTCCATAAATTTGGGGATTAAATCTACTGTCTAATAATTTTTTCAAGCCACAATATCAACCTTAACATTTTATTTATGTGGAAGTTAATACAGTTGCAAAGTACTTATAAATACCATTAGTGGGAGGCAGCTCAACACTCTATCTTATCATCTCATATTTTCCTGACACGGAACTTGAGCCTCAAGAGTCACCTTCTTCTGGCCATGTGTCTTGGGTTGCAGAATGAAGACCAAGGGCATTCTTCTCTAATCTGTCTTAATGCAAGTTCCCTGAATCTAATCATTCTTTCTCCTTCCTTTCCAACAGCACAATCCTGCTATCATAGAATGAGGGGGAAAAAAAAATCTATGTCGATGCTTATTTGTTTTACAACAAAACCCTAAAATGTTGACGAGGGTCTTTTCCTGAAGAATCATGCATAGTGAACTGCCCTGCCTCTCTGATGATTTTTCTTGAAATCATTTTCTGGTGGTGGTCATCCTCCTTCAGCATCTAATGATGTAGACATTTATAGAATCTTCTGAAGTTCTGTCAGGAATTTTAAATATACCTAGATTCCAGATATGCACACTGGAAATAATCAAGGGAACCCTTATAGTACAGCAGCTAAATGTTGACTGCCGTGTGAGGCGCTCTAGGCGGCTCTGTGACACAAAACCCTGTCCAGACAGGATGGCCCAAAACTTCTCTTTGCCTTGGATTGCTTCATTTTAAATCATTACCCATTTTAAAAATGATTTTCCCCCTTACCTCAGGAAGTAGACTTTGGAGGAAAACAATTTCTACAAGCCAGGTTGGTTGTGTTGGATTTCTCAGGTTGATAAGTAAGGAACAAGTGATGCTCTTGGTGGCCACGTTCAGTTCAGAAGAAGCCAAGCCATTCCCTAGAACTTCGAGTTTCTCTTTTAAATCTCTGGGTAAATAAAAAAATAAATAAACACTTATGCAACAAGCCTATCCTCACCAAGGATGCTGGTCCCAGGGCAAGCAGATACGTGATGTTATTCTTGGAGAGAGCTGACTTCGACTCCTTTGGAGGAGCTGTCGAGGTACAAAATTAGCAAAGATGTTGTCCATCTTATAGTTGATTGCAGAGGCTTTTTGATTCCTCAGTATACGAGGCAGGACTAAACTCTGTGGGTTTCAGTAGTATCAGTAGTTTCTATGATTTTATGCTGGTTCCCAAAGTAACACATACCACAGAAGCACTAGAAAGAGTTCTAGAACCTGCACTGGGGGAAGTAATGCTTTGACAGAAGCAAATCCTATTTTCTTTTTCTTTTTTTTTTTTTTTTTAAGATTTTATTTATTTATTTGTCAGAGAGAGAGAGGGAGAGTGAGCAAGCATAGGCAGAGGCAGAGGGAGAAGCAGGCTCCCTGCCAAGCAAGGAGCCCGATGTGGGACTCGATCCCAGGACGCCGGGATCATGACCTGAGCCGAAGGCAGCTGCTCAACCAACTGAGCCACCCAGGCGTCCCGCAAATCCTATTTTCAGTGCAACTAAATTTCACACATATTATTAATTTAATTCAAATATTGAATTAACTTTATTGAGTATCTTCTCTAAGTCAAGTCCTTTGCTGGTTGCTGGGGCTCCAAAGTGAATGAGATCAAGCTCCTGCCCTCAGGCATTTTATATTCAAGTAAGGGTGATATTATTTCTCACTACTTTGGTCAGAATAATAAAAAAAGAGCTAAAAACAGTAAAGTGCTACCTGATATTGGAGCTTCAAAGAAATAATACATATTTCTTGGTACACTGTTACATTTAATAACTACAAGATATCATGAGTTCCTTTTGAGTGCCCAAGCATTCTGGATAACTTAGGTGTATTGCACTGTTTTGTCTTTTTTGTGACATCTTTTGGGAGAATGTGAAATATGAAATGGTAGAATCCAATCACACAGAAAATCCACATGATTTGAAATTTTTTTTTTTAAAGTTCCAATTGTAGAATTTACTGACTCATCAGTTACATCCACCATCCAATGCTTATCATAGCAAGTGCACTCCTTAACCCCCGCCCCCTACTTCCCCCATCCTTCTACCGCCTGGCCTCTGGGAACCCTCAGTGTGTTCTCTGTTGTTAAGACTCTGATTCTTGGTTTGTCTCTCTCTCTTCTTTTTTCCCAAGACTTTGTTTTTGAAAATGACAGCCACGCTAGTGAGTTAACCACAGTATTTACAAGACTACCCTCTAACAATGAATGTCAGTACCTTCTATCATTGAACAAACATTTATGCCATTTCATTTTGTTCTAGTTATGGAGAAGACAAATTCGGGAGATAGAATCAGTATTAAAACAAGACACAGCTCCTGACTTCATGGTGCTCATCATAAAGACAGAGGACTGTTTGTAGTCATGTTTGTAATCATGCAATCCCAGGAACCCAATTCCCTACCCTAATGCAGTGCTGCTTTGTTCAGAATCCTTGAAAGAAAGGACTCTTTTGGTGTGAGATGAGGACCTGCCTGAAGTGAGGTTTGTTTTGCCACAGTGTTGCTGACATTGATTATTTTGTAAGACCAGAGTTCATTCATGATTCAAGAGTGAATGTGGAAGAAATCCATATTGAAAGCATTTTAAGAGGTTTCATGTAAAAATTATTTTTAATTGCTTTACTGACTTTCATCATAAGTACCTGATGGCATTAAATCTTACTTTTCAAAGGTGTCGTTTTTCTGTCACCATCTTCTCATTTTTTACCTCAAGAACTCTAGATTATAATAACTGGAAGAAATAGGACTCAGGGAAATCACAGACATAGTGAAGACCAAAACGAAGGCTGAAATTCATTCAGATCTGCATGACTCTTCAGCCCAGCACAATTTGGTGCTTTCCCACAAAGAACTGTCAAGTTCTTAGATTTTTTGAATTTAATTTAATTTTTTTAAAAGATATTTTATTTATTTATTTAATTGACAGAGAGAGAGAGAGAGAGAGAACACAAGCAGGGACAATGGGAGAGAGAGAAGCAAGCTTCCCTCTCAAGTCCCAAAGTGGGGCTTGATCCCAGCACCCTGGGATCATGACCCGAGCTGAAGGCAGTCACTTAATCAACTGACCACCCAGGCACTGCCCTTCATATTTTGTTTTTTTAAGACTTTTTTTCATTTATTTAATTGACAGAGAGAGAGAGAAAGAGCTAGAGAGCAAACACAAGCAGGGGGAGTAAGAGAGGGAGATTAGATTCTTTTTTGAGCACATAGGTGTCAAGGTAAACACATGATTGTAGAGTAAATTCAACCTTTGTTACCCATTAGCTCATTTTGTCACTTTCTTTTGTCACTAAAATACTGAAATAACTTTCTAAAATGTATAATGCTTTTATTCTGGGGATTGGAATCAAGATATTATCTTGTTTTTTATTTGTTTCCTTGAGATTCTGCATTTGGAAAATAAATACTCCTCTCTGATTTTTTTTTAAAACAAAAAACCAAAGCAGTGACATTTTCTTTGTCACAGAGTCAGTGTTGTAAGTTCAAACAGCATTTGACAGGCTACATATTTATAATATATTTAAATGAAATAGGAACATAATTTTCCATCATTTCATAAAGTCAAGTTATTTCTAGTAACAAAATCAATGCCATTAGTATTTATTGTTCACATCCTGTATTACCCAAAGTTATCAAGGTCAACCTTACAGTTTTTAAAAGATCTTTTTCTTACATAAGAATAGGAATGTAGTGGAAGTCCTAAGTTACTTGCTACATTTTGTTCATATAGTGCATCTTCCAAGAATTATGTTTGTAAAGTTGATAAAGATAAAAGTTTCAATATAATTATTTTATTGATATTTATTGAATTGATACGTTTTGTTCTTTTGTTTTCTTTTTTGCAAATGAGTTTTAATTTTTTTTTGTTTTTTTTAACATCTTGATTTAATTTTATTTTTTTTGGTGTTCTAAGATCCCTTTTGTTCTTTTTGTTTGTTTGTTTCTCTGCCTTTTTCTTCCAGTTGCTTTAGCACTCATTCCCTTGCATGGTATTTTCTTCTCCCCACTTGACAGACCAGAGCACTGAGGATCAGAAAGATTCACAATCTACCCAATTCCCAAAGTGAATGAATGGCAGAAGCAGGAATAAGATTCATGTCTAAAGCCCAGTTATGCCACTGGACCATGCCTCAAATAAGAATGTAGGGCAATTCCTTCTTAACTTTTATAGCATTTTTACATATAATTATTTTATATTTTATGCAAGACCAAACAACATTGTCACTTCTGTCTTCTATTACTGAGCATTAAATTGCCTTAGATTTTTAGATATTGAAGAGATAATGTATGTGCCATGTAAAATCTAGTAAATATCTAAAATAGGCAGCCTGTTGTGTATTGCCATCAATTTTGACCATAATATGAATAAAAATTAAACCTTCAATATAGTAGTTATTTAAGCCATCTTCCTTTTGGCATGTTCAGAATAGCATAATACCTTACTTGTTTAAACAGAGAAATCCAATTGCTATCTGAGAAACATTTTTATTTTATTTTATTTTTACCCTCATAGGTATTTTATTTTATTTTTATTTATTTTTATTTATTTTTATTTTTTATAAACATATAATATATTATTAGCCCCATAATATAATGCATTATTATTATTATTCACAGGTCTGTGAATCGCCAGGTTTACACACTTCACAGCACTCACCATAGCACATACCCTCCCCAAAATGTCCATAACCCCACCACCCTCTCCCGACCCCCCTCCCCCCAACCCCCTCAGTTTGTTTTCTGAGATTAAGAGTCTCTTATGGTTTGTCTCCCTCCCAATCCCATCTTGTTTCATTTTTTCCTTTCCTACCCTCCATACCCCCCCACGTTGCCTCTCAAATTCCTCATATCAGGGAGATCATATGATAGTTGTCTTTCTCTGATTGACTTATTTTGCTCAGCATAATACCCTCTAGTTCCATCCACATCATCGCAAATGGCAAGATTTCATTTCTTTTGATGGCTGCATGGTATTCCATTATACACACACACACACACACACACACACACACACATACCACCTCTTCTTTATCTATTCATCTGTTGAGGGACATCTGGGTTCTTTCTATCGTTTGGCTACTATGGACATTGCTGCTATAAACATTCGGGTGTACATGCCCCGTCGGATCACTACGTTTGTATCTTTAGGGTAAATATCCAGTAGTGCAACTGCTGGGTCATAGGGTAGCTCTATTTTCAACTTTTTGAGGAACCTCCACGCTGTTTTCCAGAGTGGTTGCACCAGCTTGCATTCCCACCAACAGTGTAGGAGGGTTCCCCTTTCTCCGCATCCTCACCAGCATCTGTCATTTCCTGACTTGTTAATTTTAGCCATTCTGACTGGTGTGAGGTGGGATCTCACTGTGGTTTTGATTTGTATTTCCCTGATGCCGAGTGATGTAGTGCAATTTTTCATGTGTCTGTTGGCCATCTGGATGTCTTCTTTGCAGACATGTCTGTTCATGTCCTCTGCCCATTTCTTGATTGGGTTATTTGTTCTTTGGGTGTTGAGTTTGCTAAGTTCTTTATAGATTTTGGATACTAGCCCTTTATCTGATATGTTGTGAGAAACATTTTTAAATTAGACTATGTTCAAACTCTGGATAGAAACCTCATTTTCTTCTCCACGAAAAAATTGAAATAATAGATTATAGGTCCACAGTATGGATGAGAAAGAGTATACCATCATAGACCGGAAGCTTCCTCATGACTCCCAATATTACAGACACATCTAGACATCAATGGGTTCAGATTAGAAAACCATGTTTCATAATATAATCCTGTGAGTACTTTAATAAACCACAGATTTTTTAGATTAAAGGGGAAGTGGGTAGTTTTGAAATAAAAAGAGCATCTACTAGAGGTTTGCTTTCTGCCTGTGTAGAGAGGTAGATAGATGACATATTGATTGATAGATACAGGTTTGTTTTTCTTCTACCTCACTGGAAGGATAGATCAATTAATGGATAGATAATGGATAGATAAATAGATATAGGTTCACTTTCCTTCTTAACTCTCTGGAGGGATGGATAGATGACACATAGAAAGATAAATTTTCTATAAACTGGTTCCAAACTATGACATGTGCTAACCTGATGTATGAGTATCCTCCATCTCATCCTATCTGGGCTGCAATAGAGAAAGAAGACATTGTACAAAGAGCCATGGTATTTAATAATTGCTTAGGTAAAATATTTTTCCCTAGCAAACTGAAAATTCCTAAACATCTCTTACAGAAGAACGTTAACTTGGTGAGCATCTTGTGTTTTGTGCAACTCACTGATAAAGATGTGATTAGAAAGACAAACATAGAAACACAAACTCCATGATAAAGGATGTCATAGGGCAAATCCACAGTGACTTGGAGATCAAAGCAGGGGCTAGCAGGTCAAGAAGTTGGGCAAATCTTTACATACATGGTAGTATTCAGGATGAGTTTTGAAAAATGAATAATGGTTTTCCAGGAGAAATGGTATCCTCAGTTTAAAATAACACTGGGTAAAAATGTGCAGAGTCATGAACGTTCACGAGTCCAGGTAAGGAGGGCAGAGTGCTTGGGTATGGAAGTAGGTAGTGGTGGAGATCCCAGAGCTGGGGGCTTTGTGTACATCTCTGGGTAGGAATCCATCCTGCCATTGGAGAGTAGGAGAATGGATAAGCTGCCAGAGATTTTTCAGTGATGGGGAGTCATGATCAGGTTTGTTGCAGAAACAAGCCAACAGATTACTGCACCTGGGATAGGCGAATATTTGAAAGCGGAGATCTTTGGGCTGGGCCCAGTTGTTGAGAGAATGTTGGAAATCAGCACTCAGAGTGGTAAAAGAAGTTGGTTTGCTTAAGGAGAACCAGCGCAAGATAAGGCAGGGGACATCAGACTGTCACTGGCCTTTGAAAATCAGGGACCCTCTTTCTGGCAGATGGGTAACAGAAATTCAGGTGCTGTTGTCCCCCCACACTTCTGTCAAGGTACTGTACCAAAAGTGAACGGGCAGCAAAAGGTCTGTGGCAGCCAGGAAGAATATCGGGCTGAAAACGGACGTGGGGGGTGGAGATAATGAAAGGTAATGTCAGTCATTCATCCTCCTTGTAAAGAACTGATCACTATGGACCACAGTCATAGAAATTATTTCCTAAGAGTTCATATGAAAGTAAGTTTTTGAATATTGCATTTCCTGATATCACATTCAATGGAATGTAAAACTTGTACTTATGTAATCTTATTTCAGAAATATGACATTTGTGTTTTTCCTGCTTTATGAAAATCATTTCTCCTTTTTCATATTTGAATTGAAATTCATCATGAAACAAATTATTTTTCTCAGCTAACCTATGAACCTAATTTGGCTGGTTTGGTTTATTTGTCAGATTCAATTACACAAAACGATGCCATTTTGAAGCTCTGGCCGTGTTATATCTGTCTCCCTATCATCTTTATGTAAAAAACAAAAACAAAAACAAAAAACCCCACCATTTTCAATTATTTTGGAAAGTGCTCCACTACTTACCATAGGCATAGGCACGTCTTTTGAGATGTGATACTGTTATTTCCCTACTTAGACCTTCCTTTTATACTCTTGTCTGACCACCTTATCTCATTCAGCACCGCCTTAGGGACAGGGTAGTGTAACAGGAGAACCCTGGTGTGCTAAGACCACATCAGTGAAATGTACGCAGCCTGATTAACATTTGTTAACGTTTGGGTATCCAGGGTTCATGGTCCTTGAAACTAGAGAATGAAATCATTTCAGGTCTGAGTATAGATCCGAAGTAGAGATACCATTATATATCAAGCTCTGTCAAAATTAGGAATATTTAATAGGGAATTTCAAATTGCTGTGAGAAAAAACACTGTCTTAAGACTTAGATATAATGATGGGACAATTTCATGAGAGAGTGTATATAAAGATATAAAGTATCTAGTGTATTCCCTGGCATGATTTAGGCATACTATTAGGCATAAAATAATAACGTTTTAGTAGGACTTATTTATCAATATGTGTTATAGGCACAATGGCTTGATCATGATGAAGATTATTATTTTGTTCTCAGAATAGCTGAACAATCTTATGACTAATTGTTCAGTGGAGGAAAATGTAAGGATGATTGAAAAGGCTTAAGGAAACAGAAGAATTGATATAAACTCAATTCAAGTATGTTTCAGCCTTGGTTTTTTTTTTTTTTTTTTTCCCTTACTGCTGTGCTGTCTCTGCAAACAAATTAGAAGTAACAACTCTCAGTCTTTAAAATTATTCTCTGAATATGAAGAGTCTCTTTCTTCAATTGATTCCTGAAATTTTTTTGAAGACACATTTATCTGCTCAATTATTCCCAATCAATGACTAATTGAACTAGCCATTACCCTCTGGAGAAAACGGTGATGTCTGGTCAATTTTTCTCCATGCAATAGCATCAGAAGTACAAAATGACATAAAGTAAAATAGCAATTTGTAAAAGGCAAAAATTCTCAAAGGAATTTGCAGTGTTAGATTGCCAATGCTTCCGTCACTCGAGATGGTATTTTTAACCGTGCTTGTGAATAAGAGAAAGATGCTTTTATATAATAAATTCAGTAACTTGAAGGGTATGTTGACAGTGTACCATAAATTCCTTGGATTTTTACAGCTTAAGTATAACTGAGTTATTTTTAATCAAGACACATGTTAAATTCAATTCTATAGTTCCTTTTCCGTTCTCCCCGCCCCAAATAAAAATTATTAGAAGGATGATTTCTGGGAACTTAATGATAATTTTTTGCTAAGAATATTTTTGCTTTTCTTCAATCCTTATGTTTCTACAGAGTGCACATGTGTCTAGTTCTGTCAGTTGCAAAAATATTTAACATATCCGGGTGTCATGCACTTACCAACTTCCCTGGGATGGGCACTGGTGGTCATGGTTTTGTGTGTCCACAGTCCCTGTGGGAGCCTTGAGGTATGTCCTACTGGGATCTAGAAATGAGAGTTAATTTTTTTAACTTAACAAGTTAACATGATCCAAATACCAGAAAATAGTTTGGAACTCTTGAATTCTGATTTTGATAACAGTCACTGATATTCAGTTAGAAAGATTTGAATTATAACAAAGTGTCCAATGATTTACATTCCAGTCATAATAACCATGGTGAGTTATGTGCACAAGGACTTAAGGATCGTTCTCAAATTGCATGTAGGTCCTGCTTCAAATTCTCTTTATACCTGTAAACATGTATGTCCTCCCTTCTTTGATGTGTTTGTACCATAGTAAATGGGTGAATGCATACATTTTGTCCTTAGTATCTGTGAAAGCTCATTAAAGCAGATTTAAATGCAGGCATTTTTCTTTTCTGAATAATGATTCATATTTCACTAGAAAAATTTAAAAATGCATCCACTTCTATTCTGTTGTTTGAGCGTCCCAACAAACTTCTAGCAGAACTTACTTAGATCACGTGTTTGCATTCCATTTATACAGCAGGCAGAGAAATTCAGTAAACTGCAGGGGAACACCCAATTCTCTCATTTGTAAATGGAAAGAAACAAGACAAAGCAATAGAGTCTCAGAAAAGGTAAAGGGCTTGACAAGGACACAAGTATGGTGAAGGAGGGCCAGCCTCTCTTCTCTGGCTGAATGCTCAGCTTCTCTTCTCAAACAAGTCATCTATATGATTGCCAAAATAAACCTACTGGGTGAATGACAGACACTAAGGTTAGAGAGGTAGGTCATATTTGGACTGCTTCAAATAGATTCGACTTTGGTTGAAATGATTTGTGCGAAGTGCTTATAACTAACTATGCCTGACACCCACTAGGCATTCGGTAAATCATAGCTAATTATTGTCAATGGTAGCTTCATTTAACTTGAAATATTTTTGAAATCCTTATTTCAGACCCTGTTCATATGCTTTTTTCTAAGTCGGATTCATAGCTCATGATTTTCTGTCTGTTATATAAAAAATATTTGCAGGAATGCATACTCACATTCTTATTTATTTGCCTACAGTGGATGTTTTTGAGGGCATTGGAATATAATTGATTTCTTTTTTAAAGTAAAGCAAGATGCGTATTGCGGAAGACAGTTTATGAGGTGAAGAAATCATCCAAAGCAAAATGAATCCGTAGATGACAAATGGCAGAATGCTAAGAAGTACTGAGATTAATTTGTCAAGGGCTAATGTGTTTGGAGTCCCTGGTCCCCAAATTCCGCTCCAGAATAATAAAACACAGTTGGAGCCAGCTAGAAGGGGTGTTAAACTGACGCCAGTGGTGGGTGCGTAACCGGTGGAGGAAAGAACATTTCCTTCACTAAACAAATGTTTGTGTGATCAGAAGACAGAGAAATTTTCGTCTTTCACCTTGGCTTAGGGGCCACAGTGGAATTTAGGACCTGGAAAATGGAGGTTTTGGAATATTTTAAACAATGTCAGAAAGATGTCTTTGGAAAGTCCTACAAGCCTTAGAACAATTAATAAGTTAGTGATGATTCTTCATGCTGAGCCATTTGCTACCTATTGATTCATTTTGCTCTGTATTTATGTTTCCCTTTTCTCAAATCTGCATCTTGGCCCCTAAATCTTTGGAAGGGATGAGAAGATTCAGAGACAAGCAGGCCACTTGAGAAAATAAAGAGCAAAACAAACCAAACCAACCCAGAAACCAGGAAAAGGGTTGTCAGATCTACTTACCCATCAAGATAATAATACGTTTATGTTCTTCATATATGTCACTAGGACTTGGCAGTCTATAAATTATAGAGAACTCACTCACTCTTTTAATTCCAGATCGTTTAGTATACAAGGCCTTTCACAGGAATTGGAACGTGGAGATACTTCTTTAATCTTCTGATAGGCATGTCCCAGTGGGTGGCAATGGTCATAATTAGTGGCAAATTCAATAATTCTATTGCTTATTATTTGGAGATTGCCATGAAAGTTACGTTTAGCTGAGTGTTAATATTACAAGGTCACAGAATTGCTTTTAGATACTTTGGGTTGCACAAGGCAGGTTCAGTGTGAACACACACTAGATGTGTCCAATTCCACCCAAGACCCCTTGATGATAGTGTATAAATGACAGTAATAAAATTAAATGTACAAACTTACAAAAACAAATAGAATAAGACAGTTCAAACAACAAATAAGGGTGGTAGATACGTTTCTGGAATGTAGAAAGTGGAGGAATTGTGGCTGATTTAGCAAAACATATAGAAGGTGATGAAGAGCCTGCAAGAGAGGACCCTCATGGGGTTCATTAGCTGGGGGCCCAGGTGTTGTGGAATGCAGGGGTGAGGTAGGAGCTTGGTTGAAAATTTGTATCTGGAGTGGCTAGGCTCTTAGATCCTCTTCCGTTCCTCTTCCATGCAAGAACACAAGACATGTTCTGTCTAGAACACAAGACGTGTTCTATCTGGCAACCCTCATCCTGCCCTTCATCCCAAGAAAGTGGAGGTTGATTTTCCGGAGGGATTATACAGCAGTGCCTCTGGATTTGGGGACATTAAAAACAGTGGAGGATAAGAATTGCGAAGATCAGGTGAAATTGTTTATAACAAATAGTGGAATCCTTAGTCCTTTTTCTCTGCCCTATTTCTCAAACATTGGCAGCCACCATTTCTATCTCCCACCCTTAATTACCCCTCATCATTTTCCCCACCTCCCCTGAACCTCTGTCCACCCACTCAGGACAGGAGATTGGAGGATTTTTCTCTCAATAAATTGGAATGATGGCAGCAAAATGACTTACAAATACTGACATTTGAGGGTGATTTGTCAAAAACCCATCTGGGTATGCCAGAATTCTACAGTAAACTCATCAGAAATCAGTCTCTACTTGAGGTGAGCTGAAAAAGCACTAACATTTATATTCTGTGTTTCACTGGATATTTGTGAAAGACTCCCAACACACACACACACACACACACATACAAACAAATAAAACAGAAGACAACAAATATGATGGGGTAAACTGAAGAAAACCTTCCAAAATGATCATTAATTCCAGGAGCAAAGAGAACTCTTGTATTCATGCAGCAAAAACTAAATGCAATAAAAATGAGTGGTCACAGATACAAAAAAAGCTAATGACAACTACAAATACTGTTGCTGTGTAAGACAATCAATAGATTAGAAAAAGTCAAAGAAACTTCCCAGATGGTGAACAGATAGTGGAAATTTGAAGTGAAACCAAGAGATGGAGAATAGGAAACCATAAGAAATTAGCAGATTAGTCATATTACTCAAATATATAATACAAAAGAAAAATTTCAGAACTAAGTGACATAAATTAACAGATTAGAAATGTTACCTGAATTAAGAAAAAGAAGTCCAAGCCAAGTAAAACCACACTAGTATAAACTTACAAAACAAAAACAAGAGAAAGATATTATATATAGTTTTGGGGGGAAAATAGGGCAGATAGAAGAGTTTGAGATTCATAGGAGCCCCAGATTCTTAGAGCAAGGCTGGAAACACTACATGGCAATGAACGATGCCTTCAGATTCTCTGAGGAAATGATTTTCAGACTAGCCAAACCAACTTCCACATATTAGGGTTGAATAAAATTATTCAATGTTCAATGTATTAAGGAGAAAAAAACCAGAAGAGGACATTGCAAGAAATTGAAGAACCTTTGAGAGGAGTGAGGTACTGTTGCACATTGCACAGAATTCCAAGGGACTAATCATTCAAGGTTGGCAAAGTTTTTCAGGAGTTGCCAAGAGTGATGTCTTGAGTGGAAACATGGAACCAGTCTGTTATTGGAGGCATTTGATGACATTGAAAGTAATATTTTGAAGATTTTACAGAGCTGCAGAAGTATTAGGAAAAATGATCACTAGGCGCACAGAAGAGTGTGCACTCCAAAAGCAGGACATATATTCAAAAGTTGGTAAAAGATAATAATTTATTATTGTGAACTCCTTGGGTTTATTAAGGGTAAACACTAAATTTTAATTTTACCAAAAAGTACAGTTACTATTTTAGAGGATAAGAAGAGAGAAAAACTTCTGTAAGATCGTTAAATGTCTAGCTATCATGTTAGGGGTCAATATGTAATGTTGGCTGAGAACATTATTGGAAAATATATTGTTAAATGTGAAGAAACAGCTAAATTAATTATAAGTAGTTGTATTTCAGGCTTTGAGGTGTCTTTTAAGATGAGCTTTTAATATTATATAACTTAAAAGTTGCTACATTCAGTTGAGAAAATATTTTTGTCATTTTACAATGTATGATCATCAGTCCTGCTTCTATTTGAAAAGCTTATATACATTGAGATAAAAATTTTATTTTTAGGAAACTCAGGGACTAAACCAATCAATAATTTATGTGCAAATGTTTATATTTCCACTTTTCTATTTATTCTCTATGAAGATAGCAGGGTGTTCTGCAGTATATAAATACTTAACTATACTTTATTCTTGTTCCTAGAAGTTCAGCTTGGATTGGCACTTTTCTTTCGTGACTCTTGTATATACTAACTGGAAGTCATTTGCAACTGTAGAAAAGTAATACTTGTATATACTAGTCCCTTGTATATACTAACTGGAAGTCATTTACAACTGTGGGAAAGTAAACGTGAGTTAGAAAGCTTGTCAACTCCTTCAAATTAATGTTTTCACAGTGAGATCTCTTTGTTCTGTTCTAATTAAGATGTCAGAATATTAAACAGATGTCTATATGTTACAGACATTGTGAAATCCAACACATGTGAAGTTTCAGCTTATCTATCCTTTTGGGGCTCTTCATGCACAGACTGTTTATACTCCATCCTTGGAGTGAACTAGATCAAACTTTCCTAAGTGAGACAACGATCTTTAGAAAAAAAGTTGAAGAGGAGTTTTAGGGGCCTAATGAACTTCATAAATACTGAATATAATACATCCCTCCAAAACCACTTTTTGACAAATATTTTTAGAGTCCCCACTGTGGTTAGGCACTATTCTGGATAATGAGGATGGACATATCTGTCTTCTTAAGCTTGTATTCTGCTGGGGAGATGGAAGAAATAAACCATCAACATAGCACATAATACATGAGTTTATTTTAGTTTTTTAGAGGAAAATAAGTGTTATTTTGAAAAGGAAAATATAGAGTGATATAAAGGGGATGTTATGGATATCTTAATAATGGAGATCATCCCACTGAGAAATTAATGTTTGACAAATATTTTTAAAATGTTAGATATTTAGCTACATGGATATTTTGGAAAAGAACATTCTAGGTAGAAGGAACAGCCAGAACAAAGACAGCGTGCAGATGTCAGTTGTACACCGGTGGTAGGACTGTGATGTTTATGGCACCAAGAAGCCATTGGAGGGCTTTGAACAAAGGTAGACAAGATGTCTACTGTGTTGAAAATTATAATCTGAGGAGACAGGGTAGAAGCAAGAAAGCCAGCAGGAAGCAGGATGTGGTTAAACAGGTGAGCTATAATAAAGGCTTGGACCAAGGCAGTCATGATGGAGAAGGTAAAAATTGGTTAGATTCTGGATGTGTTTGAAGCTAGAACAAACAGGGAATATCCTGAGGGCATTGCATCCTTGTAAATGTCAAATACAAGGCCCTGAGAAGTCCTGTAATAAATAAACCATTCTATTTCACTTAGCTTTACTACACATTGACCTTAGAATCCTTTTTAAAAAATATATGGCAACCATTATTTTATGGCACTAATGGTGCACGGAACATATTTAGAAATGCTGTCATAGAAACCAAGACAATTTGTAAAACGAAGCATATTCTGAACTGTTCTCTTCCAGAGAAAATCATATTCCCTTTGATGTGATATGTGCTATATAGCATAGCTTGATAGTCTCAGCTGAAAAATGCAATTTAGATTTCACACCTTTCTTATTTTTAATTTTAGAATTCTCATAAGACCTAAGGAAGCAAAGGGCAGATTTTATGTTTTTTTCCTCCTCTAAAAATATTCTTTTCTTTTTATTGAATGAACAAGAAGTCAATAAATTATCTACTTTCTTTGACTAAAGGACATGCATTTTTCAGACACTTGTCAAGAGCATAGGATATATTTTCTGCATGAAAGCTCTGGTTTTCTCACTTCTAGTTTAAAAAAGGGGAAATTACTGATGGCTTATGAAAAAAAGTTTCATTTATTTATTGAGTCACTAAATCTAATTAGGTCTATTATTCTTAAAAACTCCATGGTAACCCACAAAACCAGAAAGACTGATTCACATGGATTCCATAGTTGAATACCTTATTATTACTGCAACAGAACTCAGAGAACTGCCTTGCTTAAGAAGCTGTCAGAATTTCTATTCATTTCAAGAGTTTATAAATTAACTATGGGAATATTTCTGGCTATGGTGTGCTTCATTCTAAAAGCCTTGGTATCTTCAGTATCTATTGCATTTTTTTCCTTAAGACTTTTAACCTTCATATACCTTTACTGTAGATTCACATCTTTAAAAAAAGGTCCACTGGTCACAAAATTCATTAATTGTGGCTTAACATAGGCAGATAAGGACCAACCATGTTTACTTTGCAATTGATTTTGACAATTGGAAGTGTTTCAGAAAATGAAAATGTTAGGATTGACATGTCCAGCTTGGGGAATTTTGTTGAACCCGGTTTTCTGATCTCATATTGAATATGTTGACTGTCCATGGAGTATTGTCAAGGGCATAACATGGAAACAGTATGTTAAGCATAGTTGATCAAACTCAATTTTGTTTTTTAAGAACATGGATTCTAAGTTTACAAAGAACCTTAGAGAAATCCAGAGATCCATTTTATGGATTAAGAAATATCAAGTACTCACAGCTTCATAATATCAAATGAATGCTAAAGATGCTTTCTTTTCAACTTCGTGACTCGTACCATCTGTTGACATCACACAATTATGGAAAAATAACATCTTACTAAGGAGAGAGAAGCAGAAGGAGTACTTCAAGTAAATGACTAAAATACTTCTCCTCATAGACACTGGCTTTATCAATTTGCACTTCCATATTTCAAGGGCTGGTAGAGTTGCGTGCCTACACTTTCCAGTTGTACTCGCCATTCACTTAGTGCAGAGTTGTCCTCTTCAGTTGGCTTTTTAAGTTGTAAATTAAGAATCATGAGCCCATTCTGGGAAGGTGAAGGGGAAAGGAGGCAGGAGAAATAAAGAAAAAAAAATCCCAATATAGCAATTGCTCTCCCTATGTTTTTGGTTCATTTTACCTTTAGAAGGCTCAACATTAATTCACCTCTTCACTGCATTTTTTTTTTCTTTCACATGAGGATCTTTTACAAAATTGCCTTTTTTGATCTATCAAGGTACCAATGTCACAACCATTTTCTCATATAAAACACTAGAAAAGTTGAGAAAAAGTAGTTTTCTCTACTCTGATATGTTTTTTCCTTCCTTAAATTATTGAAGGAGTTCAGGGAAAAAAAAAAAAAAAAGCAGAGGTTTCTGTTCAATGAGATTTCTGACCATTGTGTGTAATTCCTGGAAAACATCAATTTTTAATGAACCCCCAAATTTATTCTTTGATGCCAAATCCTTTATTCCTTATTTTAAAATTATTAGCACCTTTGAACTTGGTTCAAAGTGAGAATTTCAAGCCTGACTCCAGGATTACTGATGGCAACATCATAATATTTGACATGGTGGGCAGAACACCTAGCTAAACTTGATGTCTATGGATCTGTATTTTCCAGTTGTCATGAAGGACATTTTCATGTCATCATCAGATTTCATTTATTTGTCATGGTTCCTCATGATTTTTCCATTCTTAGATTCTTATTTCTATCATATCTGGCAAGAGTCCCCAGTTCTGCTTCTTTTCCTCTGAATTAAGCAAATTTCTCCATTGCATTTCTTCCACTCTCATTCCTCTGCCATGACTGAGATGGAATGAGGAGCAGGGTGAGGCTGTCCAGGTGGTTGGTTCCCTCCCTTGCGTAAAATACAAATGGATGTGGATGCCCGTGGGGTCTTGTGGTAGAGACCGCCATGCTGGTGGAGAGAACACCATTCGTTCCTGCTGATTTCCACATGATGTGTGCAGAAGGCGTGGAGTGGGATGGAGAACCGTATTGGTGGAGGTGACAAATGGGGATCCTTGTCAAATATCCACTCCCTGGAATATTCACTCCGTGTTGACATGATCCCTGTGGGGATGGTTCTTCATGCTTTCCATAACTGAGTATTCACACGAATGGTTTCCTTTGTTCAAGTCTCCGTTCACTGCCACAATTTACTGCATTTTGTCTTGTACCCTGGTGAGTATAGACATACTTTATATCATCATATTTTATGATCCACAAGCTTACTTTTATATTTAAAGATAATTACATTTAGGGGTGACTAGGTGGCTCAGTCAGTGAAACATCTGCCTTCAGCTCAGGTCATGATCCCGGGGTCCTGGGATTGAGCCCCGCGTCTAGCTCCCTGCTCAGTGGGGAGCCTCCTTCTCCTTCTCCCTCTGCTACTCCCCCTGCTTGTGCGCTCTCTCTCTCTCTCTGTGTCAAATAATTAAATCTTCAAAAAAAGATAATTACATTTATATTTTTTATTATGGGCTCTATATGGGTCTGTCCTTTTAAATTATAGATTCCTGAGGGTTCCAGAAGTGTTGGACAACCTAATGCAAAAATAACTTAGGAAAATGAATTATTTGTTTTGTAGGAGGATGTATTGCACTTTATTTGGGCTGGTAGCCAGGCCACTCTTTCCTGGTTTTCCATTGCCCCAGGAGAAATTACAGAGCAAGCTGTCCCTAAAAACATAGCCTGTTGGTTCTGACAGTGATGGTCTGGAACGCTTTGTGTTCTCAAAACAGGTCAAACACAGTTGTATTTCTCTAACTTGGACATTCATCAGAATTACCTGGAGGGCTTTTTAAATATATGTTCTTGGCCTGTGGAGTTCTGAGAAATGTTTAACAGCTGCTTTCTGGGGGAAAGCGGCCCTGATTTGCAGTGTTTGCCGATATCTGTGGTGTAAATCCTGTGATGATGGCTAGGTCTGGGCTGCCGCTGTGCACACGGAGCAGGGGGTGTGGTGGACAGGTGTGTACCCCAGCATCGCAGGTATCTGCCACACATATTTTGGGCACACACAAACCTCGACTCTGTGAACAGCACAAGTAAGAGTAAAATGTTATAAAATGAATAAGAAGTGAAAAGTTTTGACTGTTACCTTTGTTTAATAAAATCCATTTATAGTTTTATGGAACTCACTTTTTGATGACTACCATGTTCATACATGACTTGCACCATCTCTGAATTCTTCTCTTCTCACCACTTGCGCACACCACTGGGTCACCCTCCACCACAGGTTCTCTGAGATCCTGAATTTGGGGTGGTGCCAGAGATTTCCATTTCTAACCATTTCGCTGGCGATGCTTGTCCTGCTGGTCCCAGGCTTGCATTTTGACAACTACGGAGAGCAACCACATGCCAGAAAAAAAACAGGAAGGTTTTCTCTTCTGAAAAAGGACAGGGAAAATCCAGGACAACTAGACGGGACCGTTCCAAGAGATACGATTGTGACAGACCCGGGGGATGGGTATTTCCTAGATCATTCAAATCCTGTATTTTTTAAATGTGTTTATTTATTTGAGAGGGATCACAGAGGGAGAGGGAGAAGCAGGCTCCCTGCTGAGCAGGGACTGGATCCCAGGACCCTGGAATCATGACCTGGGCTGAAGGCAGACGCTTAACCGTATGAGCCACCCAGGCATCCCCAAGTCGTGTATTTAAAAATAAAGTTTCTCTGAATTTTTAAAGGGACTGGTTAGTTTGTACAAACTTGTCAATATCAAGAGGAACATTAAGGGAAAATAAGAATTTTTCTTCTTGAACTCAAATATGGAAGAACAGAATTATGTCAACCAGTAATTGCTAGTAATACTGCTATTACCCTCTTGTTCTCTTCATATTTCCATAATGTTTGCATAGTGTGTTATAGCTTACAAAGAATGCAAATATACATTAATTAATTTGAGTACAAATTAAGCATTCACACTTGGCAGGATTTTGTCCTATTGTGTATCATTTTAAAATGCATAAAAATTCTAAATAGAACGTGTTTATCATTTAAAAATATTTTACAAAAAAGTAAAATCAACCCTCGATGAACTGAGGGTTGCTTTATAATTCATTTTGTTACAAGAGGTGATTGAATTCAGGCATTCAAATCACCAAATGATGTCAGCTACCCAAATTGTATACAGTGCATGGGGTGTTAGTCCAGAAGCCAACAGCTTCCATCAGTCAGGGGGAAAAAAGCAGTTGTAACTTTAGAGTTACAAATGGAAGTATCACCTTTTTAAAATAACAAGCTTCCTTTATTTAAAACCTGTTATTGTCACGTCTATTATAACACTTATCACACCATATTATAATCGGTAATTGTTGTTTAAAAATAATTCCTTAAACCATGAGCTCCTTGAGGTTAGGGAACCTATAATGTGTTTCTGTTTATTTTATTTTCTGTTGCCAAATAGCAGGTTTTTACCTGGTGTTTGTTTGGATCGGCACACACAGGGGTACATGCGAGAAATCAGGTTGCGGACCTGGAGACAGACCCCAAAACTCTGGCGCCTCAGTTCTCTTGGGCTGGGAAGTGGAAAGGATCAGATCTTCATTTGTGCTCGGTTCCTCTTGGTCCTGGTGGTTATTCTTAACTTGAGTATGTATTTGATTCAGCAGGGGACACTTTTTTTTTTTTTTTTTTTAAAGGTTTAATTTTTACGTAGTCTCTACACCCGACTTTCAACCCCAGGATCAAGAGTGGCGCGCTCTACCAGCCGAGCCAGCCGGCGCCTCTATGGGGAAGATTTTTAAATGTCAAAACCCTGGGCTCAGACCCCTTTGCAGACTGCTTCACTAAGTCCAGAATCGGTTTCTAGAGTTTGATTGTTAACAAGAACTCCAGATAATTCTTCCTGCCGCAGGTAGTTGATAAACCACACTTTAGGAAAATTATTGCAGGTCAAGTGACAAACTAGCAGACAAACAGGTATTGGTCTCCAGATCGGGATAGAGCTGTAGGCAAATTAACATCATGCAAAAATAGCACATTGATAATTCATTCTCGAAAAGACGTTAACAGTTAATTCTGATTACTTCAGTGCATTTCTATGAGTACTACCGCTTTTTCTTCATTGTATTTTATGACCAGTTAGCAATTATTTGTCATTAGTCACCAACAAATGGAGATAAAGCCTCGTAGGACACACTTCAAGTTACATAACTTAGCATGCTGACTGTGTCGGGGTCACCAATAGACTGCTCGACGTAAGACATTCTTTTTGTATTTCAAGTAGTAGCATTAATCATAAGACTTTCATTTGTCCGTCATGTGGAGGACACAGGCACTCTTCCAGAAAAGGTGCTTCATGACTGAGTGTTTGTGAATGGCTACTTAGAACACGTTCAGTTTTGAATAGGCATTATACTGTCAGAAAGACTGATTTAGTCAGGCCATTTAGAAATGTATGTTTGAAAATAGGACTGGAGACTCTTCAACAAAACTCATTAGGAAATAAAAGATACCCTCAACCCCACTCCCTTATACCTGGGGAATATTTGTACCTTGAGAATTGAATCCCATCTATTTAATTTGGGCTGATATTCTTTGTCCGTTTTGTTTGAATAGATGTTTCTTTTGGAGACCATAATTTTTTTAGCCTTAACAGATGTCCATATACTAATGGTCACTCTTTTATTACTTGTGGGAAATCATAAAAATAAATATGAATGTATGAGTGTGGAATGAAAAAAAAGACCTCTGTTCTTGCGTTAGAGATTATGAACACTGATGGTACATAGAGTTAGTAGGTCAAGGAGTCATACACATTTCACCGTTAAGACTTTTCTTCATTACTGCATCACACCTGCATCAGACAAGCCTAATTGCCTATGCTCAGTTTTTATTTTATTATATATTTTTTAATTTTTTAAAGATACTACTTCTTTATTTGAAAGAGAGAGTGAGCAATGGGGAGGGACAGAGGGAGAGAGAGAGAGAAGCAGACTCCCTGCTGAGCAGGAAGCCCAGCGTGGGGCTCAGTGCCAGGACCAGGAGATTGACCTGAGCCATGACCTGAGCCACAGGCAGATGGTTAACCGACTGATGCTCACAGTTTTTTAAAGCATTGCTTACTATGTAGTTATTTTATAGTTTCTTTAGCATATAAGTTATATATACATTTACATTAAATTTCAAAAAGAAATATTGGAATCTCTTCATACTTTATATTCACATAATAATGAATGTTCATTTGAACTTATTCTACCTGGTTTTACTTCTGATAGATTGTTTAAAGATTTTATTTATTTCATTTACTTGAGAGAAAACATGAATGGGGAGGGCTAGGGACAGAAACAGAGGGAGAAGGAGAAGCAGACTTCCCAGCCAGCAGGGAGCCTGACCTGCTCATCGGCAGGGCTGATTGCGGGGCTGGAGTGGGGCTCAATCCCAGGACCCTGATATCATGACCTAAGCCAAAGGCAGATGCTTAACCAACTGAGCCACTGAGGGTCCAAACTTATGATAGATTTTAAAATTCATATTTGATATTCTTCTGGAATGCCCATATCAACTATGTTTAAATATAAGTTGAATACAAAACTATATTGCTAATTATTTTATTTTTTAAGCTTTATTTTGGTGAGAGAGAGTGAGAGGAAATACACTTGTGCACATGCAGGGGGAGGGGCAGAAGGAGAGGGAGAGAAGCAGACTCCCTACTGAATGTGGGAGCCAGGCCTGGGGAATCCCAGGACCTTGAAATCATGACCTGAGTCCAAATCAAGAGTCAGATGCTTAACCCACTGAGCCACCCAGGCACCCCCATATTGCCAAATATTTTAAAATAAAGATCTCACATTTCTATTAGAGAAAATATTGAAGAAAGTAGAATTTCAGTAACTTAGGAGGAGTAAACTTGTTTGGTGTCCTTTAAAATAATTTCTTTTAGAGACACATAATTGAAATCCAGTTTACTCTGACCCGCTGATATACATCATTCTGTTTTATAATAATTAAATGCAGAAACATGGACACTTGAATCAATGTGTTATTCAGTTATTCAATCCTCAGGTTTCAGTAAATGGGTTCACTTTCACTCCCTAATTAACTTGCTTGAAAAATAAGTGATTGTTGCCTCCCTATGACTATTTGTTATAACTTAAATCCATTTTATTATCTATAATAACTTAATTTTATCTTAGGAAAAAACTTTAAAACTCCACAGAATTAATATATTTTTATTTACATTTTGATTAAGTTATTTTCCAATATACCAAAGGTAGGTATGCTAATCACAAGATATTAGTTTCAGCAAGATAGTAATGAAATTAAGGCTATCCAAATCTCTTTGGGATATGTTAATATCACAGTAGTCTATTTGCCTATGATATTGTATAAAATATATTTTTATGTATATATTTTCTATACATTGTATACAATTAAAATCTCCAAATATACAACGTTTTGGAGTTGCCGGGCTCTCAAGGAACTGCCAATTTTAGGTCTTGTGCAGCGGGGGAGACTTTTTCCTAGATCTATAAATAAAAAGGATACTAGTATTTTACAGCATGTTGTATGTCCAGACTTCTGCAAAGAGTTTATTAACTCCATTGGTCATTATAAACAGCCCATGAGCAGGAAAAAGTTCTAAAATCCCCTGTACAAGGTTGTAAGACCTGACTGGGGAGGGAGGAAGGGACATTAATCCTTATTAATAATATGGGGGAAAATCTTTCAGGCAACACTTGACTGATTGCTCATTTTCCACTGAAAGTAAGAAAAACACATAAAACACTTCACAACCCCAGAAGTCATTCACAAGTATTTACAGGTATTTTTCAGCAGGTTTTGTTTTTTGGATTTTTTTTTTTTTCAGACCATGTTGGAGAGTCACACCTCCAGCACTACCCTGCTGGAACAATTAGCAATTAAGTGCAGAAATAGCTCCAGTGTTCTTCAAACACTGAACTTGGAACAATTTTGGACAGAGATTAAAGGTCATTATCAGTAATGACATAAGACAGAGGGGACCTCATCCTGGGTTAATGTGGGCCACTATGGAATATTGAAGACAGTGAGGGGTGTGGAAATAAGGAAACCATGAAAGAGGAATCATATTAGAAAGATATTTGGGGTGCCTGGGTGGCTCAGTGGGTTAAGCCTCTGCCTTAGGCTCAGGTCATGATCCCAGGGTCCTGGGATCAAGCCCCACATCGGGCTCTCTGCTCAGCGGGGAGCCTGCTTCCCCCTCTCTCTGCCTGCTTCTCTGCCTACTTGTGATCTCTGTCAAACAAATAAATAAAATCTTAAAAAAAAAAAAAAAGACATTTTTTTCAGACCCCTTTGGCTATGTAAGTTACCAGGACCTTAGAGGAAGAGACAGTGTCCTCTAAAAATCATCTCCAGTAGTTACATTGTTCATTTCTCATTTGTATTTGTTGTAGCCATTCTTTTCTTTCTTTCTTTTGTTCTTTTTTTTTTTTTTTTGGTAAACTATATCTAGGCCCATTCTCTATTAATGCTTTTGTTTTACTATTACTGTAAACACTGCAACTATGTATCAAGAGAGGCAATTAAAATAGATACACTGGGTACTGTCCCAGCAGAGCATGCTGCCCCTGGAATTGATGCCGTATTGTTTGCAAAGGCATGCTACACCGTCACTATGGTCAAAGTAATCCGTATATTCTCTTTCCTGAAATTCTTAGCTATTTATAAAAAAAGGATAAAATTACCACAAAAGGACTTAATTCTTTCCCTTAAATCAAGTGATGTGTTTATAGTAATAGAAGTTTGCTAAAAATCATTACAAGAAAAGTAGGGTGTGTTTAATAGATGGAGGCTGTCAGAATTAACAATAAAATAATGGAAATATTTGGTGTAAACTATCAACTTTGCGTTTTTAGTTGACTCAAAAATCATCAAATGCTTTGAAGAATACATATGTATGACAGATCATGATGACTCAGTTCTATCTAAAATTCACTTATGCTCTGGGACATCGACACTTTAATAGTGTTAAATTGTGACCCTTAACTCATTAGTCTGTTCTTCAGGCTGTTTTGCCTTGATCATAAAAAAACAAACAAACTTCAGAATGAATTAAATAAAATATTTTAGTTTAAATTACTGTAACAATATGATAGGATATGTGTGGAGATGTAGAGTAGATGGATGGATAGATAGATGGAGACACAGATCTAGCGTCTTTTTATAAGGTTTTATTTTATTTATTCAAGAGAGAGAAAGAGTGAGAGCAAGAGAGTACACAAGCAGTGGGAGGGGCAGGGAGAAAGCGGGAATCAGACTCCATACTGAGGTGGGAGCCCTGGTGATGTGGTGGTCCATCTCAGAACCCTGGGATCATGACTGAGCTGAAGGCAGACACATAACTGAGCTACTCAGGTGCCCCAGATCTATCTTTTTATATGTATCCTTTCTCAAGTTTTGCTCAGTATTATTTAAAATACAAATTTAGAGAATATCATGAAAAAACTTTGTCAGTTTATTTGAAAATCTAGATAAAATGGGCAAATTTCCATATAACTTTAACTTACCAAAGTAACTCAATAAAAATATTCTAATATTAATTAGTAGGATTTGTGATTAGTAGGATTTGCTAACTTTGGCACTGTTGACACTGTCATGGTTGGTGGGTTGGAGGCCATTGACAAGGCATTTTAAAATCCTCAGCAGTGTCACTAGATAGCAGCTGTGACCTGTGACAACTATAAATACCTCCAGATGTTGCCACATGTCCCCTGAGAACCAAAATTGCCCCACATCAAAAAACACTGAAAGGAGGCAGTTAAACATTTTCTCATGGAGAAAATGCCACACCCAAGCAGTTTTCCAGGTATTCCAGCAAATGTTGAAGGTATACAGGACTGCAGTTTTATACCAACAGTTCCAAAGAGTTGGCAAAGAGAAATGTCAATTTATGTGGCCAAGACAACTTTGATAGCAAAACAGATATGCTTAGTGTGTGAAAGGAAAAATCTCAGATCATTACCATTTATGAAGGTAGGTACCAAAACCCTGAGCAAAGTTACATACACACCCAATACAGTGGGATGTAAGATGATAGGACAAAATTGAGTTTATCCTCAAAATGCAAGAGAGGTTTAACATTAGAAAATTGTTACCATTTACCACATATATGGATTATAGTAGCACACCAAGGTCATGATTATTTCAACAGAAACAGTAAAGACTTCTGATAAAATTTTACAGTCATTTATGATGAAGACAGTTCATCATCAGCAAAGTAGGAACAGAAAGAAGCGCCCTAAAAGTGATAAATGATATCAGACATGCTATATAAAGCATATCTAAAAGTATATCTACCAGAAATCTGCAGGAAACATTGCTCTTAATGGAAAAACATATTCTTTAAAAAATCAATTAAAAAAAGAAGATCACAGTCATCTTTTCTAAACCTTATACTGGAACTCCATTCTAGGACAATAAGGATATATAAAAACACATTAAAAGTTTCAGAACTACATAGAAAAAAATCAGATGATTACTATTCTTAAATGATTTTATTGTCTACATAGAAAATGCACAAGCTTTGCACTAATTATTAGAAAAGAATTCAGCAGCCTAACAACAAATACGTAATTGCAATTCTGTACTTCAGCTATAATATAAGATAAATGTAAAAATATAATTTTAAAAGGCACCTTTTACAATGGCAATGAAACATGAATTATTAGGAATAAATCATAATTATAATAGGTTTACAAGACTTTACAAAATATTATAATATTTTAATGAAAGTCATTAAAAATCTAAATTAACAGAGGCATTGCTGGTGGTCTTATATGTAAATACTCAGAATCAAAAATATACACATTCCCCCCTTCTGCCCCCTATCTATAACTTCCAATGCCATTCTAGTCAAGATGCCAATAGGAGTTTTTATTAGACCATGAGAAGCTGATTAAAAAAAATTATTAGGGGGTGTCTAGGTGACTCAGTAGGTTAAGCATCTGCCTTCAGCTTGGGTCATGATCCAAGGGTCCTGGGATCAAGGTCTGCATCAGGCTCTCTGCTCAGTGGAGAGCCTGCTTCTCCCTCTCCCTCTGCCTGAAGCTCTCCCTGCTTGTGCTCTCTCTCTCTCACCATTTTTCTCTCTCTCTGTGTCAGATAAATAAATAAAATCTTAAGTATATATTTGATTGTATTATATATGTACATATATGTGAATAAATACATGTATGAATAAATATATATATAAAAATCTTAAATATGTGTGTGTGTATATATATATATTATATATCTGTATCTATCTATCTATCTATAAAATTGTAGAAAAAGAAAATAATGTGTTAGCAACATCCAAGGAAGAACAACATGGGAAAACAAAACAATAAGATTTATGGACAAACATTTATTAGAGAGTTATAATGATTAAAAGATCACATTTTTAAGTCATGGAAAGGCAGAGCAATGGGAAATAGAGGGTCCCTACCTACACAGCTTCATGGATTAATGAAAACAGGAGGGATCCTTCAATAAAAGGTATTGGGAAAACTAGTTATTCAAATAAAAAATAAAAATAGATCTCCCTTTCAAACAATTCACAAATTATAATTCTAGATGAAAAGCAAATTTTGAAAACTTTTAGAATAAAACAAATATTTTCATAGAATAATAACTTCTTAAGTCAAGTCACCAGGGCCACTAACCGTAACAGCAACACACAACTAATAAATTACAGCTAAGAAGTTCTTGTCCTCAAAAGATAACAAAGAAACATAAAACCAGAACAAACCAGAAGTAGATATTCTCAATACATGTAACAGACAAATGATTCATATAGAATGCATGAACAGTGATTCCAAGAAAAACAAAAGAAAACTCGATGGAAATATGTGCAAATAGTGTAAATTAGCACACTATAAAAGAGGAAACCAAACATAGTTAATTACTGTTTCTAAAATCATAAAACTATCAGGCTTTATTAGTGATCAGAATAGTAAAAATTAAAACCTTAGGTACTGCTTGATACCTAGTAGATTGGCAGATCCTACCACCTGGACCAGTAGCAAGTGTCAGAAAATATGTTGTTCGGTGGGGAAACTTACATCCTGCTGACAGAAGTAGGAATTGGCACAGCCATTTGGAAAACTATTTGGAAAACAAATTTTATAGTATTCACAAAAATACTATGGGTAAACCAAACCTCTTATTTTATTGGCTGATTTATTAGCAGCTAGATGACAAAGGCATTAATTAGTAGCTTGTCAACATATCGTGGGTGGAGAAAATAAAATATATGTATATTTTGGAAGAAAATAAAATATTAAGATATGCATGTATATAGGATCTGTTTTCCTTAAAGAAATGATTATATTCCCTAATTATTAAATAAGTCATGGCTTTGGTTCACGATGTTAGGTCAATATAAATGTATGATTGGAGGCATGTTTTATTTAAATAGGATCATCATGTAATGAATAGCCATACCTTTGATACAGTAACATTGGTATGAAAATTACTGAGCATACTGATGTTAACTTGTAATCCACCTAAACACATTTCACTTTTGGGTAGAGTGAGTGGAAAATGTGACTGCTTTCCTACCTCATTGCTTTGGTTTTAATTTGGGAATCAGCATCTAAGTATGGGGTGAAATTTGAACATCATCCCTCAGATATAGGTATAAAATTGAGCATTATATCCAATTACACAGATTTAATAATTCTTCATGAGGATAGACTGGATTCCCCACCCAGGAAAGCTCAGAGCATGGCTGTCATGTTGCGTCTGGACTGGGCAGAAGTCCAACCTGTCAGATGCTGCACACTGCCCAAATCTATCAGAATACTATCTGATGGCTTTTTGCATTTGTCATGTGGAGATATTTGAAAACTGTGACTACAGCATGTTCAAAACCTGTTCAAAGATTCTAGCAAGTTACACTTTCTAAATGAGGCTTGTTGTTTGGGGAAAATCTTTCTTTAGCTGACAAGGTCATGGGCTCAGAAGCACCAGTCCCTGAAAACTCCCCAAGATGGGATTAGATCCATGAATGGGACACGCTGAGCAAAACCAACAGAAAGGGGTGTTCAAGGGTGAGTAGCAAACTTTTTATTTTTTTCTTTTTAAATTTTTATTTATTTTTTACGAAAGAGAGCGAACATGGGTGATTTGCGGGGAGGATGGTGGTGGGGGAGGCAGAGGAAGGGGTAGAGAGAGAATCTCAGGCTGACTGTCTGCTGAGCACAGAGCCTGATGCAGGGATTGATCTCACCACCCTGAGATCAGGACCTGAACTGAAACCAAGAGTCAGACACTTAACTGACTGAGCCACCCAGGTGCCTCTGAGTAGAATGTTTTCAGCTAGAGAAGGTCAGGTCCGGCCTTTAACCCAGTTGGACTCGAAGCCACCTTGAGAAAGCTGGATCTGCCTGCTGCAGAGGGGACAAGCCTGATTTCCACAGGAACAGGCATAGACTTATCCCAAGTCTCTGCTCCATCTTCTGTCCTGTTGTCTTCACCGCCTTCTAGCAGGTTTTCCTATAACTCGTATCCTTTTGGAGCTTGCTGTTATTCAGGCTCCTATGGCATTCCCCGCCGGATATCACTTCACTTGTGAGTTTCAGGGTCTGATCTTAGAATCTTCAAAATCGGGCTCTGCTACCTGTTTAACCTCATCCTTCTTGGCTCTCTGATACTCATCTTCTACTCTGTGTAGTATCATCCCCTCATCTCACCCCTCACAGCCTGTAATCACTTTCCTCTTGGTGTCTTTGTTAATGCCGATTTACCTTGAAAAAAATCTCCTTTCCTCAAACTCATTCAAATATTCAAATGTTGCCAGTTGCATTCATCAGAGAGAATTTCTCCTCCAGACGGTTTTCCATGTTAATCTAGTTTTCATTTATTATTTGTACTTTTACTCAATATTATACAACTTTTTCCCCCTCAGTTTCCATTTACCTTTTATTTTGTCTTTTTTTTTTTTTTTTAATGACACTGGCATTTTTTTTTTTCTTAGTTTTGGTAAAATACACCTAACATACAATTTACCATCTTAGCCATTTTTATATGCAGTCCCGTAGCATCAAGTACATTTTCACTGTTGTACAACCATCACCACCATAATCACCAGAACATTTTCATTCTTGAAAAATGGAAACTCTATACATGTTGTAGAGTGATACTGCATTTTCTCTCCCCCAGCCCCTGCCAACCACCATGCTACTTGCTGTTTCTATGACTTTGACAAGTGTAGATACTTTCTATAAGGAGAATCATATGGCATTTGTTTTTTTGTGACTGGCTTATTTCACTTAGCATAATGTTGTCAGGGTTTATTCGTGTTGTAGCAGGTGTCAGAATTTCCTTCCCTTTTAATGATGAATGGCATTCCCTGTCTCCCATTGTATGTACTTACCACATTTGGCTTATCCATTCATCTGTTGAGGGACACTTGTGTTCCTTTCACCTCTTGGCTACTGTGAATAATGCTTCCATGGACAAGGGCATACAAATATCTCTTTGAGGCTCTGCTTCTGATTCTTATGGGTATAGAGCCCGAAGTGGAATTCCTGGATCTTATAGTAATTACATTTTTAACTTTTTGAGGAACTGCCACACTGTTTTCCATAGCAGCTGTCCCATTTTCCATTCCCACCAGCAGTGCGTGAATGTTCTAATTTCTCCACATCCTCACCAACAGTATTATTTCCTATCTATTTCCATAGTAGCCCTTCTAATGGGTGTGAGGAGACATGTGGTTTTAATTGGCATTTCCCTAGTGATTAATGGTGTTGAGCATCTTTTCCTATGCTTGTTGGGCAGTATCACAGAAATTGTTGAATTGATCCTTCCATGTATTTCTTGTATGTTAGTTCCGTGTCCTTGGGTACATTGCAAATACCTACAGGGAACAGCCTCTAATTCAGAATCTCCGATGTATTCTTCAGTTTTCATAAGCTCTCTGAGGTATGCAGGGGATGTTTGGAATTATGAAAATTATACTGAGTAAAAGAATTTCTGTAGCTATCTATAGGCATGGGTTTGGGGCACTTTTTGGTGACTGTATATTATCTCCAACTAGGCTCCTCTGGATCTACTCTGCAAATTTTGTTTTACCTTAAAATGCTCGCACTGCTGAACCTTCAAAGGTCTGTTACGTCCCTTCTTTCTGTAACAGCTCCGTCTTTAACTACCGTCTGTCCTAAGGATTTCTGAATCTGATCTCCTGGATGTGTCTCTCTCATGAGACTTCCCAGCAATTCAGATGCCTAAAATGCGGTAGATTTAAGACTGGAAAGTATTTATTCTTTTTTTCCAAAACTCCTCATGCCTGTCCAAAGTGCACTGAGATTGCTCCAGGCTTTTGACCTTATTTTTGACTCCTTATTCTTCTGTGCTTGCCAGGTAAAACAGCCAGCCACTCTCACCACCGCTCTTTCCTTGAGGCATTTCTCTGTGTCCGTGATCCGTATCCTAGTGCAGTCCTCCGTAATCTCAGTTCTGGGTGCCGTAAAGAATTTCTAGCTATTTCATCTATTTCTGGTGATATCTTGCCTTTGATTTGCCCCAAATACCGCTGCAACCAAACCTTTCTTGCTAAGACTTGGTTTTTATCATATCATTTTCTTGAAGAACAACTTGCAAACGTCCTTTTTTGTCTATCATATCAAGATAGATTTTTCACATATTTCAAGGGGTGACCTATGGAACGGATATGAGGAATAGTTTCCAGAGTTCTAGAGGGTACCCTTGGATAATGCTGGAGAAATCACAAGAGCCCATTTTTACCTGATATATTGAACATATATTTGTGATTATTTGAGATGTTTTTACAAGCAATTGGTTGCAGAAAAGTGATCATTTTCAAACAAAGGGCTAAGTGGTCTTGGAATATATAAACCTCATGAAGAGCTTACTAACTGCGTAGAAACGGAATGAGCCCTTTAGTATCCCTTCACATCATGAAATCTAGAGTCAAGCAAAGGTACCCTTTATTCTAAACAGCTGCTCTCATATCGTGTAAGTTGTTGGCTTGGTCCAGCTCTGGGAAAGCCACACTCCTGCGGTCCTGAGAGTGCTTGCCTTCTCCGGAACTGCTTTAATCCACTTATCCTCATCCTGAATGGGTATCCACCATCTGCATCATTCCAGTATTCAGACCTTTCCAACGAGCTTTCATAGAATGGCTTGCAAACACATTTTCACTCTCTTGGAATTCTTTAGCACATATTATCACATCTTTATTTATGTTCTTGGTTAATAATCCCCTAGCTACAACATCCACGTATGCCATTTCTCCTTAGCTGTGTTTAATAAGGTCAATAATGGCAGTCTCTGCGAGCTTTGTGTCTGCCGTGTCACCTATCACAGTGTGATATGTAGTGCTTCAAATGTGCGTATTTCATGGGTAGACGATGGCAGCAAAATGCATTTTGAAATATTAGTTCTCGATGACTTATTCATTAGAGGGGAGTCACAGTTTTAAATACGTGAGAATTACTAATCCATGCATTACTTTAATAGTCAGGGGAAAAGATTTTTTAAAAAATTTTAAAGATTTATTTGTTCATTAAGGAGAGAGAGCATGCATGTGGTATGAGTGGGGGAGGGGCAGAGGGAGAGTGAGGAGAGAGCAGACTCCCCACTGACCAAGGAGCCCCACAAGGCCTAGACACAGGGCTCAGTCCCATAACCCTGAGATCGTGATTTGAGCCAAAATCAAAAGTGAACGCTCAACAACGGAGCCACTCAGGTCTCCCCAAGGGAACATTCTTTTTTTTTTTAAGATTTTATTTATTTATTTGAGAGAGAGAGAGAGAGCATGAGAGGAGAGAGGTCAGAGGGAGAAGCAGACTCCCTGCTGAGCAGGGAGCCTGATGTGGGACTCGATCCCGGGACTCCAGGATCATGACCCAAGCCGAAGGCAGTCGCCCAACCAACTGAGCCACCCAGGTGCCCTGGGAACATATTTTTAAACAGCGAATTAACCAATGCAAATTAAAATATCAGAATTTAATGAACACTGTGTTTGTCCTGCCCATCTGATGGGGACAGTATAGATACATAATAATTCATCTAGTATACCGTGGTAAGAACAACACTAGCAAATAAGCACCGAACAGTGAAGGCACAGAGAAGGTAGCGAGTCATTCTGTCTGTCCAAGTCAAGCACGCGTTCATGAGAAGTGATACTGAAGCATTAGCGGGTGTCTCCAGGTGGAGGAAGAAGTGATTCCAGAAAAAGGGGAGAACGAGAACAAGGTTTTATGTGTGTGTGTCACATGCAGAGAAGTAACTTGAAAAGTAGGGGTTATATTATAACTTGCTCAGAATAAAATTTTGGGGAGGCTTGGAGTATTAATTGAAAAAAAAAGCAAAGAAAGATTTTTAAAGTAAATAAGCAGCACAATCCTATTTACTTGGAATAATGTTGAAGGAGAAAATGGTTTGAATCCTGTTTTTTTGGTCATTTAAAAATGTAACACACACAATACACGTGTGCACGCACGCAAAGTAGATCTTGGACTCTCTGGTTTTCAGACTTAGTGTCACCAGATTTCTGATGATTTACATTAACAGAATAAAAACGAGAACGTTAACAAAGTCTTTAGAAAAGTAACTCATATATGAACACAACAGAGCTTTAAAGAAACTTTGGCCTTCTTTTGCGTTTGTGAGAAATTTGGTGTCCGTCATGGCTTGCTGTGCGAGCATCATTAGTATAGAATAGAAGAAATATCTCCGACCATCACCAGGAAGTGTTTTCATTTTGAACACCGTATCTTAGTACTCAGAAAGTAAACCCATTTATTCTGAATCCTCTGCTTTCCAAGAACAGTGTACATTTCATTCAAAGAACCTGTCGAAACAGCACAACAGCTTAATAGTGTTATTCAATAAATACATTTGTTTCTATTTAATGGAGTTAACAGATTATAATACTAATTAATCAAAAGAAACAGCCAGAGACAAACCTTAGTAATTCAGACGAAGAGACATCACTTTGTTCTGCAATTTTCTACACACTGGCCCCTTAAGTACTCACTCTGTGTCTATTCTTGTCTTCCACAAAGACACTCTGAATACATTGGACAAGATAAGTTTGTAAAATGGAAATTGATCAGTCACTATCTTGATTAAAAGGCTCCTGTGTCCCCTGTCTTGCTCCCCAGTGGGATCCCCGTCTTCTGTGGTGGCCCATGAGAGTTTGCAGGCTGTGGTTTCTGTGTGGTTCCTCTGATTCATTTCTTACCCCCTTCCCAGTCCTCACTAAGGTTCGGCTACATGGGGCTTTCGGTTTTCCCACACTTGCCTTCCCCACACGCCTACTCTGAAAGTTTTCCTATTTTCCCCTCTTCTTGACACTCAACGTTATTCATTTACCACCTTATGCACACCCAGATTTCAGCTTGAGTACCCGGTGAGCATGTCCTCTGCTCTCTTCCCCCACTCATATCCTCACGCATCATCCTGGGGTCTCCTCTGCTCCATTGCCGAGCATGAGTTACAGCTGTGTGTTCACACAGGGAATGTCTATACAAGTGTGCATGTAAACATGTGGGTTCCCCATGAGAATGAGGGCAGGAGGCAACCCCAGCTTTTCCCACACAGCACCTGGGGTGCTCACCAAGTATCTGGGCAGTGAATTAATTTCCTGAAAAAAACATGAGAAAATGTTCATCTCTATTATTGGAAGAAAATATGTCACTTGAGTATGAGAGTCAGGCATGGTATATTATAGGATTTATGATAATTACAGGACAATTGTGTTGGGAAACATTTGGAGTTTTTTGAAATTTCTAATGTATTAACTTATACCGTTTTGTGATTAACCTGAAATTCTTTGTTGCCACTAAAAGTGGGAGAAGTTTAAGCATTTGAAAATTCATGCTTTTTGATCTGTTATTCTCAGTTTTTTAGAGAGCGTGAGAGAGAGAGAGCGAGAGCGAGACCAGGAAACCACGAGTGGGGGGTACGCAGGCTCCATGCCCAGTGCAGAACCCCATGCAGGGCCCAGTCTGCCGCCCTGAGATCATGACTTGAGCCCAAATAAAGAGTCGATGCTTAATTGACTGAGCCACACAAGCGCCCCAATTCTTAGTATTTTTTTTTTTTAAAACAAAGATTACTTTGGGGAGGATGACTCACAAATGCCAAGCATAATAAATGAAAACGAAATTTAGAGAAGTCAAGAGCTGATATTAGAGAGAGAAGCTGGGTAAAGTGGCAGCTGCAGTATTACTATTTTCTTCCTACTGTCGGTGTGGATTTGCTCTGTTATTCACATTCTTATATTTTATAATGTGTGTGTGTACGTGTGTGTGTGGGCTCTGTGAACATCCTGCCTCCAGGTCACGCCACACTTATCTTACTCTACCCGGGCAAAAAAAAAAAATGTCAAGACATCACTCATACACCAAAAGAAAGCCCTGTTCTATTTTAAATGGGACAAAATAATTCATGTGCTTTTATTTTATGTTTCCTTCAGATGCTCCGACACTGCTGAGGTGTTTAGAGCACTTTCCTCCTCTTTGTTCTTTATCATGCTGACAGAGGAGGGATTTGGTGCAGTAGGTTACGAACCATCATTTTGGTCACATCGTGTGCTTTGTAAATCTCTTTTTCATCCAACACATCAGTTCCTATCTTTCCTCAGTGTTACTCATCATAGGAAAAAAGAAAACTTGACTCTGAACCTTCCAGCCTGCAGAAGTGCCTGTTAAGAACTCACTGCATCAGAACCGACCCGTGTTCTTTCGGTGATTACAGAAACAGAGTGAGGTCATGGGCACATCTCATAGGGAAGAAAGAACGAGACTATCTGCTCTTACCTTCTATTTGAAACAAATCTTTTTTTTTTTTTTTAAATAAAATACTAGAGAACCATAATTGGGGCACAAAAAGCAGCAAAAAAAATTTGTATTGAATCTTTATGTGATTTTGTGATTTAGCTAGCGACTATTTTAACCTAATTTCTTTTAGTGCGCTTTTGGGGGCCATACACAGAGGGGATCATAACACGGCTTTTATCTAGTTCCGTCTGTTCACATTGATGTCTACAGAATCCCAGGGAAAGCTTTAATAGTTACAGGTGATGTTTAGTAATGTCAGTGACCTACACTTGGATTAAGATCCATCTATGCGGCAAGTGGGTAAAGTGTTGGCGTGTGTTAATGAGGTGTTCCGTAGTTAGTTCTACTGAAAGTGTTTAAGATACTCTGCCTTCAAACATTTATTTGGGAAGTTACAGTCTATAAACAAGAAGCATAACTGAGAAAGGTGAACGAAACTTAAACTGTAATGGGCATGTACTGTGGACCAAATTCCTTTTCCTTTGTATTTTTTTTTTTTTTTCTATTTAGCCACTTAGGTGTTTCTTCAGTTTTTAAAGATGGTATTTCTGCCCACTCTTAAAACCTCGAACAGGCTGATTTATTATTTCAATGTTCCTCTGTCCATATTCATTTATTCATAATCCCATGTGCACATTTTGGAAATTAAAATCCCAAAGATAAAACATGTTCTCTGATGCTACGATATGTGCACGTGTATTTTAGCCAGTCTTTATCGTACGGGGATGCAACAGATCTCCACCTTCCAACTTTGCATGATTTTTCAGGATCCTGATGCAGCAAGGAAGGTTGTCTGGCAGAGGACAAAAACCGTTCCTGTAGCTGTAATTACCTGTGCTGCCTGCCTATGATTATTTCAATTTCCTGTTGCTGTTTCTTTGAGGAAGTCCTCACTCCCTAATGCACTGCATTTCGCGTTCTTATTATTCTTGCCTGTTTTGCTGATTCTTCTGTGAAACTACTGAAAAGGTAGTATAAGTACTCACTGTTCTAGGAGACAGTGTGACATCCAGGAGCCTCCTATGGGAAACAGAAGGCGGTGGAAGGTGGTACTTCCCACTAGACGACATTCGAGTCTGAATTCGGTAAACACCAAACCAAGCACACGTACGGTGCTGTCCCGATTCTCCTGTTCTTCTTTATGTCTAACCACAGAAACATGTAGGTTTTATTCTTTTCCATCAAATTACCTTGGGTTCATTTCTCAGTCTTACGTTTCCAAGACATGAAAACGTGCGGAGCTCACGTCTTTCAGTGCCATGGCGATGCCACCCGGAGAGCTTGAACCCCCAGGACTTGTGCTTGAGGACCAGGGTGAGTGAGAAGAGCTTTCTCAGGAGAAGGCTTATTGCTGGAAACATTGAAATCGGGAGAGAGTTTGTACCTGTGTGTGCTCGCATTCCTGGATTCACCCAACCCTCATGTATTTGGCTGCCAATTTGGCTTAGCTTGGTGGACTCAGGCTTAACAGACATAGTTTCCGTGTCTGGTCGTTCAGAGTCTCCACTCAGGCATCTGAGATGGGCCAGAAGTGACAACACAGAGTGGTGGGGGCTAGAGCTTCATGCTCACGGGCAGGGTGCAAACAGAGCGTGTCTCCAACTGCAGAGTTCAGCGAAACTTCCCGAGGAATGTTCTGCCCGAGCCCAGTCACGGAAAATGAACATGACGTGACAAAAGCCGACTAAGACGAAAAGTGGGGGCAAGAATCGCTCCAGGTCCATGAAACACATATGGGAAGGCAGAGGTGTGAAGGAGTGTGGTGTATTCGGGGAATTTTAAATCCTTCTATGTGACTCTTACATATAGTGTCTGCGGGGAACTGTAAGACATGAACTTGGGTGTGAAGCCAGGAGCGTGGTCATAAAGGCATGTCAGGGTGTGGGGACTGAACAGGGTAACTGCTACATGTGGGTGTTGAGAACCCTAAGTTCTAGAGGGATAGATGATGGATGGGTAGATCACTAGATGATGGATGATATAGATGCATAGGTCTAAAGAAAGACAGTGGATCACTGGGTGGTAGGTAAATCGATAGATGATAGATAGATGATGGATGGGTAGGTGATAAGAAGATAGATGGGTAGATAGATGATGGATAGGAAGATAGATGAATAGATAGATGATAGGTAGATAAAAGAAGATTAATGGAGATGTGATAGATGATAAATAAGTTATAGATGATGGTTAGATGGTAGATAGGTAGATGGAGATAAATGGATGATAGCTACATAGATACATGGATAGAGTCCTAAAGAGAGACACAGAAATCAATGGTAGCTAGCTAGAGAGAAATGATAAGGAGGTGATGGAGAGACAGATGGAGAGACGGACAGATGGAAGCATACACTCTGCATGTAGACTGGGTCCCTCGGTGTCCTGCCGGCCTCCCCACCTTGTTGCTACAGTGATTCCTGTCAGCCCAAAGCCCCGCCCCCCCAGCTCTCCTGGGGCTCTGTCTGATTTACTTGTTATCACGGTGGGGTGTTTATGTGAACGTAGGCTGGGGTTTTTCAAAAACACAGTAAAAGCATGGAATAGCTTCCTGGATTATTACTTTTACTTGATGGCACCATAAAAATAATATTTCACATGAAGACAAATGATTGTAAAATTAAAATGTAGGGTTGAAAAACAACATTGCTACTGATGCAGGCCGCTGTGTGTTGGGCTGTTCAAAACCATCCGTCAGGGAGAATGTGCCCTTCTCTACCGTGGGGAATATTTGGATGAAAACGTGGGCGAAGCACTGTTTGTGGGCACAAGGCAGCCTCTTCCGTTTCTCACCGCTGTGGCTTCTCGGCAGCTGACTTCTGTTCCGTGGTTTCTGCCTTGTCCCCGGCGCGGCTGCTCTCAGAGCTGCTCTGTGCAGAGACTGACCCTTTTCCCTCACCATGCATCGACTCACTTATTCACTTCAGAAGTCACAATCGCAGAAACATCACTGACTCTTGATGCGGTGGTTGCCGTGGGGAGCAGAGACGAACTTGGCACGTTTCTGGCCATGATGAAGTTGAAACAGCCAACAAAGGAAACCCCTCATGGAAATAATGCTCCTCTGTCCCTTTTCCTTTTTTATAATTTTTTTGGGTAAATTTTGTGTATATTCCAGGTGTACCACATGATGATTTCGTATACACAAGCAAAGGAAAATGACCACAGGCACACTGATTAGCATCTTATCTTCATATAGCTGCTCTTTTTCATGAGAAGACAGCACCTGAAATCTATACTTTTAACAGATTTCAAGTGTTCAATATTGTGTTATTAACTATAGTTGTACACCTTCCGTTAGATCTCGAGACGTATCGTACACCACCATATCTTTTGGAATGTTTATGTCAAATATTTTGTCCATGTTTATGTAAAATACTTTATCAAATACTGTACGTTTGTACCAGACAGTTTTTACTTGGCATAAATGTGTGCCCCTCCCGTGCAGGTGCCGTTAGGAGCCAGAGAGGAGGGATATCTGTAAGGAGCTGTGAGTTACTACACATTTCCATCACTGTCCATCCATCCATCCACTCATGTGCCAACATACCCTGGGGGCATCTGATGGATCTGGCATCTGGCGAGGTGCCGTGGAAATCCTCTGCCTGCCGCAAATCCTCCTGTATTATTTGTATCAAAGTGCAATTTTTGAAAAGTATTTTTTCTTTCTCTCTGGAAGTCACAGAGCAACTGCTGGCATTTACTCACCTTCTGCACTAACAGCTCTCTCCTTGTTGGCTTCAAAATTAATTTTCTTTATCTTGACACAAAGACCCAAAATATGACTTTTTTCCCCATAGGAACAGACGGTGAGGAGGCAGCAGAAGTTGCAATTTACCAAAAAGGGGGATACTATATTTAAACAGCATATTAATACATGATTATACAGCTGGACAGATTGTGTTCCTCCAACAGAATGTTGCTGTTGCTTTTCTGAAACTCACCAGTGCTATCATAACACTTAGTGGGGAAGCATGGCCCAGGGAAGGAAGGAAGGAAGGAGAGAAAGATGGAAACAAAGAAAGAAAAATCTATCCTGGATGGAGAGCAAATCAAGGCAAGGATTAAAGAGATGAAATAATTCATGCTGCTAGAGAAAGCACTGTTCTTTGATTCCTTAGAGCAACAAAGGAAAGAAAGCCCTTTTAACTCATCAGCAAAGGAAAATATTTATAGTATTTTTAAAATTCTGTCTTGATACCCAGCATTTTGCCTCAGTACCCATCATAGGCCTATAATAATGTGCTTCAGTACGAGATGGCAGCTTTGAGCCATCTCAAAAACGAGTATGTTCAGGGAGGGGTGGGGGATACAATGACCTGTAGTGCAAGATTTGAACTATTGACCAGGGAGGGAGGATTAAGAAACCTTATTAAGTACATAAAGATTTACATTTACATCCATTTAAACTTAAGTGTTATTTTAAGGACAATACCTACACCTGCTTGTGTCTGTGTAGCCCTTGGGGCCCTGGGGCATTTGCTGTCTGAGAATCACTCCTGTGACCCTACCAACTCCCTCTAAAAACACACACGGACAGACCAGCCCGCAGACCACTGCTTCCGTGTGCCCAAATGCTGGGCTGTCAGGTTTCTGAGACAAGACCACACGTGACAAACTGAGGGTTTTATTTTCAATTAGCTTCTAGCTAAATGCTTTCATTTATATTTTATTCTAATTGAACTAGGCTTAATGAGGTAGTAGATTATTTCAATTCAAGACAAACTGCCAGAGATTTTGGAAGACTTTGTATCTTTAGCTCACAGAAGGAAGAGACTCATGTGCGGATATTCTAGTTGCTGAAATCAGACATTGGATGTTTTATTTTTTTCTTCTAGAAATATGTCAAGTGTGTAGTTGCTTGATACCAAATGTTACTTTTTAAAATAATTTTATGTAAAAGTCACTTTTCTAACAGGAGACAAGTTATATTTAAAAGACTTCCCAAAATGAAATGAAGGGAAGAAATTCGAAGTTTACACTTTTAATTATAGCAGAGCTCTCTCTGTTGATTTAATGAAGCTATCTAGATGCCGCTGAAATGTAATCGAAAGTTCAAAATTTTCAAGTAAAAATGCCTTTAGTAAATGCAATCAGGTTGATGTTTAATATGTAAAATACCCAGTATTAGCAACATGCATTTTATTTATTAATACCTGCATTAAATAATCCCCCAAATTAGTCGTAGTTTTAGTTTTCACTCTGGACATGAACGACTAATGAACCCAGTACAAGGATATGTTAAATGATCACCCCAAGGGCCCAAACAATGTCTGTAAAGCACACACATCCCCAGAACAACCAGGACCCTCAGGACTCCTGAAAATTTCCGGAAAATGTACTGCAATTTAAAATGTTTAAGCAGCTCAATATTTACAAATGGCTTTCCGAGTTTCCTTACGCCTTTGCAGGGGGTCCAGACTCCACAGACAGCTTAGACAAGGAGAGTAGACAGGGAACAACTCAAAAAATAATGCTTGGTTTGCTTTACTTTGTGTTGTCTCAAACAAAATGTGCAAGTCATTCCTTTTTCAGGGGAGATAGATTATAGATATTTTATGAGTGCATGATAAAGCTAGTTTATGGGATGGCAACAGATGATCCAGACCTTTCCGGGGAAATCAGCTAGAGGCCGGGTTCTTGGCTGTGGCAGCTCCCTCGACGTGAAGACTCAGCATTGCCCATGATTTGTAAGGTGCGTGTTTCAGGGATCCTGGAGCAGAACGAGAACGGGCTGAGAGTGCTGGACACCACAAACCAGATGCCTCTCTGCAGCGCTGACTAGCTGGTCCCAGGCATTGGATAGGCTAAAACGAGTTATGCTTAACCATTCCTACCATCAAGGGGATGGGCAAGTTTCCTCCTCCTAGGTATCAAAGGGAGGGAGGAATCACTCATCTGTGACCCATAGTAATGTCTGCCATAGAAATGTTCAAAATTGTAGGAAAAACCAACATTCCAATAGAAAGAAGTAGCCTGTGCTTTCTATCAGGTCTGCCCCAGATTATTTCATGCAAGACATAAAGTGAGATTAAAAATAATAAAATCAAGTATATAGGCCAATGGAAAATGAAGATGTTTGTATAGTTGCCGGAGTCCCAAGTCAATTTCTTTGGACCTCTTTAGTGGCCGATTTCCTTTTCTCATGTTTCCTATTGATAACACACTCGTTATATTAATGTGTTTTTATTTTTAACTTAAAGTTCAATAAATATCTGTACATTTGGGATTCTGAATAATCCTAAGCCCTGTGCTAGATGGTGGGCTACATAAAAGAACCAGATCCAGAATCAAGAAACTCTAGGAAAATATAGCTAAGGTTAAGATGCAGCCCGGCTGAGTGATGGTAGCAAGGCAGAGAAATGAAAATTTTGCAGGTGGAATGTCCCCTCTTTCCATACATGTCTGCACTCTCTAGAACCTGGCAACCTTCCTGTATCCAAAATTAACAATTAGCTAGAATTATCCACAATATAAATGACCTAAAAATTGATACCTGGGGTAGGAAACATTAATATTTCTGGACTTGGCAGGAACTAGTCTTTGGAGAGACAGGTGATAAATGTAATTGTATTCTTATCCTTGCCAATCATAGCAGGGGCCCGTAAACTAGATAGAAAATATGCTGGAGTGAGGGATTGGCTTACTCAGCTCTAAACCGGCTTCAGTTGCTAACAACTTCCAGCACAGCTGTGCTGAGTAAACTAATAATTAGCAGAATGTCAAATTTCTCTTTCAGAGCTTATTTCTCAAAGTCATATCATATGTAATATGTGTGTATGTATCAATTACACATGATGCTTTTTCATAAGATCAATTTTAATCCGTATATGATTAATTAGCCTAAGAGTTCTTCTGTGTGATGGGACTTGGTTGCGTACTGGAATGTGGGAGCATTCTGCACGTTTCTGCGTTTTCCGTGACCAGAATCTAGAACCTGAAGGACAACCAGTGTGCATATAAGGTCACAGAAAGGTATGGTGGAGACAGGACCAGGGACATCACCTCTCACTTCCCCGGTGCCATCTCTCTGCCCCCGTGATCTTGGGTTCCTTCTTCATTCTGCTCCTTAGCTTTTCACATTAACAAAATGTTCATTGACTGCCCGCATCACAGCCAGCTATCCCTGTAGTTAGGAGATAAATTAGCTTGTGAAATAAGACCTTCCTTTTCGTAGCTAGGGACTATATGATCGCCTTGTCACAGAGTGACTTTGCTTACCATGACGACTAGCAATGGCCATCTTCTTGGCGCTTCGTGAATGTGGTTGTGGACGTGGCTGGCACCTACCGTTCTGTCCTTGGCTTCCTCAATCTTCCTCAGATCTTCAGAGGAAAAACACAGCAGACACTGAGATTCTGTGGGAGAGATGAAGAACGAGGTGTTGATGAAGTGAACCAGTGGAAAGATGCGACAAAGGAGTCAGTCATTCATTGACAAATGGGTGGAACACACATGGAGATGAGCTTCTCAGTCATCCACACTGAGGTGAGCAATAGCTAGGACTTCTGAAATACCAAGACAGGTTCTTCCTATAACATCTAAAATATCTTATTTTGCAAACCTGTGCATAGTTTAGAACTATCTTGGTGAATAAAACTCTCATTAGAAACGCTTGTTTCTTATGGAGCTGCTACTTCACAGAAGTCCTTCAGACACTGTGTTTGTCTGCTGGGGCGCCATGACAAAGCACCACAGGCTGGGTCCCACAGCACACGTTTGTCTCTCGGTGATCTGGAGGCTGGGAGTCTGGGATCAAGGTGTTTGACAGGACTGCTTTCCCCCGAGGCCCGTCTCTTAGCTTGCAGATTGCTGTCTTCCCGCCGTGTTGCCACATTGTCTTTTCTCTGTGTTCATGTCTCTCTAGTGTCCCTTACACTTCTTAGAAGGAATCCTTTTGGATTCTGGTCCTCACCCTAATGATTTCCGTTGAACTCCATCCCCTCCTGTCCTTATGTTCACATACGGTCACGTTCCTAGGTTCTGAGGACTAGCAGTAGTGGGCACTTGGCAAGCCCTTGCTCTGTGCCAGGCACTTTTGAGGGTTTTTGTGGAGTCTCATCTAATGATGACACAAACCTAGAAAATAGGTAGTATTATTGTCATTTCCAGACAGGGACCTGAAGTTCAGAAGGACTAGGAACTTGCTCAAGCCCATGAATCCATCTAAAAATAAGTATTTTGTAGAGAGAGATTTGACACAAACCATCTGCAAGGTTAAGATGCACCGTGTGTTGATTTCATACACGTATATATCATTCCAGGATTACATTTGTAGTGTTAATTAACACCTCCATCATGGTACATAATTATTTCTTCTTTGTGGCAAGAACATTTACGATCTACTCTCTCCTAACAACTTGCAAGTTTATGGTACAGTACTGTTGACCCAAGTCACAATGTTGGGTGTTAGATTCCTAGAACAAATTCATCTCATAATTGCAGGTTTGTGCTCTTTGACCAACATCTCCCCAGCTTACCCCCCACCCCATAACCATCATTCTGTTTCTACGTTTGGCTTTTTTAGATTCTACATACAAGTGAGATCATACAGTGTTTGTCTTTCTCCATCTGACCTATCTCACTTAGCAAAAGGCCCTGAAATGCTTATGAACCCCGACTGTGCACCCGGAATTATTCTACAAATCTGTAGACATATCACTAATAAAACAGGTCACACACCGCCTCTCATGGTATCAGAGTAGGTAGTAAATAACCAAATACTTCCATATTGGATGGTGAGAAGTACTCTGCACAAAAAACCGATCGTGTGTTTATAGGTGGTCAGGGAAGAGTGTTGTGATAAGGTGGTGTTTGAGCTGAAGCCTGGGGGAAGCAGGGGGCATACCCCACGCCGGCTGGCATCTTGAGGAAGATCATTCCAGGCAGGGCACAGGCGAGTGCAAGTCCTGGGCGGGAGCGTGCTCAGCAGGCTTGAGAAAGAGCCAAGAAACCAGGGTTGCAAAGGAGAGTGAGTTAATGAACGAGCCCAGAAGAGAGGCCAAGAGACATGCTGGGAACCGGGGCTGGGGAGCGCGGTGCATTGGGGGAAGGATTTTTACTTTTGCCGTAGTGACTTGGGAAGAGGTGGGGGAGTTTTGAGTAGATCTGTGTTTGAAAGGATCCCTAGAGACTTTGGGTGCAGAAGGCTTGGAAAACTGTTTTAATTCCAGTGGAGAGAGAGGGCCTTTTTGTCGAGGTTGGGCTCTTTGGTGAATCTCAGTCAGATTCTGGTTGTGTTTATGGAAGAGAGAGTTTCCAGGATGTGTGGGTGAGTCTGAATAAGAGAGGAATCATGTTTGGATCCAACGTTTCCGGTCTAAGCCACTGGACATGTGCATTTGAGTAGTCATGCTAATTTTACCTCCCAGATCTGTCACATCTGACACTGGCTCTGGTCAGGTGATCAAAAGCATGGCTGTGACCAGTGACAACCACCCGCTCCCATCCACTCACTCTCTGACAAGGGACTGGAAGCAAAGCAGACACGGGAGCCAGGACACTCTCTCTTGAGCCTCACAAGTAATTTCCTCCCTCCACGTCACTGACAATCACTGAGGTTGTCCGACAAGGATTCAAACTCAGATTACAGTAAATGATGTTTTTGAAGTAAATAATACAGTGCCGGGAAAAATACTAGTTGATCAGTAGATATTTTCCAGATAAATGTTCCTGTTAAGACTGAAGCTAGACTTGGATTGGGCTGCAGGGTCTACAGACTCCTGCCCGGGGGTGCAGTGGGGTGGGGGGGTCCTGGTGCTGCCAGTTAAGACCCAGGACATATGCCCTGGATGTAGATCTTACACACTTACTGGTCCATCATGCCCTTTACCCTTTCATTCAAAGGCATCAGAAATCTGCCTTTTGGATACAAGACATCTACTTTGTATCTTCTAAGGAGGAAACAACTTGTTTTTTTTCAACTTAGAGCCAAGTGACTATTTTAAAAGATCCCTAAAAACAAAGGCATCCTTGTTTACTATACCAAAAAACTGAAAACACCTTAAAAACCGCTGATAGTAAACTATTTAAATAAATTTGGGAGCATATATACAGAGGAACACCATTCAGGCATTCACAATCATGGTATTGTAAGTGCGGATAAAGACGAGAAGCAGCATGGAAATGTTAATAGATATAATAAAGAAGTAAGTTGCAGTATAGATTGTAAAGTCCTGTAAGCGGTGTTAACTCCATGTTAACCAGGACAAAAGAAAATAAAAACAGAAACAGAAAAATGTCCAGCACAGATGTTTGGTGCAGAGACTAAGGGGCAATGCACTTGATTTTAATTCTTTATTATCTTTATTGTTTGCCTTTGGTTTTCCCCCTGAGCTTAGACCACTTTTTTACCTAAATAAAAGGGTCTCTTAAAAACACAAAGGATAACATAAGGTTGTATATTCACATTGAAAAATTATATCCAGTTTTGAGACCTCAGGTCTTTTTGTGGAGTAGTTACTGGTGTTAGTTTGAGAAAATGATGGTCAAATGTGTAGCTTTCACAAATAGAGAAAATATGGGAAAAGGTAAAGGGCTCGTGGCAGAGGCACAGAATAGGATATTATACAAGATGATAGATGTTTTATTACTTCCTTTAGTCGGAACCATAAAAATATCCGTGTTTATATCTGATACGTCCATTTATTCATTTTTTCCACAAGAAAAAGTAAATATAATCATGGCATCCTCCTTTACCCTGCAATTTGAATATTTCAGACTGGATAGGTTTGGCTTGTCTCTTGGATTTATGAAATAGCAGCCTCATGAATATCACCATTGATATAATAAAACACAAGGTTTCAAAAACTCCGAAGCACATGTCCATCTAAAAATATTTGTCTGTTTATTCATTTAGCTTGGCTTTGTGAGCTGTCCCTTTTGCACTTGTTTGTTATAAATAAATTGCTGAAACTGTAATAGGAACACAAAACATAAACCTCTGGCTGAGGATGCATTCAATGAACAGGGAAATAAAAGATAGAGATATTTTGTATCTCTGGAAAAAATAGGAGTTCAGTCATACGTAATAAATGGCAGAAAGAATACACATGTCCAACGGGAAGAACACAAGACTAGCAATCATTGAGTTTTGTGACTTCTGTGGTTGATTTAGAAATCACTACAAGTGAATTCTGTAATAAATAAATATTCTAAATGCATACCACCAAGTGCCTTTTATTTACTTGGATGTTAAAGAAAAATCAGAATTTAAACAGGAAATCATAAATCAGAATTTAAAAAGAAATCACAAGACAAGAAACCTGTTATGACCAAGTCAGTGACCATCTGCTTGTATCTAGAAATTCACCTGGAGGTTAAACCATTTCAACCCATTCCTCTAACAAAGAGTGGTCTGAATTGTTAACCGGAATGGACCATGCATTACTGTTTGATATTAGTGTAAATGGGGGGATTGGGATTGCCCTGCTGGTGTCCACCACTCAAGGGTTTGAGCCAACAGAAAGACCCGTGATGCTAGCCTGCTGTGTCTTCTTAGGCTCCGAATTCAAGGTCTTGTGGTTTCGACCTGCGAGATAGTTCAGATTTTGACCTATGATAATAACTTGAAATACTTTATGTAGTGATTTATGTCACTCATTCATTCCGCAAATATCTATTGAATGTATTTGTGCCATGTAGATGCTATGGCGGATACAAAGATGATTAGATTTCACAATACAGAGAAGGAGATGGCATTTGAAGAGAGATTTGGCTTCCTGTCCCAGCTTTGTCTTTGACTAGTTGGAAAAGCTGGAAAAATCATTTTGTACATGAACCCTAATCTGTAAAATGAACATGATATGATGGACATATCAAAAAGTTTGAGTGATTCTTAAATGAGATAATATTTATGGAAGTTCTTTGTAAGCTTTTCCAGGGTTATTGTTAATTGTTAATAAAACCATTTTGCTAGTTCTCAGTACAATGAAAATAGAAAAAGTTAGAATTCTTAAGAGCAAGGCTCATTTTACATGAATATTCTTAAGTTATTTTGGTGAAAATTTTCTTAAAAACATCATATGAAACTGTCTGCCACAGCCTTAGCATGGTCACAGTCTTACATGGTCATGTAAATACAACTGACATAATCAGAACTCAATCAATCATACATTTGTTTGGAACCAGGATGGTCGTTTTCCCTGTCTAGTGTAGAAAGTGACCATGGAGTTTTGTTTGTGTGCCTGGGTGCTTTATTGCTTTATCAGAATCACGAGGGAAGGGGCATGAAGTGTTCACCATTTTCCCCATAGGGGTTGGGGTTTCGTGTGAGCTGAGAACTAACAGAGAACCATAATGAATTCTACTCTAATTCCAACACTTTGCACAACAATGAAAAGATGACTCAGATTCCAAAGTTGAGGATGACTTGCTAACCCACTTCCTTTCCCTATAAAAACCAAATTAAAGAAACCTATTCAAGGAAATAAAATTGGTGTAGGGCATACAGCATATGGACCAGTTGCCTTTACTCCATCTCATTTGATAATTACAAAAAACCTAACGTTATAGTTATCAGCTTTGCTTCCAAAATAGGAACATAGAATGACTTTGTGAAGGTGTGTGGCAAGTTCCTGGAATCTTGACTGCAAAGCACTGATGATCTCCCTGAGCTCCATTCCTGGATCAGTGAAAGACAGTGGATCAGGGTAGAAATTATAATATATATATATACACATACACATACATATATGTATATGTGTATTTATGTATTTATTTGGATGTTAAAGAAAAATTGGAATTTAAACAGGAAATCAGAAATCAGAATTTAAAAAGAAATCACAAGACAAGAAACCAGTTATGACCATGTCAGTGACCATCTGCTTGTATCTAGAAATTCACCTGCAGGTTATACATATATATATATGTATGTATCTATATGTATTATAGAGAAGGTTGAGAGTACCAGGTTCTCCTTGATAGGAGGTCATAACTGGGAACTCCATTCTTATATTTCTAATTTCTCAAGTTAATGGCACTTCCAGAAAGAGTAGCCCATCCTCCTAGGCAATGCAAAACCACCAACTCACATTGTCTTTGAGTATGAGGCAGGAGTGAGTCAAGTATGAAGGGGCAGAATGAAAAAGAAGCTATTTAACAAATGACTATTTAACAAATATAACCTCTATTGTTACGTAACTATGGAAAGAAAAACCTTTAGTGGTCATGCAAAGTTTAAAAAAATCGTTGTATTATGTATTATAATTACTTATTCTAATTTCATGCTATTATAACTGAAATTCCCTTATTTGAAATCCCATTTAAGGTAGTTTTCCCAAGTTTAAAAAGTCTTACTGTGATGCTTAAATAGCGCCTCCCCATTTAGTGTAGGTAAATGCTAAGGACTTTGTTACTGTATGCATGAGTGTATTTCTATTTTGGAAGATCTCAGTGTGAACATATACCAGTACTCGGAATTACAGGAAGCTGGAGGAAAATGATTCCCTTTTGGAACTTGGACAAGGCTTCAGTTAGGACTCCAGCTGTAGGAAAGGCTTGATAAAGGAACTATTAGAGTCTACAGTTGCTGCCCTATTTACGGGAAAATGCTTCTTAGGGTACTTTGGGGTCCTTCAGTGGCCCCTTGTAGGACTCTATAATCCTGTAGGACATGAGAACACAGAACACACATAATGTGTCATGGGAGGACCTAGTTTGAATGTCCATAGCTGCCACAGGAGAGTTTTCCAGATTATGCCATTTTACATGTTGTCAAGGTGTAATGTTCCTTATATATGCATGTCTTCCCTTCAGAAGTCCATGCGTTACTTTTTCAGAAAATAAATACAGCAGGTGCACCTAAATACCGAGACTGCAAATGTCTTGGCCAGTGACTTACAGCAAGTCAAATTTTAAGACCGGAAGAAGATCTATGTTCTAATATCAAACTATTAAATGTTCTTATTGCCGAATGTCTCTATGACCTTTAATTTCTAAATTTGCTCCTATAAAACATCATTTTGCAAACTATTTTGGTCAGTGTAATTACAGACAATTAGAAGCGTGGGGTGCGATGGGAAGGGGAAGGGATAAGTGATGCAAGAAGGCTGAACAGGGGGTGTGTTCCTGCACGCATGTACTCGGCTGTTAGAGCTGGGGGTATAGTAACACACGCACACACACACGCACACACGCAGCCTCTGGCCTTCTAGAATACGCTATCTAGTGGGAGGTACATAAACGCCAATGGGAAATTACAGTGCAGTGATTTTCGGGATTATGGTTGAGAAAGCTGGGTGTTCGGGGTCTACATTAGAAGGGCAATTTATTCATGCTGGGGATTCTCAGAAGCCTTTAAATAAGAAGGAAACTGTAAGATTGGATCCGAGGCAGAGCTGGCTACGTGAGAGAGGGGCATACAATTATTCCAGACAGATGTAAAATTATGTCCAAAATGCCAGAGGTTTGCTTCTTGCGTGAAACGTTCCGTTTTGGCTGAGCGCCGTCCTTCCTGGGCACTCTTTCAGTTTCGGGGAAGATCCCCCAGCCTGTGCAAAGCCCGCTTCCCCATGATCCATGAAACCAAAATGTAAGAATCAATGGCTGGTGGAAAAGAGTAGATAATTAGAACAGCAATGATAAATTTCCTCTCAAGGTGAGTAATTATGACATACAGATTCCCACGTACAAGCATGCAGACACACTCAGACACACACACACGGAAACACACCGTCACTTCTATGAGAGATTAATATTCCTTGGTGAGCCTTCTACTCTCTGAGTGAAACAAAACGTATTTTCAAAATTATACATCTTGGGGCGCCTGGGTGGCTCAGTGGGTTAAAGCCTCTGCCTTTAGCTCAGGTCATGATCCCAGGGTCCTGGGATCAAGCCCCACATCCGGCTCTCTGCTCGGTGGGGAACCTGCTTCCCTCTCTTTCTCTCTGCCTGCCTCTCTGCCTACTTGTGATCTCTGTCTGTCAAATAAATAAATAAAATCTTAAAAAAAAATTATACATTGCGCATTAATATGCATCACAGTTTCTATGTTCATGGTTTAAGATATCATTCAATAATCATTTTAATAATGACTAAGATGTGATTTCAATAATTATTTTAATAATTATAAAACAGTAAATATGTGTATATATTTATACACAAACACAAACTCTATACACACCCGTGCATTTGGAAAGTGCAGTGTGGGGACAGTGTATAGAAAGTCTTACTTAAAATGGACTCGAAGAATATAAAAATCACATTATACATACATTTAATGTAAAACAATAATGATTTCTGGAATGGCTTTCGTTGAGAAAAAAGAACGTATACTGGAATTCAATTACTCTGGGCGTACCCTAGTCCTGTAAACGTGTGTTCAGCACTCTCATTCGAATGGGCTAACTGTAGGTGTTGTGTCTGTTGCTTGCAGAAGCTTCCAGATGGAGTAGGAGAGAGGCAGTTAGAAGTAACTTGAGGGGCACCTGAGTGGCTCAGTCAGTTAAATGAGTCTGGCTCAGGTCATGGTCTCAGGGTCCTGGGATTGAGCCTGTGTCTTGGGGCTCCCTTCCTCCCCTCCCCCCAGCTCATGTTCTCTCTCTTGCCCTCTCTTTCAAATAAATAAGTAAATCTTAAAAAATAAAAATAAAAAAAAAGAAGTACCTTGAAAGTGGGCTGTTTCTAGCCTTCAATCACAACGACCGTTTTTGAGAAGAGGTTTTAAGTAGCTTCATCCATGAGTACTAAGAAAAATAATCTTGTTGCAGAGATACAATTTTCAGTTGATTAAACTTGATTTTCAAGTTATGACTGGATTTTCTAGATTCTTCGTAGAGGACTTCCCAGTGTGTTTTCTGTTTAAAGACTTTATTATTAATTTTCTAATTTTTCCCAGTGCAGACTCAAACAGTAACATGAGTCAACTGATTCAAACAATTATGAGAACAATATTATTCACAAGAAACTTGAACATCACCAAGGACAAAAACTCTGACCTCTCTAAGGGTTAAGCTCAGTTAGTATCACACTCTTAGGGAAGGTATTGGCACAGTATTACAAATATCACATCTATGAGGTGGGAAATTGCTTAATGACCCACTTTGATTTATACCAATATTACCTTCTTTTGCCATTTCCTGTAATTTTCCCTCTTACCGTGTTCGTTATTGATATAATGTGTATGAGCATTGATATTAAATCCTTTCATATTATTGGTACAGAATATTAGAGTATTGGATATCAAATCATTTCATATTGTGACAGTGTTTTATAAATGACATGAAGCTAATATGGGCTTCCACTGTTTCTAACAAAATAAACAATATTCTGTTTAAATTTACATAGAATGTCTCGAGATAATACAAGTTGAACCTCAGTGATTTTTTTTTATACTGAAAATATTGGCCATATTTCTACTGTTCTAAAAGTACTAATATATTTCTATCTGCTAAAGCTTAAGCCAGCAAAGATTGTTTCTGAATTATAGCTGTGACTAAGTTAACATTTATTTAAGTTTCAAGTATATTTCAACTTTACAAGGTTTTAATTTTACATCAGAGACTTTAAATCAGTAAATACATTTATATGTTAGCCTTTTGTAAGTGAGGTATAAAATGTTACTTAAAAACAGAAATGAGGGGCGCCTGGGTGGCTCAGTGGGTTAAAGCCTCTGCCTTCAGCTCAGGTCATGATCCTAGGGTCCTGGGATCGAGCCCCACATCGGGCTCTCTGCTCAGCAGGGAGCCTGCTTCCCTCTCTCTCTGTCTGCCTCTCTGCCTACTTGTGGTCTCTGTCTGTCAAATAAATAAACAAAATCTTTTAAAAAAAAAAAGAAAGAAAAACAGAAATGATTATTTTCTCTATTAGACTAATGCCTTGTTCTGTTCATCACTGTGTCTCTAGGACTCACTTTTGATTCATATGCTTTTGGTGCTGAAACAATAGCGTTAAGTCAGAATGAGCAAAAAAGCCCAAACACACTACACACACAAATACCAGAATCTCATTTGATTATCTCGGTTTATTTAGTCGCTTTTAATACATTTTTAAAAACTCACTTTCTGTTGAGTGTCAGAAAGCTGTATTTTTTTGTTAGGTCTGTCTGTGTGTGATGGTCTTTGGAACATGCAGACTAGCACACAGACACATACATGTGTGTACCGACATAAAAACATAGGTACATGCATGCACATGGGCATCAGGTTAATGAATGCCACATTTTTGCTGAATTTATGGAAATTTTATAATCAGATAATGAATTTATAGAACTGAAATGATAAGATTGGGTATAGAAAGGACATATATATTATTTTGAGGTCCCCCGATTCCGCTATCTTGCACCTCGGTATCTTTTAAACACAACTTTGCATGGTCACCTAGTTGTTGCAAAATGGCTCTTTATATTATATCCTCATCTTTTTCTTAAGACAGATTTGGGCAGAGATAGCTAGTATGCAGTGAACTGGACAACGGATAAGGGAGCCATGGTGTATGGGAAAGAGATTAGGTAAGAACTAGCTCCAAAGATTGTACTGTGCCCAGAGGACATTCACTGGACCCTGAGATTTCTGGCAAACAAAAACAGAAGGACAGTAAGCTACGTGATTTGCAAAGCTCATAAATGCCAGAGAAGTCTGTGCAGGGCACCCAGGTATGGCGGCACTGAAGGAGGGCAGTGAGCCATGTGTATCCACAGCTCTGGGGGCGCAGTCCCCTTTGTCACCCATCTTCTGCTGCAGGAGCCACAAGGCACTCAAGCACAGTTTCATTCAAAGGAGAAGGTTCTCAAGATGAGTATGTCAGTGTCCATCTCAAATGCTACAATGTTCAGGAACTCTTTTCTCTTTGGGGGTCACCATAGCACTTGGGTCCTATCTTGCAGAGCTTTCCACATTTTTGGATTTCACCAGCAGGGATTGCAGACCTGACATGTGCTTTCTGAGGACATGGAATCCTTGTGGCTCTCCTTGAGTCCAGACACCTGGAGATGCCTGACGAAGGGTCTTGTATCCTGTCCGTGCTTTGTAGGCAGCCACCAGTCGAAATGTAATGTTATTGAGGATAGCTAAGTAATTTCCTCGAAAGGAAACTGTTACATGCCTTATCCACTTTTAATAGTAGTCTAGCACTCTGTTAAAATGCCAGGAATAGTTTAACATCTCACCATGGCATTGCTGACATATGAACCTTGGAACCCCCTGTTTTTGGTCACAGTGTCATGACAGCTGTGTTACTTTACAAGGTTGCTTAAATGAAACTGTCTATAAAGAAAATTTGTAGATTCCTGACATAAAATACTTTCATTAGAGGTTATGGCTGTGAAGTTTCCCAGAGAGGATAACTTGATATTTAGAATTCTTGCAATTTATCTTCCCTTGGTGTTTTATTTTGTGGGGCAGCATTTGATTCTCACATGCACTTTCTCTTTCTAGACAACTGTGTTTAGTCTTTATGTCTCAATGAGTAAGGAAGCAAACATTCCTTACAAATCAAAAAACAATCATCATTGACAAAGAGTTGACCTAAAGTGAGTAAATGTCCCGTTGCATGTTTTAAGATGTTCTAATTCTATCACTGATACTTTTTTCGAAGGGTTGGGCCGTATTATTCATTTCACCCAAACACCTTCCGCTGGATCTGCCGATGTGAACAACAAGTTCTTCTTTTGATATTAGCTCATGTCCTTATAATGCTAATGAGCTATCCTTCTCTTTAGATTCTTGATTTTGGTCGTACATGGAGCTGCCTCAAAGTGCTCCCACAGAGAATACTCTACTTTCTTTTATAAAAACATTTTTATGCCCTGAGTTATCTTCCTGACTTCATCAGATGCCTGCTGAATCACCACCTGTCTTGTTGGCATCAGGACCTGATCTGAAGCACCAGCTTTGCCTTTCCAGGGCAAATCGAGTCTCTTCTATGAACAAGTGTCAACAGGTGTGGCGAGTGCAGGGCTCGGGGCCAGGGGTGGGGACTGGCAGAAAAGAAGGGCTTCCTGGTAAAGAGATGACACTTGCAGTTTTATACATGTTCCCCATGAAGACCCACTCTTGCCTGGCACCTAAGGTTTACGGAAAAGATCCAACCAACTTGGAACAGGCAGGATGCCACTCTGACAGATGGGTCTCAGCGTGGCCAAGATGCCAAGTATTCTATGCATCAAGTGTCTCTGCTGAAAGTTTGGGTCTCTGCCAGGATTATCCAAATGGATGTCTGTCTCCAGGCCTGGGCGTGATGGGTATGTCATGACGCTCTCCCCAAGCCCACTGCTGCCAGGCATTAACTTCCACTTGTTTAAAGGTCTAGACGGGAAGTCTCGGGCACTGACAACCCAGAGTAAAATTGGATGCAGTAGTCCTCCAGCTGTTTCTGCTTCCTGCCCTCTCCCGGGGGCGTCAGTCCATGAAAAACCTCAGAGCTCTGCTCCTTCATACATGCTCTCTTTCTTGGAAACTCCAGAAAGGAAATCCTTGCTGGTTATGAAGAAAGGAAGATTATAGGCAAGGTATGTTGTTTCTCCTCTATATTTGACAACATAAATACCTTGATATGTAAAATATGGGAGAGTTGGTTATTTTAAGACATATGGAGTACAAATTAGCAACAGATAGCCTTTTACCATTCCAGTAAATTCATGTAGGAAAACCTTCTTTTTTGGGGGTGTGGTGGGGAGTGGGTAGATTACGTCTGTGCTAGATTTTCATCTTTTGATAATCGCATTACACATTTATAATGATGAGCATGCAGATTTTGTATTCTTTATTCCACCATTACACCTCTACGAGCTGACTTGGCATAACCTCACTAGAAACGAGGAACTGAATGTGCCTTCAGAATATTTATCAGAATGAAGTACAATGGCTGTAACTTGGTAATTTGACCGGAAGCAGAAAAGGTACTTTCTTCTTTTGATAAAATGTTCTTGTCATATTCTGTTTCACTCGGGATCAGAGCACTGTGAGTATTACATGCCCTCCCTATGATCTAAGTAGGGTTATATGAAATAGTAACGAGTGAAACTCACAAAATGTCCATAGGTTCATTGTAAGGAACTTCTCAAACCCTATTGTAAGATGTGAACTTACTTAGGCAGCCTCATAAACTAAGCGAGTGTATTGTGCTCTGGAACGCGAGAACATCTAATCTGTATGACTTCTTGTCTTCCTGGAGTTCATTGCGATAGATAGTCCCAAGATAGTTCATTGGGACAGATAGTCCCAAGAGAGGATCTTCTAGAAAAGTTACAGGAGGAAAGGAGATTATTCCTCTATATTTCACAATATTTTGAAATGAAATGGTTGTCTTCTCTCAAGATGTACATTCGTAGGTGTCCCTCTAAAGATTTTTAAACCAAAACCGAATGATATGATCTACAACAGTGTAGGGTCTCATTATGTAAAAATCTGGGGGGAGGCTTCACTATTTTGGGGTGATCTCTTCAACTTTATTGAAGAAACTATTGAGGAAATTGACACAAGTACCATCCATAAGTTTACAGTCTTTCTCTCTGCCTGATTTGGGTATCCTGTAGTCAGTTGTCTCTTCAGGAACTGTTTTAAGAAAATATGGGAAATAATAATTGCTGAATTTCTAGTTTAGAATCATAATTGGATACAATTAATTAGTGCCCTATTTTTAATAGATTCCTTTGATAATTGCGTTAATTAGAAGGATGCACAATAATTGGGTCCTCTCCAAACTGTAATATCCCTACAGCTGCCAGCTTGAGAATCTCTTCTAGTTATGAAGCCCCAAAGAATATGGTGGAAAGATTGGCGTACAATTTGGCAGTCGTGTACATAATTCTGGAAACACGTGGGCTACTCCCCCGCTCACAGATTTGTCAATGGGTCTTCCTAAGATTAATTACAATCAGGAGAACCATGAAATTGGAATTCGGATCTGCAAGGTATATCTGGTGGGCCCGATACTCTCAGCCCAGCAAGAAATGCTGCGAGCTGGTTAAGTGAGCTGTCGATGCAGGTGTGATCATGGTCCTCACGGAGTTCTAGGAGGGTGGGGCGTTTGTTGCAAGTGAGGCTGCTGGGATAGCTTTCACGCTCGATTTCACGGTGATGGACAACCAGTCATTAATGGCACTCAGTAAGAGGTATTTGTTGACCATCTCCTGAGGCCCTCTACTAGGCGATGGGAAAACAAGGAAAAGAAATGGCCCCAAGCTCCAGAAGCTCTTGCAGGAAGAGAAGTGAGGGTGTAAACAAATATTGACAGTCATTACAATAAGATGCAACAAGAGCAACAATAGAACTCAGACTTCTGTGGGGTTAAAGGGAGTGTATCAGCCAACTTTCCCTGTGGAGCTGGGAGTGCTCCCCCATGATACACCATGTGCAAAAGTCATGTCTGACCTGAACCGAGGAGTCGGGGAAGACTTTCTGTGCTTTCCTTTAAAGTTTTAAAATAGCAACTGGTGTTGTTTTCTTTTTTCTTTTTTAATTTTTATTTATTTTTTTTGAAGATTTTGTTTATTTATTTGACAGACAGAGATCACAAGCAGGCAGAGAAGCAGGGAGAGAGAGAGAGGGAGAAGCAGGCTCCCTGCTGAGCAGAGAGCCCGATGTGGGGCTCGATCCCAGGACCCTGGGTTCATGACCTGAGCCATAGGCAGAGGCTTTAACCCACTGAGCCATCCAGGCACCCCGCAACTGGTGTTTTATGTCATTTGGCCTGTAAGCCTTTTAAACTAATTGAAATTCACTGGTCATTATCCTATTTCTCAAGGACCAAACAAAACTAAACACCACCACCAACAACAACCAGCACTAATTGCAACAAGACAGCGCTAAACTCTTTGGAACTTGACCTCAGTATAGCAGGTACTTAGCAAGGAAACAAAGAAAGAATAAAATAGGAAGGCTAGCACTGCAGAGTGTAGCTGCCAAACCACCATGGTAAAGCCGCCATACATGGGTTCGAGTCACTGGGTATGAAGGTGTCAACGCAGTTTCTTGTGTTTGAAAGAGCTTGCTGCAGGGCTCTCCTTCTGTTCCCATTTATTTCCTACTTTCCATCTTTTCTACTGAGGCAGTGACTTCCTGACTCCACGTGGGCTCCTGAAAAAATACTGGGAGGGGAGCCTGGGTGGCTCAGTCAGTTAAGCATCAGACTCTTGATTTTTAGTTCAGGTCATGATCTCAGGGTCATGGGATCAAGTCCTGCACCAGGCTCCATGCTTGGCACAGTGGGGTGGAGACGCCACCCCACTGTGGCTGATGGGGTGCCAGATGTTCTCTCCCTCTGCCCCTTCCCTCACTTGTGCACATGCTTGCTCTCTCTAAAATAAATAAATAAATCTTTTAGAAAAACAGTGGGGAAATATCTGTGAATTTAATGAATTCTTCCGTCCTCTATTTGATGATGATTCCCCCAGCATTGTTTGGGTACTATCAACTGTCTGTCCATGTTCTTCCCAATGTCACTCTTGGGTCTAAAAGCAGACTCCACTATGCTCACGGAGAGAACTTGCCTAGTTTTAAACATTGTTTTGTTTTTGTTTTTTGTTTTTCATTTTTTCCCCCTTTTTTCTTTTCCCTTCCTTTAAAGTGGTGTTGAGTGCTAGAAAAGTGCAGGTTTTGAAATTAGAAAGACTGGCATCCAGGCTTTTTCTCTCACTAACCATGTAATTTCTGGCAAGTTTGAGAAATTTCTCTGGGCCTCAATTTCCTCATTTAAACTTTACAAAATACAGATAACTCTGTATCCTGGCTGAGAATTAGATTTCAGATGGGACGCTCAACAGAGACCTGGCACATTGTAGGCATTCAAAAAGTGATAAATATATTCATTCTTATGGTTGACTTACTATTACTTTCTTCCTCTTCTCTTGTTATACAGCCAAGGGAGTGTTTGCTTCCCTTGGTACCACTTGCACAATCAAGGCAAAGCAATTTTTTTAGGAATAGACTGACTTAAAATCCAATGGAATCATACTATCCGTGACATTCATTGGTATGAGGATTCTAAGTAGCAATATCTCCCATGAATGGAAGAGTGGCATGTCTGATATCATGTTTGTTATTATAAATACAGTATTGTTTTGATCATACAACAGTCCTTCCAAGACTGGATCATGATGATTCGGAGTTGTCATCAGATGTCTGACAAGTGGTCAAGCTAGATTTGATGAGTTTTCATTGAATGTCAAAGTCTCCGCTCTGCTCACAACACTGCCCTGATTGTGTTTATAAAGAAAAGGTAAAAACCAAAAATCTATAAATTATCGACAAGACTCCTGTTCCTTCAAATTCAAGTAGAGTGAAAGCATAACAAGTGTACTGATATTTAGGAGAGCGCAGAAACATCACTTCAGAAATCTCAAGTGCTTTCAAACATAGCTTTAACTTTGGTGTTGTCTGAGGGCAGAAATAATCAGACAACCATGACTTCTGAAAAAATAAGTTTATTTTTCGATATTTATATGATATATGTACAAGCACACACATATATGCATCTTAGATTGTATATTTATGACTTCCTAGTTAGTTCAGAATTTTTTAAAAGTCTCATCTATGTTCATTGTTACTTTTCAGTTGAAACCATGTAGCTGCATATGAATACATATGATAAAACCAAACAAGCCATAATTTAATGTTAGCTTAAAACCAGATCTCATGCATTGTTAATCCCGGAAGCATTATAGGGCTATACCTGTATGTAAGGACAGAGGGCCACAGTTTGAAGACACGTGACCGGGGAGTGAGAAGGTGTGCGTAGTATACAGGGCTGTGATTGACCTCAGGGTAGGTCCTGACTTCCCTGGACCTCTGTGACCTTTTCAGCCAAGAAGGAGCTGTGAGGGATTCCCCTCCCAGCCAGGACTCCCTGATGCCATGACCAAGGACTCTGTGACAAGTTTGGGAACTTCTGGATTACCGTGCATGGGATGGGTCATGGGAGCATGACAGGGGTCATTATTTTCTCCCATGGAGATGGATTTTCTAGGTGGGGCTTAAGGTAGGGCAGTTACAAGTGTAGCAGTAGTGCTCAAGTGTGCCATTTCCGTAACAGAATTGTCGGTGAGCCCCAGAGCGGGTGCGCTCAAATGTACTTGAGAGATGGGAGGACACACCCTGAGGTCTAATGAGTAAACTCCAACATAGCAGAAACTTGGTCAGAGACTTCTACTCGAGGGGCTTAGCAAGTCCCCACATGGTTTGCCAGCACCTTTCCAGAGGGGATTCTGTCACAGGGTGGTTATAGGAACTTGTTCTCCAACCCATTTAGATAGACTTCGAACAAGTCATTTGTTTTGTATATTATATAAATATCTCCTCAGAGGAACTCAAAGTGCATTTGTCAGGAGGTTCCAACATGTGCAGAAGGAGGGAAGGCAGAGATGTCAGCAGGGATGAGTCGCAGCGACTTGACATGAAGGCAAAAGAGGAAAAGGTGTTAATACCAGTGAGGCACAGACCTGCACATTCCGCACAGAACATGGCGAGCTTGTATTCCTGGGACCTGGAGAAGCTGCTTTGTCAGAGGCCAAGGGAAATACCTTACAGATCTGTGATTTCAGACACTAGTGGCACCATAGTGATGAAGCCTGTGATCAGACTCACATACAGAACGGGCAGTTAGGACAAGGTCATGGAGGTCATTTGACCCGAGGAGTGGCACAAAATTTGAGGCACAACAAGGACCTTTGATTTGCATTTGTCAATGAGATGAATATGCTTTCTCAACTGATAAGGGAAGTATTTCCTGTTAGGGTATCACAGAGGGTGATGGCAGTTTCCTACCCACTTCACAGAAAATCCTAAAACCCATTGACAGAAAGTTTAATAGCATTTTATCAATGGCGGAGTATATGGGGACTGTTCACTGTTGTGGGAGATTCCAACTAAGATGTCAATAAATAGCAACATTCCCCAAGGTGAATACAAAATAGATTGGATAAATTGGATAAATATATATAGTACTGTTATATTAGACTATATTTGTCTGTAATTTATTATTTATACCACATATGTTTATATATGCAATTCATTATACTTTATATATTAAAATATATGATATATAATGACATTTGTAATTCATGTTATATATTTATAATATAAATGCATATCATTATATTTATTTATATATAATATATAAATATATCCATATATTTATATTATATAAAATTATGTGTATTTAATTATATGCATTTAAATTATATCGATATGTGTTTTTGCCATATATGTTTGAATTTTATATATGATTGAGTTATATATACATATATGTTTAAACTTCTATTTGATGTTCCACCTTTCCATTGATATGGGAATTTGGGCAACAGTGTAATTAGAATATATACATATATGTAATAGAAAGTGTAATAAGAGGGATTATAATCCTTATGAGGATTTTGTTTTTAAATTTCTGAAAAGTTTTTACAGGTCAGCTAGCCTCTCATCTTTTCTAAGTTAAAGAAATGGGAGGCCAGAGAGCTTATGGGATTTTTCAATTTAGGGAAATGACATTTTCAATTATGTATCCCTTGATGGAGAGGAGCAGCAAAGGGTCATCTGTTAGACTCTGGGAACTCTACACTTCAGCAAATGACCAAAAATGGCTGGGTAGTGGGTTAACTTAGAGACGAAATAAAACCTGAATCAAAATCACAGATGAGAAATCAAACAGAACTTTTTTTTCATAGATATGTTCGAACAGTGCTCCCAGGATTTCATTGCTTATGACATTTAAAAGCTGAGTGTATAGAACACTAAAAATATACTGTAGGGAACAATCCTATGCTGGCAGAAAAAAATGTTCAAGAGCTTCAAAGGTCCCTGCTATTTTTAATTTCTACTCGAACACTACCTTAGAGTGAGTAATACCTTCGCAAAGTCTACTATGTCGGTTGATGGGGTGGCAAAGCTCCTTGGCCGTAAGAGACATCAGACCGCATTCGAGAAAATCTCTTGCGTGTTCTTTCCCATTGCAAAATGAGTATCTCTAGTAATCAGAGGTGGTGATTTAGAAACAATTACTGGCACGGATCTTTATGTCAGTCTCTCTGTTATGTGTTATTGGAGCCATCAGAAATAGCTGTGGAAAGTATGTGCAAAATGTACATTTCTCCTAGAAATTTTTCCTTCGGCCGGCTTACACGTGCTGCTTCTACTTCATTTCTGGTCTTTCCGGTACCCACCAAGGGAATAGCCACAACCTTCTTGAATTTCTGAACGAGTCATGTGGCGGAGTCCCTAGTGCTGACTCCGGTCCCAGTGCTCCTGCCCTCCACGCTGTCCTCCATGCCCACACAGAGGCACCGACGTGTCTTGAAAAGTCACCAGGCTCTGAGGAAGGACAACTAGGCTTCCCAGATGTGTGAAGGGGTGCCACAGACCGCCTCAAATGACCAGCTGTCGTACCCGGAAGACACAGCTTACAGCTGCTGTGCCAGAGGGCTGTGAACGATCAAAAGTTAAAAGCAAAAGCTCTTTGCTTGCTGCAGGGTTCCTAGGATGTTCGAAATTATCCTTGGTTTTATACAGGAAATAAATTTTGCATTGTTTCAAAAATCAACAGTTTAAAAGCTGTCAGATATGGAAGCTTGTTGTTATGCCTGATTTCAATTGTTAATTGTTGAGATTTGACTAGAGTTCAGAGTTACCGAGAGACTGGCTCCCGCCCCATCTCTCTCTTAGCTCGGCTCTGACACTTTTCAGCACGTCCCAGCACGGAACTAGGTGCTGTCCCCATGACTCTTTCTTCTGCCAGGGCCTCTGTCTAATCTTAGACGCTGTCAGTCCTCCAAGGGATTAGTACAAAACAAACTGTTGGAAGAGAAGCAACGTGCTTTTATTCTGTCTGCGAGTATTTATTTGAATTTAGATAGCAAATTAAAAAGCTAAAAAAAATGCATCCTTATTGTGGCATTTCAGACAACTAGGGGTTCTATGAAGAGCTGGGGCTGCTTCTTGACCATTCGGGCTAAGGGTCGACTTGACCAGATGCTGCTGCCGGGAAGAAGCTGGTTCTTCCTCTCCTTAGGCTCTCTGTTCTGGAACGTAACGCCTTTACTTATAATGTTCCTTAGAATTGTAGGAAACCCCCCCACTTTGTCCCTTTCCTCACAAATATTTAGTGCTATGTAACTTGCTTAAAAGATCAAAGTTTCTAATCACAAATTTAAAAATACATATATTTATATATAAAATATATAATATATATAATATTATGTATTATAAAATAGAATATATATAACCAGCTGATATTTATGAGTATTTCTGATTGCCACCAGATAGACTGTGAGCCTCTAAACAGGTCTTCTACTTGAGTATTTTCACATTTTTAGACAAAATACCTCATACATAAAGATGGACATCTCCACAATTTGCACGTACTTTAAGACAGTATCATTCTTAAGGGAGAAAAAAAAAATCACTTGGAGGTAGCTTTAAAAGCACGAAGCATCAGGAATAGAAACCACAGATGTACATTTAAAAGCTAAGTATAAAAATGGTCATTTTATCCATAAAGTAATTGCTAAATGGAAATCAAAACAGTCAGTTGCAATTCACTCCGGGGAATCAAGATTCACACTCTCCGTGAGGCTGTGGGGCTGGGTTTGTCACAGAAACACAGTGTTTTTTAATTAAATCATGAGTCTTCCTGAGGGAATATTGCATTAAAATCCAAGCAGATCAGAAATAACGGCAAGATCTACATGCCTAGTCCTTGGTAAAGTCATTACATTAGTCTGCTGATGGTCAGGAGGGAGGCATTTCAAATTACAGCCGCATTTTTACCGAGTAGATAATTATGGCAAGTTATGAATGACAGAAATTACTGCAACTACAGTTTCCTTTTTTTGTCTTTGCTGCTGTTTTGCATCCATTATAGTTTCTTTTTATAGCTTCCTTAGTTATCTGCAGTTAATTAACATCAATAAATGACTGGAAATGTTATATAGTACTTTGATTGCATTTTTATCATTTTGTTTCTTTCTTAAGCAAACTGTCACTCTCAGTGTCTCGAGGACTGTTGTTAATGTTGAGATGAAAAGGATTCTTGGTATGATTTTCCTTTTAAGAGGACTTAAACGTTTGACTCTTTGGTTTCAAATTGCATGGTTGATCGGCTTTCTATTTTTAACGATACCTGTACTTTCTATCAAAATACTATCTGGATGGCTCTAGTCATATGTAACCAACTTCATTGCTTACTTCTGGTGATAATATGAACACAGTTACATATCATGGTATCTCTGTGAGAGATTAGCCTTGGATTTAGGGGAAATGCATGTTTTGGTGGAAGAGTTGGTTGCTGACTTTTTTTTTTTTTTTTAAGTGGGTACAGTTATGACATGGTTTTTGAAATTTGAATGTCATTTAATGTTTTCCTCAAAGAGAGGAATTTTGTTTGGTTTTTTGTTTGCTTGGCCTAGGCAATAACCTAATCTTTGTTTACACTTTTTCACAGTGTTATTGAGACACAGCTGACATAACAGCATATTAATTTAAGGTATACAGCACAATGACTTGCTATGTGTACACAAAACTGCAGACAATGACCACAATAGGTTTAGTTAACATAACTTAGTCTTATATTTTAACTTTTTCTCATTTAAAATAATTATTTGGAAGATCACTACAAATGCTTACATGCTACTGGAGGATGCTTAATTGTATTTAAAAAATTTTTTTTAAAGTTTTTTTAAAAAAAGATTTTATTTATTTATTTGACAGAGATCACAAGCAGGCAGAGAGGCAGGCAGAGAGAGAGGAAGGGAAGCATGTTCCCTGCTGAGCAGAGAGCCGGATGCAGGGCTCGATCCCAGGACCCTGAGACCATGACCCGAGCTGAAGGCAGAGGCTTAACCCTCTGAGCCGCCCAGACTCCCCAGTTACTGGGAAATCCAAATGTTCTTTTTCATTCTCTTCTTTTTTTATCTCTATTTTGCAGGAATACTAGTCTATTAAATTTACAGTATTTTTATAGAACTGATACTCATGCAGGAAGTTACCTGTATATTTTGTTAAATGACCAACAGTAACTTCAAAAAATCTATCCTAGGGGTGCCTGGGTGGCTCGGTGGGCTAAGCCTCTGCCTTCGGCTCAGGTCATGATACCAGGTCCTGGGATCGAGCCCCGCATCGGGCTCTCTGCTCAACGGGGAGCCTGTTTCCCCCACTCTCTCTCTGCCTGCCTCTCTGCCACTTGTGATCTCTCTCTGCCAAATAAATAAATAAAAATCTTTAAAAAAATTGATCCTAATTCTTGATTGAAAATATGCAAATTACATGTGTGTACTAACTATTGAAGTATATATAATAACAAATAGTTGAAAACAAAATGTGTCCATCAGTAGAGGAAAGCTGTGTTCATCCAGTGAAATACTATGCAGCTCTATGTATCTGAGCTAGAAGAGTCCATAAGTTTTATTGTTGAATGTAAAAAAGTAATGCTAAATACATTAATGGAAGTCTGTTCCTTGTGCAAAAGTACATATGTACGATGTGTATCTATATGTGGGAAAATGCAGAACAAGTAAGAGCTAAAATATGTGCATGTGTGCAGATCACTGAAGGTTTGCACATTGAACGAGCAACTGCGTCTCCTGCCAGGCTGGGTGGCTTACAGAGATCAGAGGTAGACTTAATTTATACTATGTCTTTTGGTAGACGTTGGATTTCGTTCCACGTCCAGATATTGCCTCTCTCAAAAGCGAATAGGCTTGGTGAAATTAGGTAAACATCCTAAAGGTTATAGAGACATAAGCATAGAATGATCACCGAGCAGACATGACATGCCAGTGTTGCATCACAGGAAGGGTTGAGATTTAAGGGTTTCATATAAAACATGTCATGAAGCTATTATTTGCTTTGGAAATTACATTTAATTTTTCACTTAATCCCGAAAAGATAATAGAGTACATTCCTTTTCAACAAACTTCATTTATACATACATTTCTATGTAAAAAAATGAAGATCACGGTATGTGTGTGTGTGTATATGTGTATATATATAGTATATATATGTGTTTTACAAACGTGTATATATATAATATGTGTGTATATGTATATATATAATATACATATGTGTTATACAAACATATATATATATTATATGTATGTGTATGTATATGATATGTAGTGTGCATTATATGTATTCCATACTGGGTTCACATAGCCATAATACAATTGCATCAGATCATCAGATTGGTATTTCTTTACATATACCTCTTCAATGATGTTCTGGTTGACAGTAAACCTTTCGACATGATCTCTGGCTATAAAGATCAATCCTGACCAACAATTCTTTTAGGGGCACCTGGGTGGCTCAGTGGGTGAAGCGTCTGACTTTTGCTCATGTCATGATCTCAGGGTCCTGGGATCGAGCCCCGCGTCGTGCTCTCTGCACAGTGGGGAGTCTGCTTCTTCCTCTGCCCCTCCCCCCGCGTGTGCTCTCTCTTTCTCTCAAACAAATAAATAAATAAATAAAATCTTCAACAACAACAACAACAACAACTCATATCATTAAGTAAAATGGAAGTTGTCTCTATGGCTCCGGTGAAGTAGGCATCTTGGAGATACGATGCTACTTAAGGCCGCCCGTCTGATCTCTCTGAGCATAGCTAATCACTCTTGTGCTTACTTAGGAAAAAAGTGCTTCTGCCTAGCATGTACTCACTGTCTCTGTGCGATATGAACGCTAGCCTGGATAGCGTTGGTTGCATCTTAAAAAGCTACAAAGAGTTTTGAGATCACGCCAGTTTTAAAATAAAAGTGTAATATGGGGGAAGAGCTAATAAAAGTATCAAGAAAAGGACAGAAATAACTGATGTTTCTTTCCTTTTTTTCCCCTTTGTGGGGAGACCATATTCTTACAGAGGACCATTTTAAGCTAGCAAGGATAAAAGAACATGATTGAATTACTTAGAAATAATTCTTAGCTCTCCACTATATCCTATGGAATTAATACTAATAATGGAAGAGCCAACAAATTGATTTCAGGTGTAGAAAACTGTGCTACCATAGCCTTCTACAGATCGCTGCGTTTTAATAATGCAGTTGAGAGTTTAGAAACCACCGCAGTTGAAACCTCCTGTCTGGAATATGTAACTGAGGGTAAAGGAATGTGTTAAAAAGTTAGATGTTTTGTTTTCTGGGGTAGAAAAATGTAACCTTGAAGAAGAGTTAAAAATACAACTTTTCCTACAAAATGAAGCAGTTGATCTGTATCAACTTTTGGTTGAAACAATATTAACTCAAATGACACAGTGAAAATTGCAATTTCTATAGAATACTGATGAATGTATGTTATTGCCAAAAATATTATCGAATTGGTCCCACAGTGCATGGTCCTGTGTTTATACTAGCTCTATATGTTATGTATCAGTATCCTTTATTCTTTTCCAATAATATGGTAAACCATTTGTTCATTTACATATATTTATTGCAGGCTTCCTATGTGGCAGGCTCTGTACTAGGCACTCAGCATTGGACCAGGAAAAGTAAAGACACTGCACTGGTATTAGGGAGCTTCTGCTCTGTATTATATTTTTAGTATATGTGCTGCCGAAGCGAGCACTCTGCTCTGTATTATAAACAAATCATCATATAAACTAGGCAAAAACATTGTAATGTGTTACAGTTTGGCCTCAGAAGAAACGTCAGTGAATTCTATTCAGAAAAAGTGATTCCTGAGCTGTTGTCGGAAAGAGGAGTTAACTCAGTGGCTAGAAGAGAGAATCATATTCTCTGAACCCCCGCTGCCCCCCCCCCAACACTCTGCAAAGCCCCTTTGGTAAAGGAGAGCACACCAAGTCCAGGAACTGAGAGGCAGCCCAGAGGCAGGAACATGGAACCAGGGCCGCTGGGAGTGCGATGAGGTCAGGAAGGCGGCGTGGGATAAGGCCTGTGGGTCACTGTGCCTAGTACAGAAGAGTGGTTAGGGACAGGCTGGCCGGGGATGATGGCGCCCGGTCTGGGGTGAAGATAGGGCTGGGAGAGGACATAAACGAGACGTTATTTAGGGGACACCATCCGCAGGACCCGGAGCTAGCAATGCTGTGGAGGAGGGTGGGAGGGGGACGGTAAGGAAGAAGCCGGCACTTCTGCCGTGAATATTAAGAAACGGTATTGCTCTTCCTGGGGATGTGGACGTGGGGAGTGGATGAGTGGCACGTGGTGATTTCGAAGGGCCCAAACATGGCAGCAAATGATAGCAAATGGGCAGGATATACTCTGGGTGAAGTTGGACACTAGAGGCATCATCTTGTTACCTTCCTGGTGGGATCAGTGAGAGGCTGAAACATGGGCAGGCGTCTCCGTGAGAAAGGCTGGTGTGAAGGAGACAGGGGGCCAGGTATGGAGGGTGTGCTTACAGAGGAAGTAGCTGCCCTGAGAGGAAAACCAGGAACGAGCTATATTTTGAGAAAGAGGGGATGCAATATTTTCAGGAGACAGAAAAGTTGCACTGAGGACAAGGTAGGCCCATTGTCCAACAACTGTTCTTTGAGGATCTGCTATGAATAGGACCCTGGTAGTTGAAGGGGCATCAGGAACAGAGTGGCTAGAATGCTGGTCTGCAAGCATGTCGGATGCAGAGAAAAGTCATCTAGAAGATGTGCTTATTAACCATGCTGCACGAGGCCCTGTTCTTATACCATAGATGGTGAAATAACGCATGGAAGGTTGTGTGTGTTTTTTTTTTCCCCTCAGAAGAGAAAAAGTTTCTCTGATATGATTATAAATCTTAAAATTATTGACTTTAATTAAAGTCCACTCAAGACATGATTACCTCATATTTTCTGTGAAACTACAAATGAATCTCTTTGTTATGTAACAACAGGGAACTTAAGTAAGAGAAAATATATATTGACTCTTAGTGCTTAGACAAGCACAGTAGGAAAAGGTGATTGCAATATGCTCACTTACTTTTTTTTATTAGATAATGAGACCTAGCAAGTCATTGCTCCTCCCTTTTATTTGACTATTGGTATACTTGTCTAAATTTAATTCTCAATTACATAAAATATTTCTTGGGATAAGTATCTTCATCCTTCTAAGTACTTTCTCAGTATTTTAAAAATTTTGTTTTGACTGATACACTCCTTTAGTAGTATAAGCCACTTCAAATTTAGAAGTAAGAAAAGTTATGTTATTGATCCATTCATGTTTTGGTAGTTATGCATGAAAAGCAATATATTGCTATCCCAACCAAAATTTCTATGAAGCATTTGCTTCAAATGTTATTTCTTCCAAAGGCACATATGCCCCAACATATGAATATTTGCAACTAAGAGAAAGATTTTAGTGAAGTGTTGCTTATCATTATTATGTGTATGACCAAATTACCATGTTGGATTTACAGTGACTAATTATATTTAAATCAATATAGCACAGGCTATCCCACTTCTGGGTGTATTTCCAAAGGAACGGAATGAGCATCTTGAAGAGATGTCTGCACACCCATGTTCACTGCAGCATTATTCACAACAGCCAAGATATGGAAACAACCTCAATGTCCACCAACAATGAATGGATAAAGAAGGTGTGGTGTATTTGTATATGTATAGTTGAATATAATTCATCCTTCAAAAAGAAGGGAATCTTTTCATTTGTGACAACATGGATGGACCTAGAGGGTATTATTCTAGGTGAACTAAGCCACACAGCTAAAGACAGATACTGCACGATCTCACTTATATGGGGAAGCTAAAATACTCAAATTTATAGTACAGAGAATAGAATGGTGGTTACCAGGGGACAGGGGTGGGGGAAATGGGGATATATTGGTTAGAGGGTACAAACGTTTAGTTATAAGATGAATGAATTCTGGAAATCTAATGTACAGCACAATGACTGTGGTGAATAATACTGATTATATTGTACACTTGAAATTTGCCAAGAGGATAGATCTTAAGTTCTCATCACTAAAAACAAAGAGACAGAGAAAGTAATGTCTGTATTAAGTGGCATATACTAATTATCTTCCTTGTGATAATAATTTCACAATGTATAAACCTGTCAAAACATCAAGTCATCTTCCTTAGATATATACAATATCTATGTGTCAATTATATCTCACTAAAATTGAAAAAATGATAAGTAGGTTGCAGGATGGGGCCAGATGTTATGTAATCAAGCTGTTCCAACATGAGGCTGTGTGTTTTATGCAAAACTCCCACTTCCCTATTTTTAAGTAGAAATGACTATCCAATAATAATTTTATAACTGTGCTCTTAGAATGATATACATTAAATCTGATTCCATCAAACTGTAGTATTTATCAGTTATGTTAAAACTTAGATGAATAAAACAAGGTATGATCCTTATTCACCCAAAGATTTTAATGTTGCTCTAAAGTATAAATATTTATTATTCTATTTTTATTTGGTGACCTCTCACCTCTCTTCCAACGATGATCTAAATTAATACTCCATGGAAAATGGTGTTAAAAACCTATCATAAATAATAGCTATCTTATTTTTTGTTTCTCCAACTTTCCTGCTTGTATAATTTGGCAATTTTCATAAAATTTTTTTCATTAAAATTTTCATTCAACTGACTCTCTTTATTAGCCATTCAAAGCACTGCCTGTAATTTGTGAGCTATGCTCAACCTTGGATGTAACAGAACACGGGCATAAAGACATGTTTTACTGTCAGGCTGAGATGAAGCCACACAGGCAAACATTGGCATTTGGTCAGCCCTCGCTTACGGTTTTTGCACACACAATTGCTTTGTATGGGTCACCCATTCACTATGGGGCCTGGCCCACTGCGCTAGAACACAGAGAATACCAGGTGTGACCTCCGTGTTACAACAATGATATAAATAATGGACACTGTCTATAGTTGATGAATGTCTTGATGACACGCAGTAAGAGCATATAATTTATGGCAGAAATCCTAAATACCCTGACCTCTCTGTTCAAGCATGCGTTTTAGTCCTTCCGTTTGCCATGTTCAGATACATGTTGAGTTCTCCCCACCACCAATTTTAGAAGGGAAAGGATAACACATATATATGTACAGTATTTATTTATTCATTTGTCTGTTTATTTTGTTTTACGACTAACCCATGCCTACACATTCCCAAGTAAGAAAACTACATTTCCCTTAAGTTTTGTTCTTGTTTTGTAAGTTGGGATCTGTATTTGCAGCATGAAGTGAAAAGAACATGGCCTGGGATAAATTAAAACTAGGCATATCACAAAAATAGAGTTATGCCAAGAAAAATATCTTCACTTAATAAAAATTATGCTTTTTCATTGCTTCTACAAGGGACTGAAGATGATGTCAGTCAGAATTCTTAAAAAAATAAGGCAAAGCTTTTGAGTTGATATATTGAGACTATAAAATTCAAATTCTTTTTTCAATCTCAATATTATAAAAAAACTTACTTAAGATTCTGTTTGATCTGTCTATCCACCTATCTATGATTTAAAATTCTCAAAGTGGATTGAGTAACATAATGTAGTAACAAGCCTCAAGTGGCAATTTCTTGTTCTTTTTTTGGTATATGAAGATACTATGCAGATAATGCCATATTATTAATCACTAGCTTAGTTGCAAATAAGATTTAAAATGTAATTATGACTGTGGATTTTTAAGACTAATAAATTTCATTCTATTAAACATTACTAGGTGTGTGTTTTAATATGTAAAGATGATATAAGAGGTTAAAGCCAGTGTTTACAGTATCTTCAACAAATTTTTTTTTTTTTTTAAAGATTTTATTTATTTATTTGACAGCCAGAAATCACAAGTAGGCAGAGAGGCAGGCAGAGAGAGAGAGGAAGGGAGGCAGACTCCCTGCTGAGCAGAGAGCCCGATGTGGGGCTCGATCCCAGGACCCTGGGATCATGACCTGAGCCGAAGGCAGAGGCTTTAACCCACTGAGCCACCCAGGCGCCCATCTTCAACAAATTTTTAAAGATACTGCTGTCAGTAGGTGAGGAAGAATTACTTATTTTTTTAGTCCCGTATTGTGTCGTATTTATTGTAACTTTATCTTGTTGAAGAGGGTGCAATCAGTACCTTTTTTTCAACCTGGCTCATAGAAATAATGGATGTTGTCATGCTTGGTAAAATTCTATTTATGTCACGTTCTTTTCTCTTCATGTTCCCTTTCTTAAATGAACACATACATTTGATTGACAATATCAAATGATGTTGACCCAGTAGAAACAAGACAGACCTAATGTGAATTTTATTCTTCCTCCACTAACCCTAGACAGTTTCCTCATCTGCACTGTAAGGATGACACTATGTGCCTGTCCTGGTCATAACTATATTTATATAAAATACCCAAAGTTAATCCTGAAATTGCAGGCACTCAGTAACTTCCAGTCATAATTTTACTTCTCTTTCTTAACAAAATTGATAAAACTTTCATGTGAAAGGAGATGCCAGAGTATAAAAAATTAGAAAGATCACTGAGACATTAGAAATGTGAATACAAAGCATTCCTTGATCTCCTGCTGCATGCTTAGTTTCCCAAGCTCCAAGGCCATCTAGCTTCTTCAAGAGTTTCCCCTGGGCAAGAGAAGTAGGCAGGAAGAATAAAGAAGCTCCAGTGATTATTACTCCTGTCTGTGTTGACCAGTGTCCCTAGCAGCTGCTGCAAGCCACCATGGCTCTCGTTCCCATTGGAGAGCCCTGTATGATATTGTCCTCCACCCACCCTCTGGGCCCCAGTACCTACTTCCTTTCTTTACTCATTCAATCTTGTGTGGTTAAGTTTACTGGAGCTTAGAATACAAGAGTTGTTCACCATTCTAGGTGTGGCAGCTTCTAACTTCAATCACCTATGTAGTTAATCCCCTGAAAAGGATTCCCACTCTTTAAATACCTAGAGTGGTTTCTCTTCACCCATTGGGACTCAGAGGGAATAATTCATGGACATGGCTGACTATTGAAATAGTGCACTGTAAGTCAAGGTTAGGGAAGTATCTAAAGTCATACGGCAAAGGACAGAGCTATTTATAATATAAAATCAGTATTCAGAGATATGCAGTACTAGTTCACAGGTTTCAATAATTTCCTAATTGATGTTCTGTAAAGAAAGAATAGAAACAACATAAGGGAGTAAATAAGAAAAGAGACACAAAATAAAGACTCCCTGATCTATAGACAAATTCAGATCATTAGATTAAAGGATTAATGAAATATTGAAGTGCATAAATGCTTGCAAACCCAAGACTAATTTAAGAATATACTAGTGAAATTTCAGAATAGCAAGTACAAAGAAGCATTCTAAAAGCTTATAAAGAAGGACTGAATAAAGTTGATCTGCAAAGTTAAAAGATAAAAAACACTTCTTAATAGTCACAGTGAATACAGAAGTCAAAGGAGAAATTCCTTCAAGTTTGGGGATAAATTATTTTAAGCCTATAACCCATTAAAATGGCATTCAAGTCAGAAGCCAGAATAAGGTTATTTTCAAATATGCAAAGTCTCCCAAATTTGGCAAACCAGACCCTATACAAAGAAAGAATTATTCAAGGAATCGTTCTAAAGAATTCAATCAGAGACATGTTTGGGGAGGAAATGGCAAGAAAAATAAGCATGAAATATTATAGCTCTAAAAAATATTAAGGAATGTTTTTTAAGGAGAATTAGTACCAATCTGAAACTGAAATCTAAAATGCATGTAATAGAGAAGCAACATAAGGCCTTTTGGAAGTGGAAGAAAAATAATATGGTAAAATTCTATTCTTGTTTGGGGATAGTTCCAGACATCAGTTAATTCTGAACATTAGTTTAGAAAAGTTTTAATATTTGTCTTAAAATTAAATTGTAGTTACTAGAAGAATGAGAAGATAGTGAGTAGCTGCTGCATTTCTTTACCCTAATAATGAAGTAGTAGAAAAAGAAATTAAGAATACAACCCCATTTACAATTGTACCAAAAAGAATTAAATATAATATGTAGGCATAAGCTTAACCAAAGAGATGAAAAACCCATACTGTGAAAACTCTTATGAAAGATATTGAAGTTGACATAAACTAGTGGAAAGATATTCCATGTTCGTGGATTGGAAGGATTAATTTTGTTAAAATGTTCATACTGCCCAAAGCAACCTACTGATTTAATGCAATTCCTATCAAAATACCAACATACTTCACAGAACTATAATAAATAATACTAAAATTTGTATTGCTAAGTGAACTAAGTCAACCAGAAAAGGACAAATATCATATGATTTCATTCATATGTGGGATTTAAGAAACAAACAAGAAATGAACAGAGTTAAAAAAAAAAAAAAAGACAAGTGAAAAAACAGACTCTTAAATACAGAGAATAAACTGGTAGTTTCCAGAGGGGAGGTGGATAGGGAGTGGGTGAAGTAGATGATGGGGATTAAGAATCCATTTATCATGATGAGCACTGAGAATGTCCAGAATTGTTGAATCATCATGTTGTACACTTGAATTTATGTAACACTGCTTATTATATATCAGTTAAAAAATCAAAATAAAATAGAAAAGATTTGGAAAAAATAACAATAACATGATGATGATGGTAATGATGATGATGAGGAGGATGGTGATGATGATGATAATGGTGATGATAGTGTTGTTGGTGATGAGGACGGTGATGATATTGAAGACGATGATGATGCCAATGATGATGATGATGATAATGGTGATGATGGTGTTGATGGTGATGAGAATGGTGATGATGATGATGATGATGATGATGATGGTTGTAGGCCATATTTATTAAATGCATGTTCAGTATGCCAGGTACTATTGTGAGCATGTTACATGGTTACCTGTATTGATAGGTTTAATCCTTGTAACTGAGAAGTTAGATCACAAAGCACACCCCAGAGCTAGGTGATTAATAAAACCCTGTGTTTTAAAATCCTGATCTGATAATGTTGTTCAGCTTGTCTTAGTTGTTCATAGGTGGCTTAGTTTGTTACTGTTTAACCTTATCAAGATCATCATTATTTTCTGAAAGAAGATGACTATAAATCCAATGTATTCCTGCATAAAAATCATCTTGTATATAGTTCTTGAGAGTGACACAAATTTAGAATGTGTTCATTACACAGGAATAAAGAGATCAATGAGAAAACCAAGGCAGAGAGTGGTTAAGTCACTTGCCAATCATCATGGAACTGGAAAATGGAAGGTTAGGATTCATTCCCAAGCATTTTATTATCTAACCTTGTGTTGTAAATGCTATCATCTTGGAATTGTGTATTTTTATCAAGGATTCATGGAATAAGAATATGTAAGGTCACTCAGATTATTTTAATAAAATTCAAAAGCAAATGAATGCAGATCAAGCTCACAGTCCATAATGGAACACAATAAAAACTCAACCTGAAACTAATATAACACTGTATATTAAGTCTACTGGAATTAAAATAAAAAACATAAAAAAATTCAGTGAGGAAGAATGCTTCCCCAAGAAGCCACACATGCCTACACATAGGTGCATACACATAGTTATACATATTTTAAATAACTTTGGCTAACAGGTTAGATTAATAGATTAAAGAAACAAATTAAATTAATGAAACAGAACAGGTAGTCCAGAAGTAGATTCTTGCATCAATATGAATCTGGCCTATGATATGATATGGGTCATAATTAAAGCCAGTTAGAAAAGAAATAGTTTGAGGGGCACCTGGGCGGCAATTGATTAAGCGTAGCCCTTCTGCACAGGTCATAATCCCATGGTCCTGGGGATTGAGTCCCTCATCAAGCACTCTACCCAGTGGACAGCCTGTTTCTCCCTCTTCCTGTCTGTTGCTCTGCCTATTTGTATGCTCTCTTTCTGCCAAATAAATAAATACAATCTTAAAAAAAAAAAAAAAGAAAGAAAAAAATTGGGAAAAAAAACCCAGAAAAAAATGGTTTGAGTCATAAAAGGTATTGGCCAATCTCCTATTGGGGAAAATGTATTTTATGTAAATATATCACAACATTTATAAATTAATTCTCATTTGGGTTAGAGAACAAACACATAAAATAATTGTCTACACATTTGGAGAAAATACAATGTGTGTTTTTATAAAACTTTAATTGGCGAGGCAATATAAAGACAGACATAAACTCTGAAGCCCTGAGGAAAATGTCTGACTACATGTTTGACAATAAAAATATTAAGATAAACCCCCTAGTAATGAAAACATGATTTTAAAAAAGTTGATAATTTACAAGGGAGACATATTTAAGAATATGTTAAAAAGGGATTATCACACAGAACACATGAGATTCTACAGTTAAAGGGGAAAAAGCTCATTAATTAGAAACATCTGTATAAATACAGCCCGGCAATGGAAAGAAGAAATACAAACATCTACCCAATTATTTTACTGAGATAATAAATCCAGTCATAATCAAGGAAGTAGAATACATCAGCTCCACTAACGAGGTTCATCCATACACTATTACCAGATAGTATAAAGGATAAGTAGATAATGCCAATCTGAGAGTAAATATATTAAGTCAGTAAGTCAGCGTATCAATACATGTACAACAGGTGTGCAAATGCATAGGAAAAATATATCTAAAAAATGAACAACTAAATATTTTCTGGGGAAAGCAGTGAAAATGAGGCTAGTAGTGGAAGAGAATATAATTAAAGTCTTTTACATTTTTCTTTAGATATTTTTGTTCTTTTTGCCATTAGATAACATCTATGTATTATGTAAAAAAGCTTTTACATGCTGCCATAAATAAAATCATCTACTTAAAATCCTCATTCTTTCCACTAAGAATTGGAGTTATGTTCTACCAGAGGAAGGAAGGAAGTTATGTTCTGCCGTGGGGCCGTCCTACTGTCCTTCATATATTTACCAGGTTTCCCAGTTAGGAAAACGCGATTCAAAGTTATTAATAGACTTCATGTAGCCTATATTTACGGTAGTGGGACCCAGATGGGTTTTAAACCCAGATTCCTGGCTGCCCACCCACTGCTTTTCACACCGTTCTCCTTTACAGGGATATGGGTTCATCACATCAGTGAAAAAAGACAATGTTACATTTATCACCATCCGTGTCCATGACTGATTCCTTATCATTCAAACAAAAGGACACCTAGCCACATGAACATGTGAAGATTTTAAGGGAGCAATATTTTATTGAGAATGCCTTCTAATGCCTCAAAGGGATCTTGCAAAGTTGTTCCAGTTATGTCCAAAGGAAACTACTTTGTTCAAATTGCAGGTGAGAAAGGAAAAACAAAATCACATGGGACAGGGAAGAAGAAAACAGCATGTTCTATTTCTTCATGCCTCCCGCACCTTCTACTGACTCAGAGAATGTTTATTTCTACATATGGCGGTGTTAGCAGAGCTCTCCTTGCAGCATTTCAAGTCTATTTTGGTCTTATCTCTTTTGGAATTTAAGTCTCTAAGGCCATCTTTCCCCCTCTATGATAACCTAGCATCTGTTTATTTGCTAAAATAGAATATAAAAGAGTACATGTCAACTGTTGCAGTCAGTGGATACTACAAGATCCTATCTACACAAATGAGATAAATGCATTTAACTAATTGAAATGTCACTGGTTGCTAGTTAATTTCTTGACTCTGATACCTGGAGAGTTTTAGAGAACTTGGTCTTTCTTTGAAAACTATTAAAGTGGTCATGTGTGTTGATCTAAACCCTAAAAGAAAGACATACTATGTTTATAATCTTAAATTTAAATTCAAAATCTTTTAACAACACAACTGATTATGTGGTTAAATCACTTCCTAAATTGCATGATGTTGTGATTTTCAAAGCAAACTGCATAGAGAAATGCAGACTGGTAATGTACTGTTTTCTATTTATTTTAATTATAAATGTATTATGGACTTAAGTTATGTTCATGCACAGTAAGATACATAAGAATATTGAAAACTCAACCTACGATCTGGAACAAATGTTAGGCTATTCAAGGAATAAAATGCCCTGCAATTAAAAAAAAAACAAAAACACAAGTTTGCTATAATAAAGCTCAGTCTTTTAAGTCAGTTTACATTGCTAGCTTAGTGTCTTAGCTTATAAGATTATTCTTCTTTTCCTATAGACATACAGTTGTCCTTTTAACCAGCTCTTGATAATGAAACCTAATTGTCCCATGTTTAGTTTGCAGATGGGTTTTTCAGAACTCCCTGCCTTGGAGACAGCCTGCCTCAAATGGTATAATCAGGCCTGGGAGAAGATTTTGCTTAGTTCTCAAGCCGGAAAATTTCCTCTTATTGTATTAATTCTGCTCATATGGGCCTTTAATGAATAGAGTCATTTCCATGCATCTATTTATTTGGAGGATTCTTAATTGAAAACATGCTTTCTTAATATGAAACCAAACAAAACACTGAGACCTTCCCACTGATTCTCTGCTTTTGCAATCCCTCTCTGTGCCCCCGGGGTTCTCTCCTTGTGACTGGGGCTGAGACTGGGGCTGGGGGTGTGATTGGCCACACGTGTGTTTCGAACAGCTCCGTGCGATATGCTGCCAAAGCAAATACATATCCAGTGTTGTCAAAATTTTTATTAATGGAAATTTACCATATAAGAAAGTTGCTGGGGGCAGTAGGGGTCCTGGTGTCCTCTGCAATGCCCAGAACCCCCATGACTGGTTTCTAAGTACCACCTCCTCTGTGCATCTTTCCTGCTCCAACCACCCGAGCCTGTTTTCTCTCCTTCTTTCCAACCTCCCGGGTATGTATTTACATTCCTCTTGTCGCACCACATTTACTCCATTTATCCTTACAAAATCATGAACTACCTGAGGCAAAGGCAGTCTTATTTCAGTGTGAACATGACCCAGTGTGTTTATGAAATTTTAACTAAAATGACTAGAAGTGATGTCTTTAAAAGAGATTTAAAGGAAAGATGATATTTTCTGTAGGTCATCCAAAAAGGAACATTTTCATTTTTCAGAACTAGTTTGTGATTTATAAGCTAGTTGAAAACGACGTTAGCACCTTTATCTTTTCATGCCGGGAAATTGTATCACATATTAATTATTGGTTAAAACACCGAAACTTGTATATTTCTGCTTTGTTTGTAAGGTGTAGCTGCAGGTTGTAAATTCTGGCAGGAGAGAGGACTAAAGTCCCAAGCTGGATCTCTAAACTGGACAGATTCCTCCACATGTGATTGTCTGTTTCATTCTCTGTAAATACTATCTAACAATGCTCCGACATCCAGTTTACACAATAATGCATCAGAAAATTCTTCCTTTATTCCTGACTAGGGTGACAAGGACAATATATGAGATAAAGTGTGGCTAATCATCCAAGGCTTAAGGAAGGCTAATTTCCTCCCACCACTTCTAATCTTTTTCTCCCCAGTTTCAAATAAAACCCTGTATTTGTAGCCCCTTTTTTGGACCAGTGGCCATAAGGCACTTGAAGTTTTCTATCTTTTTTTTTTTTTTAAACTTTTGGACATTTGTAAAATACAAAGAATTTTGGTATATTTTTCATCCAAATGTTCCTAAGGATAACACCTTTTCTAACCATAGTAAAATGTTCAAACTAGAAAAATAACATTCATACATGAATATTACATAAATTACAAAGCTTATTCAGGTTTTGCCAAATTTTCTGAGCGAGGACAGAATCCAGGATCACATGTTGCATTTGGATGATGTGATTCTTGTGTCTTGCTTAATCCAGAGCAGTGCCTCTGTCTGCCTCTGCCTTTCAAGAAGTTGACACACTGGAAGAATAAGTATTTTGTAGAATGCCCCACAGTGTTATTTTGCCTAATAATTTCCTCATGGTTAAATTAAGGCTCTGAATTCATGGCAACAATGTAACTGATACTGTGTATTCCTTAGTGTTTTATGTAACAGTGCACATGATGCCAAATGTCATTACTGGAGATGTTACTTTGATCACTTAGCCAAGGCGTGTCTGCCAGTTTTCTCTACTCTATAGTTAATTTTTGTCTTTGTAATTAATGTACATATTCTGGGTATACTTTAAGTCTTTGTGGATATCTTGTTGTTCATCAAAGTTTCATCCACTAGCTTTGACATACATTGATATTTCTTTTTTTAATTTTTATTTTTTTTTTAAATTGAAGCATTGTTGGCATACAGTGTTACATTAACATCAGGTGTATATCATAGTGATTCCGTAATTCTATACATTACTCGGTACTCATCATGGTAGGAGTAGTCATCATCTGTCACCACACAAGGTAGTTAAAATATCATTGATAATATTCTCTATGCTGTACTTTTTATCCATCATTTATTTATTTTATATCTGGAAGTTTGTACCTCTTAATCCCCTGCCATATTTTGTCATCTTTCCACCCACCTGTCCTCTGGTAACCACCAGTTTGTTTTCTTATTAATGTTGTTTCTGTTTCTGTTTTTGCATATTTGTATTTTTTTTTTTTTTTGGTCTCACTTATTTCCCTTAACATAAGACCCTCTAGGTCTCTCTATGTTGTCGCAGATGGTCTTTTTATGGCTAAGTAATAAATCATTCTCTGTTCATACCACACCTTATCTAGTCATCTGTTGACGGACACTTAGGTTGCTTCCATCGCTTGGCTATTATAAATAATACTGCAATGAACAGAGGAGTGAAAATATATATTTCAGATTAATGTTCTCATTTCTTTGGTTAAATGCCCAATAGTGGAATTACTAGATCATAAGGTATTTCTATTTTTAATTTTTGAGGAACCCCCATACTGTTTTCTGTAGTGACTGCACCAATTTACATTCTTACTGACAGCGTGGGAGGATTCCCTTTTCTCTACATCCTCACCAACACTCGTGATTTCTGTCCTTTTGATACTAGCCATTCAGATAGGTGTAAGTTGATATCTCAGTGTCGTTTTGATTTGCATTTCCCTGATGATTATTAATGTTATTTGGTCAGTTACTTGTTGGCTATCTGTGTATCTTCTCTGGACAAAAGTCTATTCAAGTTCTCTGCCCATTTTTTAGTTGGATTTTTTTTTTGCTTTTTTGGTGTTGAGTTATATATGTTTTTTATATATTTTAGATATTAACCACTTATTAGATAGACCTTTTGCAATATTTTCTCCCATTAGGTAAGGTTACCTTTTTGTTTCTTTGGTGGTTGTCTTTGTTGCATAAAAGCTCTTAATTCTGGTGTAGTCCCAGTAGGTCATATTTGCTTTTGTTTCTCTTGCCTCAGGAGATGTATCCATAAATGTGTTACTAAGGCCAATGACTAGGACATTACTGCTTATGTTTTCTTCTAGCAGTTTTATGTTTCCCAGGCTTACATTTAAGTATTTAATTCCTTTTGAATTTACTTTTGTGTATGATGTAAGAAAGTAGCTCAATTCCATTCTTTGGCATATAGCTGTCCAGTTTTCCCAACACCATTCATTGAAGAGACTGTGTTCTCTCCATTGTATATCCTTGACTCCTTTGTCACAGATTAATTGACTAAAAAAATTGTTGGTTTTTTTCAGGTCTATGTTTTATTCATCTACACATCTATTTGTGTGCTAGTACCATACTGTTTTTATTACTATAGCTTTGAGATATAACTTGAAAACTTGGATTGTTTGCCTTCAATTTTATTTTATTTTCTCAAGATTGCTTTTTCTATTTGGTCTTATATAGTTCCATACAAATTTTAGTATTTTTTGTTCTAGTTCTGTGAAAAATATTGCTGATCTTTCGATAGGGATTGCATTAAATCTGAATATTTGTTTGGGTAGTATAGACATTTTGTCAATATTAATTCTAATCCAGGAGCATGGAAACTTTCCCTTTGTATCATCCTCAGTTTCTCTCATCAATGTTTTATAGTTTTCACAGTATAGGTATTTTAACACTTTGGTTAAGTTTGTTCCTAGATATTGTTTTTGGTGCAATTGTAAATGGAGTTGTATTCTTAATTTCTCTTTCAGCTACTTTATTATTAGGGCAAAGAAATGCAACAGAATTCTGTATATTAATTTTATATCCTGCAACTCTGCTGAATTCATATATCAGGTCTAGTAATCTTTTTGGTGGAGTCTTTATGGTTTTGTTTATATAGCATCATATCATCTGAAAATAGTGACAGTTTTATTTCTTTATTACCAATCTGGATGCTTTGTGTTGTTTTTTATTGTCTGATTGCTAATGGTAAGACTTCAGTACTATGTTGAATGAAAGTGGCAAGAGTAGACATCCTTGTCTTATTCCTGATCTTAGAAGAAAATCTTTCAGTTTTTCACCATTGAGTATGCGGTTAGCTGTGGGCTTTTCATATATTGTCTTATTATGTTGAGGTATGTTCCCTCTAAACCCACTTTGTTGAGAACTTTTATCATAAATCAGTGTTGTATTTTGTCAAGTGCTTTTCTGCATCTACTGAAATGATTATATGGTTTTTATTCTGTGGTGTATTTGTGGTTGCTATGGGATCCACATTCAACTTTTCACATATATAGCAGTCTATATTATTTCATGATTAATTAAGTTTAAACACATTCTAAAAACCCTATTTTTTTACCCTTCCATCCACTTTTTATGTATATGATGTCATATTTTACATCTTTTTATTTTGTGTATCCCTTTACTGATTTCTGTAGATATAATGGATTTTTCAACTTTTGGGTTTTAACTTCCATATTAGCTTTATAATCTGTCTTTGTGTTTGCTTTTATCAGTGATTTTTTTTCTTTTTTGTAATTTTCTTGCTTCTAGTTATGACCTTTTGTTTTTAATTAAAGAATTCCCTTTAAAATTTCTTGTAAGGCTGATTTTGTGGTAATGAATTCCTTTAACTTTGGAGTGTTTGGGAATTTTTTTTTTTTTAATTTCTCCTTTCTATTCTGAATGATCATGATGCCAGGTAGTTACTCTTGATTGTAGGCTTTTAAAAAAAAAAAAAAAAAAAAAGGAAAATTCTTTTGAGCACTTTGACTATATCATACCTCTTTCTAGTGACCTGCAAAGTTTCTGCTGAAAAATCAGCTGATGGTCTTTGGGGTTTCCCTGTGTATGTAACTGTTCACTTTTCGTTGGTCCTTTTACGATTCTCTCTTTATGTTTAATTATTGCCATTTTAATTATTGCATGTCTTGATGTGGGCCTCTTTCGGTTCATCTAGATTGAAGCTCTCTGTGCATCCTGGATCTGGATTTCTGTTTCTTTCCCCAGATTAGGGGAGTTTTGAGCTAGTATTTCCTTAAAGAAGTTTTCTGTCCTCTTCTCTTTCTCTTCATCTTCTGGGATCTCTATAATGCAAATGTTATTATGCTTGATGATGTCTCAGAAGTCCCTTAACCTATTCTCATTTTTTATTATTTTTTTCTTTTTTTTTTTTTGTTCAACTTCATCACTTTCCCTTACCTTGTTGCACAGCTTACTGATCTGTTCTGCTTCCTCTAATCTTCTGTTGATTCTTTCTAGTGTATTTTTCACTTGAGTTATCGTATTCCTCAGCACTAATTATTTTTTATATTTTCAATCTCTTTGTTTAAGTTCTTACTGATTTTAGTCACTCTTCTCTGAAATCCATTGAGTATCTTTATGACCATTACTTTGAATTCTTCCTCAGGCTTATTGCTTATTTCCTTTTTGTATAGCTTTTTCTGTGATTTTGTCTTATTCTTTCCTTTGGCACATATTCCTCTGTCTCTTCATTTTGTCTAACTCAATATGTTTGTTTCTATATATTAGGTAGGTCAGCTATGTTTCCTGGTGTTGAAAGTGGTATTGTGTAGAAGATATCCTGTGGTATTCTATAGTGCAATCCCACCCTGGTCATCATAACCAGATATTCCAGATATTCTGTCACCCTTGTGGACCGGGTATGACTTCCTGTTGTTGCTGAGTCATAATTGCTTTGGGCATGGTGGGTGGAGATGGCCTTTAGCCCAGGAGGCTGCAATGACTGGCTTTGCCTACTGTGTGTGCACAGGGCTGGGTTTGTTCCCTGCACTGTTGAGAGGCCTGGCAGCAGCCACCTGGGGCTCACTGATGGGTGGGGCCAGCCCCCAGCCTGGCTACCTGAAATTGACTACTGCAACAGTTGTTGGTGCACCAAGAAACATGGCTTTCTCTTTCTGCAGCCAGTAAGAGACCCAGCTGTGAACTGTAGGGTTGCTGGTATGTGAGGTTATTTTTTCTCCTAGCCAGGGCAGGAGTCATTTGGGAAAAACACTGGTCCCAGCTAGGGCTACCTGCAAGATGTAGTGGGTCAGGAGCCACTTTGGAGGAGCTTCTGCTAAGGCAGGTAGGTTAGGTGAGGGAGTTCTGCAGAATACTGGGGGCAAGGCACATAGTGTTGGCAAGAAATATGGAGAGCATTAGAACTGGCTCCTGCAAACATTCTACTATGAGGCTGGAAGAGGGCAAGCAAAATGGTGCACACCAGCACTTTTATTCCTAAAGAAATTTCTTGCAGATCCTTGACTGTCTGGCACACATCCTAAAATTAGTCAATAAATCTTCATGTGTAACCCAGGCACTTTTCAGACTGCTGCTTCTGTGCTATGCCTTGGACTAAGTTATTTGTATGCTGGTTCTTTAATGGCAGAAACTCTGTTTCCTATCATCCACTGTCTCTCTTGAAGTTAAACCCACTGTTTCTTAAAGCTCCTGGACTTAAGCCATGCTGATTTTCAAGGTCAGACATAAAGAGAACTCATCTTCTTAGTGCAAATCCCCAGTACCAGAAATACCTGGTGTGAGGTCTGATACTCTCACTTCTCCAGTGTTTGTTAAGTATCCCATTTGTGGTTAGTTATGCGGGGAGTTTGGTTCCCATCTGTGTCTATGCCCATCTTCCCCTTTCCATATGGACTTCTCTCTAAAATTAGTTGTGGAAGGTCTGCTCTGCCTGTCTTCCAGGTCATTTTCAGAGTTAGTTGCACAAATGTAGTTGTTGCCTCAGTGTATCTATGGGACAAGGTGAGCTCAGGATCTTCCTACTCTACCATCTTCCTATTTATTTATAGTACACTGATGTTTCTAGCTTGAAATAATTAGCACAATAGTGTTTATCAAAGGGTGATTTTTCTGTTTCTAGCACTTATTGACATGTATCAATTGGAATTCTACTGTAAGTAACAGTGTTGCCTTCTCCCCATTTATTATTTATATGAATATACACTTACAGATATTTGTTTCAGTACATGGGTTACGTTGCTATCATTATTTTGTTGCTTAAATTGTCCATTATTTGTCCACTGGGAGTCCCTTTAAATTGGTTTTTTGGTCCTTTAGCTATGTCCTTATAATTTTTTGATCACTTTCTACCATTTTGTCCTTAACAGATATCTCAGGTTTTTCTTGTACTTCTGCCTCAGCCCTGGAGTTAGTCAATTCCTCAAGGAGCCCTGGTTTCTTTTATTGGAGAGTGCTATTTATAATCAAGGTCTGGGTGCTAAATTTGTTCATTGTTACTGGCTTGTCATTGCTTTTTAGACTCCCTTAGGAGCCAGTTAGGTGATGGGTGTATATAAACCACAGAACTACTAACATACATATATGTATCTTCTATCTCTCTCTCTCGCACTGACTTTCTCCCCACCCCTCTCATCTATTAATCTATTTCTATCTGTGTTTCTTTCTATCTTTTTATTCATCTATCTATCCATCCATTATCTACCTATCTATAGTCTTGAGTTCATACTGATACACCTGGACATCATGCAGCACCACAGATTCATTTTTTTCTTTTTTTTCCTTATTCGTACCTCCTTTCTCCATCACTCAAAAACATAACTCTCATTATCCAAAATATATTATATGACCTTCTAAAAGAATACACATAAAGAACTTTAAGAATTGCTAAACCATACCCCTGTGAAAAACAAATTTACTAACTAGAAGATACTGTTTATGTATAGGTCTTTGCTTTTAGCCTTGCAATGTATAGTCAAAATGATGTTTCTAATTAGTATGGTTAGTTTTTGTTTTGTTTTGTTTTTCTTTTCCCATCCTTTCCATTGTAGCCATGCTCTACATTTGTAATAAAGTTAAATTTGTCTGTTATACTTTGAATTCTAATTTGGGTTGTCCTCATATCCTCATTGATCTTACTTATTTTTATGTATGTGAAATATTACTATTGTCCTATAAGTTAGAACTATTCAAAAGAGTATATTCAGAGAAGGGTATCTTTCTGTCCATTCCTTCTCTCCCATTCCTGTTCATCCATTTTTCCTGACCTTTTCCCAACAAGGCCCTGTGGATAGCCATTCTCATTTGTCATGAGTTAATTATGTTTCTGTTTCTTTTTTTCACAAATGAGACGATATATATACATTTTCTTATTTCCTATTTTTCTTATATTAATAGGAACATTATATATATGAATGTGTGTGTATGTGTGTATGTCTATCTTTGTTTAATGATACATCCTGAAAATTACTCTCTATCAGTTACTAGAAATATTTCAAATATTTGTGTGTGTTCATATGTATGTATTCCATAATACCCTGTTTTGCGGATTCAGTGTCGATGTACCAATGAACCATAGCTTATTAACACACCCTCTTAATATGTTTCTCAGGTAATACACAATATTTTATGATTATAAAAATATACATATGCATTTTTGTGTTGTTGGAAAAATATCTTTACAGTAAATTCCTAGAAGTGAAAAGGATGGGTCAGAAGAAAATGGTGCATGTAGTTTTTTTAGATATTTTAATTTAGCCATTTTAAAGGGATTTTAAATTAATTCTCCTTTTGGAAGAAATATGATAGTTTCTTCACAAGTTTAGAATGTCCTAATATTCCTTTTTTTCTTCTTGGTCCTACAGCTGTTGATTGAAAAAAAATACTGTTAGGGTTATGTTTACATAACTCTATGTCACTTATATAACTATGCTGAGTTATGTAAGTGAAACATAAATGTCTTCTCAGCTCTCAAAATTTATTTCCTCTCCTAAGCTAATAATGGAAAATCATATATTTATTGCCAGAATTGTTTTCAATACTATTACTTGTATATCTTTTCAAGCACCTAACCTTTTCTACACTTAAAATAGATCACTTTTAATTCTAAATTTCTCATTTTGACTTGTTTTATTTAATAAAATACCAAAATTTCCATAGAATATATAATCATCAGATACCATATCATTTGTCTTTAAATATATTTACATATTAAAAGATGGTTTCCAGTCAACAACAAAATGAAGAACTTAATTAAGAAATGGAAAGAAGACATCTCATCAAAGAAGACATATAAATGACAAGCATATGGAAAGCTGCTCTTTTTCATATGTCATTAAAAAAATGCAATTTACTACTACACACCTATTAGAATGACCAAAATCCCAAGACACTGGCCATATCCACTGAAAAAGATTTTTAACAACAGGAGCTCTCACTCATTGCTCGTGGGAATGAAGAGTGGTCTGGCCACTTTGGAACAAAGTTTGTCAGTTTCTTACAAAACTAAACATATTCTTACCATATGATCTAGTCATTGAAATCCTTAATATTTCCCTAAAGGAGTTAAAAGCATGTCTACATAAAAACCTACACATGGATGTTTATAAGAGCCTTATCAGTAATTACCAATATTTGGAGCAACTGAGATGACTTTGGTAGATGATAAATGGATAAATACTGTGGTTTATCCAGGAATATGATTGTATACTAACAAGAAATGGGTTATCATGTCACAAAAGTCATAATGGAAACTTAAATCCATATTACTAAGTAAAAGAAGCCAATCTGAAAAACTCCATACTGTGTGAATTCAACTACATGAAATTCTGGAAAAGGCAAAATTATGGAGACAGTAAAATATTCAGTGGTTATTGGGGGTTAAGAAGGAGGGAGAGATAAGTAGAACACAGAGGATTTTTAGGTCAGTAACATTATTATGACACTATAATGGTAGATATACGTCATCATGTATTTGTCCAAACCCATAGAATGTAAACACCAACACTGTACCCTAATATAAACTGAGGACTTTGGGTGATCATGATGTGTCAATTTGTAGGTTTGTTGAGTCTAACAAATGTACCATTTGGTGGGGATGTTGATAATGGGGGAGACTGGATCTGAGCAGCAGAGGGTATATGGGAACTTTCTGTACTTTATGTCAGTTTTGCTGTAAACCTAAAACTGATATAAAAATTAAAGTCTACTTAAAAGAAACAAAAAGGTTATTGCCAGGAGAGTTCTACTTTTGTCATGGGGTGTCAGGAGCTCCATGAATTCTCTCCCTAATGAAACAACCTTATGTGATAAAAAGTAGCAAAACAAAAGAAAGAGCATTTGGTGTCTTTGGAAATTGCTCTAAAAGTGTACAGCACATGAAGAAATATTTACTCAGTGATTTCTCCATGTTATGAACAGTAAGAGCCCATGGCACTTGAGCCACAATCTATCTCTCTCCCCAGTTCCAGCTCCACACTACATGAGTGTGTTGAAGAATATGGTCTCCATCTGTCTTTAGGTCTCAGTCAAGCTGTAAAATATCTCAGGAGTACAGGCTCAAACATTTCTCATCCTGCTCAGCTCTGAGGTGCAGAGGCCATATTTCTGGTTATTGTAGCTGATATATCAGGGGATTCTAACCTTCACCCAGTTCTCACTCATATAGTGATGCTTCTACCCCAGAAAAGGCAAGCCAAGTATCTGGGGACCCCAGGCACTTTTACCCTAACTTGCACATAGGGTGGAGTTTCCATGCCAACCTGAGAGTATGTGATACTACTTTCACTGCCCAATGCCCTTCTTAAAACAGGGAGTCCCCGCAAGAGAAGTAGGTCTCTGTTTTTACCACCAACTTTTGATCAGTGACACAGAGATTTTACCTAGGAAAGAGGTAGTTCATAACTGCAGAGACTTTTCCCAGATTAACTAAATTTATTTAAAATAGAGTGTAGAGAAATTCATGAATAAGGGTGTAATATATGATGGCAAGTTTGTTAGAAATAGTTAAGATTCAGGCTTCATAAGACCAATAGGCTAAAATGTTGGGCAAACAGTTTACCAGAGAGAATGAAAGAAAGAGACAGTTAAGAAGAGGCATACTGAGAAGAACACCAAAAACCAAAACAAAAATATGAGGACTGCCCTCATAAATTATTGCTGCAAAAGTAACCGTATTTAATTGGATAAGTTTATGGAACAATCTATTCTCCAGAACATTAAGAAAAATTCCAGAGAAATTAGCTGGCAATTAGTCAGCCTAACCTGTGAGTATGATATCAACAGATCAGGAACAAAGACAGTCAAAGAGTTCTCTTCCCAAACCACCAGAATGACAGTGTGCTTGCCCAAGGCTGCACCTTTGAGGGGAAATATTACAGGCTTCATATTCCAAAGAGTATATATTCTTCAATTATAAATACAGCCAAATGGGTGGACAAATAACAAGCAAACAAAAGCAACAGCAACCTTCATGGCAGAGGGAATCCATTTGATTATGCAATTCAAAGAACAGAAAGAAAAAAAGAATAAAGAGAAATTATCAGACTCTCAGAGATATGAAGGATGCTATCAGGCACACAAACACACTTATAATTAGAGTACCAGAAGGAAAGAAAAGAAATGAGCAGGATACACTTTTCAAATAAAGGCAGAAGTTTTTCTCATTTTGATGAAAAACATTATTCCACACATCCAAAAACTCAGTGAGTTTCAAGTAGAAAAACACAAGGAAATCCACAACCAGATACATCATAGTAAAAATGTAAACCTACGACAAAGAAACAGATTTGAAAACATTAAAATAGACATAAAGGCAACAAAACTAAAACAAACAGTTGATTACTCAGAAATAAGAAGTCAGAGGCAGTAGGTTAATATGTTCATAGGGCTGAAGCAAACAATACTGTCAACCAAGAATCTTATATCCAGCACAACTATCATTCAAAATTGAAAGTGAAAATAAAGACATACAAATCAACTGAAAATAAAAGAATGTGTTACTTTCAGACACATTTATTAAAATAAATACGAAAGGAAATTCTTTGGACTGAAAGCAAATGACTCCATGTAATACTTCAAATGCTAATAAAAAAGAGAACTTGGTAAAGGTAACAAATATTATACAAGGTAACATAAATGTACATTTATTCTGCTTTTTTCTAATGAGTTTAAAACTAAATTTTATGAGACAACTTGTGAAAAATTGTATTTTTGGATTGGAGACTTAAAAAGTGTAACATTTTGACAATAACAGCACAATGAAGGTGGGTTGGGTACAAGTGTGTTGGAGTAAGGAAATGATACCATATGCTAAGTCAACATACAGTAATAGGAGAAGAAAACAAAAAATGTTAAATAAGGAGCTTAATATAACAAATTCTACAATACATGCATTTTTTTCCTCTGGGCTTCTTTAAAATAAGCTTTAAAAGAAGGTATACAATTTTATAACTTTATATAAAGCAATTATTATGTATTGTTGGATAATGTATATAAAAATGGTAACATGGCATTGCAGTAGGAATAGAACTACATAAGAATAACAGTTATTGGGGCGCCTGGGTGGCTCAGTGGGTTAAGCCTCTGCTTTTGGCTCAGGTCATGATCCCAGGTCCTGGGATTGAGCCCCGCATCGGGCTCTCTGCTCGGCAAGGAGCCTGCTTCCCCCTCTCTCTCTGCCTGCCTCTCTGCCTACTTGTGGTCTCTGTCTGTCAAATAAATAAATAAAATCTTAAAAAAAAATAACACTTATTTATCTCACTCTAAATAAGATAGTATAAATCTGAAGTAGAATTTGATAAGTTAACATGCATGTACTAGAGAAAACACTAAGAAAATAACTCCAAAGAATATATTGAAATATCATTAAAGGAATTAAAATGTTATAGTAGAAAATATTAGCTTAATCCAAAAAAGAGCAGAAAAGTATTAATGAGGGAACAAAAATGAAATGTATGGAATCAATAAAATGTCAGATTTAAATCAAACTAGGCTTTAAATAGGGTTAAATGGAAATAGATTAAATAACCCAATTTAAAAAAAGACTATTGGGTTGGATTTAAAAAATGAGATTCAACCATATGTTGTATCCAGGAGACACACACAAATATACACACACACACATATGTGTATATATATACATATATACATATATATGTGTGTATATGTGTATACATACATACATATATATGTGTATATATACACGTGTGTGTGTGTGTGTGTGTGTGTGTGAGTTATAGTAAAAGGAAAGAAAATGATGTATCATGAAATAGGAAACATAAGGAAGCTGAAGTGATTACACTAATATCATACAGAATAGTCTTGAAAATAAAAAGTATTACCAGAGATAAAGTGGGCCTTTTTTAAATGACCAAATTGTCAATCAGAAACACAATTATAAACATGTATGTCCCTAACAATAATGCTACAAATACAGGGACAGAAGGGCAGAAATAAACAAGAATAAAAATAATAGTTGGGGACTTCAATAACCCAGTTTCAATAATGTATAAAACAACAAGGCAAAAGATCAAGAAGGAGTTGGAAGACTTGAATAACACTGTAAATTATCTATATCTAACAGAAATATTTATAAAACTATTCAGCCAACAACAAAATACACATTTTCATCATTTGTACATGAAATATTCTCCAGGATAAACCACATATTACACCATCAAAGAACTCTCAATAAAGGTAAGTAACCTAAAACCATTTAAAAAATGTGTTCTCCAACTAGTGTAATTGAATTAAATAGCAATAATAGAAAAAATGGCAAATTCACTAATGTTTGGAAATTATACAACACATACCTAAACAACTAATAAAGAATAAATTACAAAGGAAAGTACAAAACACTTTGAGTTATCTGCTAATGTATATTACTACTCCAGAACTCAAGGGATGCAGCTAAAAATAGAACTACCCTATGGTCCAACAATTGCACCAGTAGGTATTTACCCAAAGGATACAAAAGCACTAATTCAAAGGGATACATTCCCCCTGGTGTTTATAGCAGGATTGTCTAAATAGTTAAATTATGGAAATTGCCCAAGTGTCCATCTACTGAGGAATGGATAAAAAAGATATGATATTTTTTATACACACACACACACACACACACACATATATATATACACACATATATATAAAGATATGATATTTATATATAATATCTTATACACACACACACTTACATACATACAATGGACTATTCCTCAGCCTTCAATAAAAAAGAATTAAATCTTACCATTTGCATTGACATGGATGGAGCTAGAGAGTATGATGCTCAGTAAAATAAGTCAGTCAGAGGAAGACAAATACATATGATTTCACTCATATGTGGAATTTAAGAAACAAGACAAACAAGCAAAGGAAGAAAAAAGAGAAAGAGAGATAAATCAAGAAATAGACTCTTAATTATAGAGAACAAACAGATGGTTACCAGAGGAAAGATGTGTGGGAGGATGGGTAAAATAGGTGGTGAGGATTCAGAAAGGCACTTGCTATGATGAGCACTGGGTATTGCATGGAAGTGTTGACTTCCGGTGTTATACAACTGAAACTAATAATACACTAAACTAATATAATATGTTAACTAAGTGCAATTCAAATAAAACTTTTTTAAAAATTAAAAATATAAAGCAGGGCTCACAGGGAGATTTATAGCTATATATATCTATATATCTATCTATATATATATATATATCTTCTTTTTTATATATATATAAAAAAGAAGAAGGGTCTCAAATCAATAATCCAACCTTCCACTACTTAAGACTTTGGAATCAGATGAGCAAGCAAACTTATGAATTAAGGAGAAAGGAAATAATAAAATTAAAGCAGAAATTAACCAAATAGAGAATAGAAAACTAATGTAGAAGGTGAGCAAAGACCAAAGTTGGTTCTTTGAGATCAACAAAATTGAAAAAAAAAATATTAAGTAAACTTTCTAATAAATGTGGCTAGAAGACCCAAATTACATAAATCAGAAATGGTAAAAAGAAGAGATAGTATTATTGATCTTTTAGAAATCGAAAGCTTCTAAGGGAGTACTGAACCACTTCATGCTGACAAATTCGATAATTAACATGAAATAAATTTATTTAAAAAGAACTTAGAAAGACACAAAATACCAAAGATGAATTAAGAAACAAAAGATCTGAACAGACTTACACAACATAATATGATTTGATTAGTCATAAATATATTTACCCAGAAGGGAAAGCCCAGGCCTAATAACTTCACTGGTAAATTTTTCCAAATATTTAAAGAAGAGTTTATACGAAGTTATCAAAAGTCTTCCAAAATATATAAGAGGAAGAATATCTCTGATTTCATTTTATAGAATTAGTATAGCTTTCATATAAGTATATGAAGTTAGTAGGCTAACAAAATATGAGAACATCACAGTGAAATCTATAGACCAATATCTCTTATAAAGATAAAACCCAGCAACATGCAAAAGGGATAAGACATCATGCAAAAAGTAGAAGCAAGATTGACTTCATATAGTAAAATCAATTGATGTAATACACCATATTAAAAGAAAAAGGACGAAAGCCACATGACCATCTGAAAAGTTGCTGAAAAATCATTTGCAAAATTCTGGCATTTTTCATGATAAAATTACTCCACATACCAGGAATAGAGGGTCTTTTTTTTTTTTCCCAGTTTGATGAAGGTCATCTAGAAAAATGCATGGCTAACATTATACTTAAGGTTAAAAGACCAGTTGGTTACCCCTAACATCAGGAACAAGACAAGGATATCCACTCTCCTATATCTTTTCAATATCATCCTAGATGTTTTAGCTAGAACTACTAGGAAAGAAAATGAGAGAAAAGGCATCCAGATTGGAAAGAAAGAAGTTGAACTATCTCTAATTGCAGAGAAAATTATATGTATAATTTTGTATAAGAAAAGTTCTAAGAAACCCAACAAATAAGACTATTAGAACAAAAACATTTATCAAGCTTGCAGAGTACAAGATAAAAATCTAGGAATATGGTGTTATTATATATTTGTAATGAACAATCTGAAAATGAAATTAAGAATACAGTTCCATTTATAACAACTTCTATAAGAATGAGATATTCACTAATGCTTTTAACAAAAGGAGTCATAATTTATTCTGTGGAAACTTCAAATTATTTTTTAAATAAAAATTAAATAAGCAAAAAAAAAAAAAGATTGAAGTAAATGGAATGAAACCCCGTGTTCTTGGAGCAGAAAGCATAACATTAAGAGTCAATATCCTCAGTGGAACTAAATCTTCCATATAGTACCCATAAAAATCCTAGCTTCTTTTTGGAAATTAACAAACTGATTTTAAAGGGCATGGTGCATAAACAATGAATCTTGGAACACTGAAAAAATATCATTTAGAAAAATAATATGAAAATTCAAGGGACCCACAATACTCAAAATAGTCTCAAGAAAGGAGAAAAGGGAATGCAAGTTGTAGAATTGTTCTAGGTTTCCCAAACCTACTACATAGCTGTAGTAATCAACATGGTATTGTACTGACATAAAGGTAGACATACAGATCCAAGGAATAAAACTGAGGGTCTAAAAATAAACCTTTGCATTTACGGTCAATTGATTTTTATAAGCCTGCCAAGACAATTCAGTGAGGGAAATAGTCTTCTTCACAAATGGTGTTGGAACAACTAGATAACCACTTGTAAAAATTGAAGTTGGATCCCTACCCAGTCCAATATACAAAAATAATGCAAAATGGATCAATGACCTAAATGCAAAAGGTAAACCTCTAGGACTCTTAAAAAGAAAACACAAGCATTAATCTTTATGACCATGGAGAAAGAAATGATATAGATACAAACTGGACTTCATTAAAACTAAAAACTTTGGTGTATCAAAGGACATCACCAAGAAAGTTAGAAGAGAACTTAGAGGATGGGAAATTGTTTACAAGTTATGTATCTAATATGGGACCTGTACCTAGAATCTGTAAAGAACTCTTACAGTTCAACAATAAAAAGACAACCAGATTTTTAAATGGGCAAAGAATCTATATATACAATGCTCTAATATATACAAATAGCCAATAATCATCTGAGAAGCTATTTAACGTCATTAGCCATCAGGAAAATGCAAATTAAAACCATAATGAGATAGCACTTAACATTCACTATAATGTCTATTATTAAAAATTCAGACAATAACAAGAGTTATAGAGGATTAAAGAAATTGGAAGCTTCTCACACTGGGAATGGGAATTTAAAATGTAGCAATGCCATTGAAAAACAGCCTGGCAGTTTTTAAAAAATATGAAACATAAAGTTACCATATGATCCAGGAATTCCACTCCTAAGTATATATCCATAAGAAATGATGAAGAGATCCGTCCATGCGAAAGCCAGTACATGAATATTCACAACAACATTGTTCATAATGGCCCAAAGTGGGAAAATTCCAATTGTCTATCAACTGATGAATGCATAATGAAAATGTGTCATATCCTTACCACAGAGTATTATTCTGCAGAAAGGTATGAAATACTTATACATACTACAACATGAGTAAATCCTAAAAACATTGGCCAAGTCAAAGAAAGTGACTCATAGAATGCCATGTATTACATGATCCCATATATAAAATGCCCAGAATTGGCAAATATGTAGATACAGAAAGTCTGTTAGTGGTTGTCAAGGGCTGGATGGAGAGGAGGAAGGACATTGAGTGATAATGGATTATGGGGTTTCTTTTGGGGGTGAGGAAAGTCAAAATTAGATTGTAGTGATGGGCTGCATCTCAGTATACTGAAAACTATAGAAGTAAACAATTAAAACAGTGAATTTTATTATATGTAAATTAGATCTAATTATACTTAAACAGAGGTGTTAGTATGTGTATCTGTTGACATCTAACTCTCTCTCTCCCAGGTGTCACTCTTCCTTTCTATCTGATTATTGTTAGAAACCCACCATGCTGCTTACTAGGTGCCATAGTCCACAAGTGTTCTCTAAGACAAAACTAAACATTTCTGCATAAGGAAAATGACAATGCACAAACATAATATTGAATTTTAAAATATGATTGCTTTTTTACCATAATGTCTTTAATATAAAGTTTTTATATGATAGTGTTCCCAAGAAATTCATAGCACTCTAACAGAAAATGCTGTTGTTATATGGAAAAGGACTCTAAGTGAATTATTACTCCCCCTTCTTTTCTAGCATTTTTAAAAGTTTAATTGTGAGCAAAGATTGCTGGCTTCCAAGCTCTCCTTACTTAATCTAGTCACAGAATCTATCACCGGACTCTCTTCCTCCCTTCCCTATTCTTTCTTCCTTCAAATTCTTAATTTTGAATATTTAAGGCAAACGAAAGGAAAAAGTTTTCCTTCCTTCTTAAAAAAAGGGTGGGGAGGGAGGCTCTTGTCTAGGGCATTCTAAATAAAAACAATGATTATAATTCTATTATAAAGGTGTTTCTGTCTGATTCCCTCAGGAAAGAGCCAGCACACTCTACTTGGATGGTTTGCAGAGGGTTTATAAAGTGGTACTCAGGGCATGGTAAACACGGGGCATAGTGGTATGCACATGTCTGTCCCCCTGGCTGAAGGTTCAAAGGGAAGATGGGTTTATCTCAAAAGAGGAGGCCTTGACAGAAGTCACTACCTTTGGGGGAGGCATCAACCTTTCGCATCCCTCTCTCCTAGAAGAAAAGGAGAGGAATAAAACTCCCAACTTACTCCCCACTCTCTCTACCAATTCCTGCCAGTGCTCCCCATTGCTGAAGCAGAGTGGCAGGTAGAAGTCAGAATTCATCGCACCTGAATTATTCAGGTGGGTGGAGAAGGATGCAGCATTGATGGACATATAGATGGGAACACAAAACATTAGAAATCCACTGTGCAATAAACATGGCCATCCAAAGGGACTAAAAGTTCAAGAACATCTGTCCATGGTATTTATCATAATAATCTAATTTATTCACAGTTATTTAGTCAGATGGGTACTTTTATTATTTATACTTTTAAAAAAATTTTATTGAGAAATAACTGGCATGTTATTGTGTAATTTTAAGGTGTAGAGCCTGAAGGTTTGATTTACATATATTGTAAGATGATCACCACAGTAGGTTTAGTTGACGTCCATCACCTCATATAGATACAATGAAAAGAAGAGAAAAACAATTTCTCCTTTTGATGAGAACTTCTAGGCTCTACACTCTTAACAACTTACCTGGTACATCAGATAAGATTATTAACTATGGTCATCATGTTGTACATTGCATCCTTAGAACTTATTTATCTTGTAACTTGAAGTTTTTATCTTCCCTGATTCCTCCACCTAAGGTAACAACAAATCTCATCTATTTTTCCGAGTTTGATGGGTTTCTGTTTTTGTTATTTGTTTCATATTCCACATATGAATGAGATTATATAGGACTTACCTTTCTCTGAGTGATTTCACTTAGCATAATGCTTCAAGGTCCATCCGTGTTGTCACAAATCGTAGGATTTTTTCATTTTCTATGGCTGAATAATGTTCCATTGTGTATGTATCTATGTAGAGACACATACAACTCCCTTGTCCATTCATTTGCTGATGGTGTTTAGGTTGTTTCTATGTCCTGCTGATTGTAAATAATACTGCAGTAAACATGGGGTGCAGATATCTTTTTGAGTTAGTGGTTTTGTTTGCTTTAAATATATTCCCAGACCTGGAATTGCTGGTAGTTCTATTTTTACTTTTTTGAGAAACTTCTATACTGGTTTTCATAGTGGTTGTACCAATTTACATTTTCTTCAAGAGTGCACAAAGATTCCCTTTTCTCCAGATCCATGCCAGCATTTGTTATCTCTTTTCTTTTTGTGATGGACATTCTAACAGGCATTAAGTGACATTTCATTATGGCTTTAATTTGCCTCTCCCTAATGAATTGTGATACTGAGTATCTCTTCATGTACTTGTTAACCATTTGCATATCTTCTTTAAAAAAATGATCTCTTCAAGTCCTTTGCTTATTTTCAATTGGATTATTTTATTTTTAATTAATTTTTTGTTTGTTTGCTATTGAGTTGCGTGAATTCTTTATTATATATTTTGGATATTAAACTCTTATAAAATAAATGGTTTACATTTATTTTTCCCTATTCCATTGGCTTTCCTTTCAATTCTTTGATGGGTTCTCTTGCTGTGAGGGACTTTTTAGGCTTGATGTGTTTCCCTTGTTTACTTTAGATTTTGTTGCTTGTGTGTTATATGTGATTTTCAAGACAAAAAAAAAAAACATTTCCAAAACTCATGTCAAGGAAACTGTTTTCCTTTGTTTTCTTCTTGGAATTTCAGGGTTTCAGGCCTAACATTTAAATTTTCACCTATTTTAAATTAATTTTTCTAAGAAGTGAAAGACAGGGCCAGGTTTCACTGATTTACAAGTGAATATCTAGTTTTCCCAGTGCCATTTATTGAGGAGTCTGTTTTGTTTCCCAATTAGATATTTTTGAGTGTCTTTTAAATTATTAGTTGATTGCTTATGCTTGGGTTCATTAGCAAGCTTTTGATTCTGTCTCTTGGCCTATTTGTCTATTAATATGCCAGTACCATGCTGTTTTAATTATGATAGCTTTTGCAGGTATTTTGGACTTAGAAAGTGTGATGTCTCCTGCTTTTTTCTTTTTTCTTAGGATTTATTTGGCTATTTGGAGTCTTTTGTGATTCCACATAAATTTTAGGACTATTTGTTCTATTTCTGTAAAAAAAAAAAATGCCGTTGGAATTTTGATAGGGATTCCAGTGAATCTATAGACAGCTTTTGGTAGAGTTGACATTTTAATAATATTAACACTTCCAATCCATGAACATGGAATGCCTCTCCATTTATTTGTGTCTCCTTCAATTTCTTTCATCAGCTTCTTGCAGTTTTTAGAATAGAGATTTTTACCTCCTTTGGTAAATGAATTTCTATTAGTTTCATTGTTTTTGATGCTATTGTAAATAGGATCAATTTCTTTATTTCTTTTCAGAATATTTGTTGCCAGTGTTTATAGAAATATTACTGACTTTGGATATTGATTTTGTATCTTGTGACTTTATTAAGTTTGTTAATTAGTTTTAACATTTTTTTGGTTGAGTCTTTAGTATTTTCTTATATAATATCAAGGCATCTCTCAATAGAGACAATTTTACTTCTTCCTTTCCAATTCTGTTGCATTTTATTTTTCTTGCCTGATTTCTTGAGCTGGGACTTTCACTGCTATGTTGAATAGGAGTGGTGAGAGTGGACATCCTTGTCCTGTGACTGCTGTTAGAAAAAGAGGTTTTAACTTTTCATCGAGTATGTTAGCTGTGGGCTTGTCATATTTAGTCTTCATTATGTTGAGATATGTCCTCTATGCCTAATTTGTTAAATGTTTTTATCATGAAAGGATGTTGAATTTTGCCAAATATTTTTTGTGCATTTATAGAGATGATCATATGATTCTTCCCTTTCATTCTACTGTCGTGATATGTCACATTGATTGATTTTATGTTGAACCCTCCTTGCATCCCAGGAATAAATCCCACTTGATCATGGTTAGTTATCTTTTTAATGGATATTCTACTTTTTATTTTATTTATTTATTTATTTATTTTTTAGTTTCTTTTCAGTGTGATATTCTACTTTTTAATTGATGAAACCCAAGTTCAGAGAGATTACTTGCTAGGATGGCAGAGAAAGGTTAGCAGAACCAAGATTTGATTCTAGGTCTTTCTGATCCCCGAGGCCATATTCCTTTTTTTACATAAAGTTGACCCTCACCTTAAAAAATACAATTACCCAGCACCAAAAAAAGTTTTTCTCTCTTATAAAAGTCACTGAAAAATAGCAAAACAAAAGGTTGTACAAATTTCGGTAATTTATCTTTTAATTATAGGCCTGAAATAAACTTATTCTGTGAAATTAGGAAATAAGCTACTGTTGTATACATTTTCCTCCAAATTGCAAATGGATGGCATGAGGATACAGAACTTAAAAGACCCCTTATTTACTTAGATCTCTGTCTAGATATTTGTTTTATGTGGCAAATACAATTAAGCAATTAAACATGAATTTGTTGAGTTTGAGCTTTTAATATACCATGCTGAGGAACGAATGAGATTAAAAAAAAAAAAAAAGTAACATCTAGTTTCTGATTTCAGAGAGCCTAACACTGCAGGCAAGAGCCTTGTATACTTAGGGAAACAGGATAGACATATGATAGATGATAAATGATGATAGATGATTGATAGATACATGTATACATACATACAGAGATGTAAAGATACATGCTAGATACATTCTTTCAACTATATCCATTTGCCTACTCACTAAGTAGTTTGCAAGTGCCTATAATGTATTAGTTACATACACTGTGCATTCAAAAATAATACATGGTCACTGTCTTTATGGAGTGAACAGTCTGGTAATGAATTCATAAAGAGACACAAATATTGGTAATTCACTAAAAAGTACTTAAGTACTTTGTACAACATATTGTTCACAGAGCATCCATGGGGAAACACTTAATCTAGAAACTGAAAGTAAAATACGATTAAATCTAGGTTCTAAATTCTAGTGGTGCTATTAATAGGAGTATATCAATGTGGGTTGGAGTATCTAGCAAAACCCTCTATAAAAAGCACTGGAATTGAGCCCTGTGAAATGGGAGTATTTTAGAGAAGTGGAAAGGAAAAAAGGACTTTGTTATTGGTTTCAGGAATAGTGAGAACATGGATTCTTGGCTCATTATGGGTGTTTAGTGAGTCCAAAGATAATACATAAGGAATGCCTTGTTTTGACAAGTATTTCAAACAAATTAAAACTTACTTTTGCTTGAAAGAAGAGAAATACCACACAAGAAATGAATACATTGAACGGAAAATATTTGCTTCAAATTATTTAACCAGTTATACATCTGTGATATTTGTAGATAACACAGTGGCAACCATGGTCACAGCAAAGGAGAGCTTTCCAACTTCCAGTTCCAACTGCTGTAATAGATCACTTCGGAGTCAACAAATCCAGAATCCAATACAGATAATGTGAGCTTTGGGAACACAGGAGATTGTGAATATTTAATAAAGAGGATTTTAGAGGATGAGAATGAGGAGAAAAGTGGCATTTAAAGGTAATCGTTCTGTATGAGAGAATTCATGGGATGAGGGACATCATGGGAAGTCTCCTTTCAAGCAACAGCATCAACTCAAAAGTCATGTTTAGGAGAGACAATGATATTCTAATGCTCTCTCTTTCTGAAGCAAACAACTGGTTTATGTGCTCAGCGGCACACAAATTTCAAAGTAAATTTGCCTACCTTCAATATAGTTGATGTATTTACAATGAAATCATTGTGTTATATGTGGTCCCCAAAGCTCACCTCATCTTTCCTGCATCCTTTGAGAAACACTTCACAGAATGGAGATCTCTGAAAACTAAGTGCGGTGTGTTCTCCTCTTAAATCTTTTCTGAAAGAGGAATCCAACCATGAACCTAGGAAAGGTATTGCAACATCTTCAAACAGGAAGCAGCAGAGTTTCTCAGATCATATTAATAAGATTACAACTACTAAATCTACGTCCAAGAGTAAAGTAAAAATGTTAATTCTAAACCCTAAAATAAATCAGTCAGTAAATGGTTTAGGTATGTCATGTTTTCACCAAAAGGAATGAGCCTCAATGGAAAATAAGTGTTGATCTGGATAGTTCATGAGATGAGAGCCAGAATACTGAGAACTTAAGGGGGTTTACTAACTGGTAAACACATCCATCCATCCTTCTATCACCTATGACATCGGTTCCCTGTGATATTACAGAACCCTAACTCTTGTTTCAAGTACTCATTTTACTCAAACTGTACTGTGTGCTAATTCTCTTCCTAGCTTCTCTTGGCCAGTTGGTCTAGATTTCCCCATGCTACTCCTTTAAAGATTCACTCTTCCAGCTTCAGTCTTTCCTTTTTTTCTCCTTGTTTTATAGAATCTCCCCAGAAATTATATTCATTTCCCTGTAAGAACATTCCAGTTGTGTATCTCCTCCTCTTCTATTCACCATGAATTACAAACTCAATTTTCCAATTTCACAGAAGCTCCTTTAATTTCTGGTGTATGTTCCAAATTTGCTCCCAATTTTTTCATGATACCATTTAACAGAATGAAGTTTCAGCTGTGACCCAAGATAGATCTTTCAGTCCAATTTCTCCTCCCCATTCTTCAACTCAAACTGCCTTCTAAGTCTTACCAACTATATCTCCTGGACATTTCTTGAAAATATCTCCTCTGTTCTGTTTTCCCCATTAACTCTACTAGCTGAGATCCTCACCTCTTTTCCTGGACTATTACAGCCATCTGCTAACTGATTTCTTCCTGCTTGCATTTTCTTCTACCTTTGGTACATTTTCTATTCTGCTACCATATATCTTTGATGCAGAATATAATTATTATATTATGTTCTTGTCTGTAAACCTTGTTTGGTGTCTGTAATATCAGGCTATACCACCTCAACTCTTGAAATCTGTTCTCAGATTCTGAGATCCCACTGCTTGCTCTTAGGTGCTCTACACCCCATCACCACTCTGTTTCTCTTTAAGCCTTAATGAGCCCTCCCTACAATTGTTAATCTCTCTGCTTGAAACATCCTCACATTTTGTGTGTCTGGGTCATGATTTCTCATCTTTCGGGTCTCTGAGAATTTCAACAAATTCCTCCTCTGTCACAATTTTCAGATTCATGAAGGTGGTATAAATTCAAGCTACATTCTCTGTGGGCATTTCTTATGTGAAAGACACTAGTGTGTGTTACCTGAAATATATGAATTGTGTAAAACACGGAGTAGAAGACCTTGCACAAATAACAGCATTTACACCAACACTTCACTAGTAGATTCCCTAACTTGTGATGAAAATGTCACTGTCTTTTTTGTATGTTGGATCATTTGTCTCACCATCATTTAATTAATTTTTTGGAAAGTATACAAAAATGTATACAAAAAGTCAGTAAAATCATAGTTTCAAGAAACAGTGATTCAATACCATTTTTTCTCTATCACTCTTCCTGTAAGGTCACTTTTTATGTATTTCTGATTCTTTTTTAGAAAGCTAAGATGCATTTCACTCTGTGGTCTCACGCTCCTCTCAGGTGGATGTACTGAGTCATAAGTCTTGTACTTTCCCCAGCTGACCACTAAGACTGAGCTCTGGTTGCCCAGGAGGTCAGGTTGCTTAATAATGCATGCTAAAGGTGCTTCTTCCTCTCTTTCTGTCCCTGTGTCATCCTGCCCTTCCTTCCTACCATTCCTTAGCATCAATTTTAACATGAACTACTCACTCTCAAATAATTTACTAGAATTCACTTTGGAGGAAACCCTATACAACATGTAAGAATAGCTGGCAATATTTTTAGACAATCCTGGCATATTGTAGGAGTTTTTAACTCACAGAGATTAAATTCTTTGTGCTGTGATGGGAGAGTATCAGGTAGTATTTTTTTAAGTTATTTTTATTAACATATGATGTATTATTTGCCTCAGGGGTACAGGTCTGTGAATGATCAGGCTTACACATTTCATAGCACTCACCATAGCCCATACCCTCCCCAATATCCATAACATAACCACCCTATCCCTACACCCCCCCATCCCAGCAGTATTCACTTTGTTTTGCGAGATAAAGAGTCCCTTATGATTTGTCTCCCTCCCAATTCCATCTTGTTTAATTTTTTTCCTTCCCTACCCCCCACAACCCCCATCCTGGCTCTCAAACTCCTCATATTGGAGAGATCATGTGATAATTGTCCTCTGATTGACTTATTTTGCTCAGCATAATACCCTCTAGTTCCATCTACGTCATTGCAAATGGCAAGATTTCATTTCTTTTGATGGTTGCATAGTATTCCATTGTGTGTGTGTGTGTGTGTGTGTGTGTGTGTGTGTATGTGTGTATACATACCACATCTTCTTTAGCCATTCTGTTGATGGACATCTAGATTCTTTCCATAGTTTGGCTATTGTGGACATTACTGCTATAGACATTCGGTTGCACGTGCCCCTTCGGGTCACTACATTTGTATCTTTAGGGTAAATACCCAGGAGTGCGATTGCTGGGTCATAGGATAACTCTATTTTCAACTTTTTGAGGAACATCCAAGCTGTTTTACAGAGTGGCTGCACCAGCTTGTATTCCCACCTACAGTGTAGGAGGGTTCCCCTTTCTCTGCATCCTCGCCAACATCAGTCGTTTCCTGACTTGTTAATTTTAGCCACTCTGACTGGTGTGAGATGGTATCTCATTGTGGTTTTGATTTGTATTTCCCTGATGCTGAGTGATGTGGAACACTTTTTCATGTGTCTGTTGGCCATCTGGATGTCTTCTTTGCAGAAATGTCTGTTCATGTCTTCAGCCCATTTCTTAACTGGATTATTTATTCTTTGGATGTTGAGTTTGATAAGTTCTTTATACATTTTGGATACTAGCCCTTTATTTGATATGTCATTTGTGATTATCTTCTTCCATTCTGTCAGTTGTCTTTTGGTTTTGTTGACTGTTTCCTCTGCTGTGCAAAAGCTTTTGATCTTAATGAAGTCCCAATAGTTCATTTTTGCCCTTGTTTCCCTTCCCTTGTTTCTAGGAAGAAGTTTCTGTGGCTGAAGTCAGTGAGGTTGCTGCCTGTGTTCTCCTCAAGGATTTTGATGGATTCGTGTCTCACATTGAAGTCTTTCATCCATTTTGAGTCTATTTTCGTGTGTGGTGTAAGGAAGTGGTCCAGTTTCATTTTTCTGCATGTGGCTATCGAATTTTCCCAACATCGTTTGTTGATGGGAATATCTTTTTTCCATTGGACATTCTTTCCTGCTTTGTCAAGATTAGTTGGCCATAGAGTTGAGGGTCTATTTCTGGACTCTCTATTCTGTTACATTAACCTATATGTCTGTTTTTGTGCCAGTACCATACTGTCTTGATGATTATAGCTTTGTAATAAAGCTTGACATCTGGAATGTTGATGCCACCAATTTTGGCTTTCTTTTTCAATGTTCCTCTGGTTATTTGGGGTCTTTTCTAGTTCCATATACATTTTACGATTATTTGTTCCATTTCTTTGAAAAAATGATAGTATTTTGATAGGGATAGTGATAAATATGAAGATTGCTTTAGGTGGCATAGACATTTTTACAATATTTGTTCTTCCAATCCAGGAACATGGAATGTTTTTCCATTTCTTTGTGTCTTCCTCAATTTCTTTCATGAGTACTTTATAGTTTTCTGAGTACAGATTCTTTGCCTCTTTGGTTAGGTTTATTCCTAGATATCTTATGGTTTTGGGTGCCATTGTAAATGAGATTGACTCTTTAATTTCTCTTTCTTCTGTCTTGCTGTTGGTGTATAGAAATGCAACTGATTTCTGAGCATTGATTTTATATCCTGATACTTCACTGAATTCCTGTATGAGTTCTAGCAGTTTTGGAGTGGAGTCTTTTGGGTTTTCCACATAAAGCATCACATCATCAGGAAAGAATGAGTTTGATTTCTTCTTTTCTGATTCAGATGCCTTTTATTTCTTTTTGTTGTCTTATTGGTGAGGCCAGGACTTCTAGTACTATGTTGAATATCAGGAGTGATAGTGGACATCCCTGCCATGTTCCTGACCTTAGGGGAAAAGCTCTCAGTTTTTCCCCATTGAGAATGATATTTGGTATGGGTTTTTCATAGATGGCTTTGATATTGAGGTATGTACCCTCTATCCCTACACTTTGAAGAGTTCTGATCAAGAAAGGATGCTGTACATTGTTAAATGCTTTTTCATCATATATTGAGAGTATCATATGGTTTTTTTCTTTCTTTTATTAATGTATTATATCACATTGATTGATTTGCAGATGTTGAACCATCCTTGCAGTCCAGGAATAAATCCCACGTAGTTGTGAATAATCCTTTTAATGTACTGTTGGATCCTATTGCCTAGTATTTTGGTGAGAATTTTTGCATCTGTGTTCATCAAGGATATTGGTCTTTAATTTTTGATGGGGTCTTTGTCTGGTTTTGAGATCAAGGTCATGCTGACCTCATAAAAAGAGTTTGGAAGTTTTCCTTCCATTTCTATCTTTGGAACAGTTTTAGGAGAATAGATATTGATTCTTCTTTAAATGTTTGGTAGAATTCCCCTGGGAAGCCATCTGGCCCTGGGCTCTTGTTTGTTGGGAGACTTTTGATGACTGCTTCAATCTCCTTACTGGTTTTGGGTCTGTTCACATTTTCTATTTCTTCCTGATTCAGTTTTGGTAACTTACCTGTCTCTAGGAATTCATCCAATTCTTCCAGATTGTCAGATTTGCTGGTGTATATTTGCACATAATATGTTCTTATAACTGTTTGTATTTCTTTGGTATTGGTTGTAATGTCTCCTCTTTCACTTATGATTTTATTAATTTGGGTCCTTTCCCTTTTCTTTTTGATAAGTCTGGATAGGGGTTTATCAATCTTATTAATTCTTTCAAAGAACCAGATCCTAGTTTCATTGATCTCTTCGACTGTTCTTTTGGTTTCTATTTCATTGATTCCAGCTCTGATCTTTATGATTTCTATATCCTGCTGGGTTTAGGCTTTCTCTGCTGTTCTTTCTCCAGCTCCTTTAGGTGTCGGGTTAGTTTGTGAACTTGAGACCTTTTTTGTTTCTTGAGAAAGTCTTGTATCACTATACACTTTCCTCTCAGAATTGCCTTTGCTGTGGCCCAAAGATTTTGAACAGTTGTGTTTTCCTTTTCATTTGTTTCCATGAATTTTTTAAATTCTTCTTTAATTTCCTGGTTGACCCATTCATTCTTTAGTAGGATGCTCTTTAGCCTCTGTGTATTTGAGTTCTTTGCAACTTTCCTCTTGTGACTGAGTTCTAGCTTCAGAGCATTGTTGTCTGAAAATATGCAGGGAATGATCCCAAACTTTTGGTACTGGTTGAGACCTGATTTGTGACCGAGGCTGTGGTCTGTTCTGGAGAATGTTCCATGTGTGCTAGAGAAGAACGTGTATTCTGTTGCTTTGAAATGGAATGTTCTGAATGTATCTGTGATGCCCATCTGGTCCAGTATGTAATTAAAGCCTTTATTTCCTTGTTGATCTTTTGCTTGGGTGATCTATTTCAGTGAGGGGAATGTTAAAGTCCCCTACTATTATTGTATCATTGTCGATGTAGGTTTTGTTGTTGTTGTTGTTGTTGTTGTTGTTATTAATTGGTTTTATAATTGGCTGCTCCCATGTTAGGGGCATAGATATTTAAAATTGTAAGATCTTTTTGTTGGACAGACCCTTTAGGGATGCTATAGTGTCCTTTCTCATCTCTTATCATAGTCTTTGGCTTAAAATCTCATTTATCTGATATAAGGATTGCCGCCCCAGCTTTCTTATGATGTCCATTAGCATGGTAAATTGTTTTCCACCCCTTCACATTTACTATGGAGGTGTCTTTGTGTCTAAAATGAGTTTCTTGTAGGCAGCATATCAATGAGACTTGTTTTTTTGTTTGTTTGTTTTTCCATTCTGACACCCTGTCTTTTGATTGTGGCGGTTAGTCCATTTACCTTCATGATAACTATTGAAAGATACGAATTTAGTGCCATTGTAATGCCTGTGAGGTGACTGTTACTGTATATTTTCTCTGTTCCTTTCTGGTCTACTACTTTTAGGCTCTCTTTGCTTAGAGGACCCCTTTCAATATAGCTTGTAGGGCTGGTTTGGTGTTTGCAAATTCTTTTGTTTATTTATTTTATTTTTTTAAAGATTTTATTTATTTGACAGACAGAGATCACAAGTAGGCAGAGAGGCAGGCATAGAGAGAGGAAGAGAAGCAGGCTCCCTGCCGAGCAGAGAGCCTGATGTGGGGCTTGATCCCAGGGCCCTGAGATCATGACCTGAGCCAAAGGCGGAGGCTTTAACCCACTGAGCCACCCACGTGCCCCTTGCAAATTCTTTTAATTTTTGTTTTTCTTGGATGCTTATTATCTCCTATTTTCAGTGACAGCCTAGCTGGATATAGTATTTTTGGCTGCACATTTTTCTCACTTAGTGCTCTGAATATATCATGCCAGTCCTTTCTGGCCTGCCAGGTCTCTGTGGATAAGTCTGCTGTCAATCTAATATTTTACCATTGTATGTTACAGACCTGTTGTCCCAACCTGCTTTCAGGATTTTCTCTTTGTCACTAAAACTTGTACATTTTACTATTAGATGTCAGGGTGTGGACCTATCTTTATTGATTTTGGGGGGATTCTCTTTCTCTCCTGGATTTTGATGTTAGTTTCCTTTGCCATATTAGTTAAATTCTCTATTATAATTTATTCCAATATACCTTCTGCCCCTGTCTCTCTTCCTTTTTCTTCTGGGATCCCAATTATTCTAATATTTCTTCATCTTATGGTATCACTTATCTCTCGAAGTCTCCCCTCATGGTCCAGTAGTTTTTTGTCTCTCTTTTGCTCAGCTTCTAAATTCTCCACCATTTGGTCTTCTATATCACTAATTCTCTCTTCTGCCTCATTTATCCTAGCAGTAAGAGCTTCAATTTTTTCTTGCACCTCATTAATAGTTTTTTTTTTTTTTAATTTCAGCTTCATTAGATTTCAGTTCTTTTATTTCCAGAAAGGGATTTTATTTCTCCAGAAAGGGATTCTCTAATATCTTCCATGCCTTTTTCGAGCCCAGCTAACACCTTGATAATCACCATTCTGAACTCTAGTTCTGTCCATATTGATTAGGTCCTTTGCCATCAGTACTGCCTCTTGTTCTTTTTTTTGTGGTGCGTTTTCTGCCTTTTCATTTTATGTAGATAAGTATATATGAACAAGAGAATAAAATACTAAAAAGGTGGCAAAGACCCCAGAGAAATATATGCTTATTAAACCAGAAGAGACCCGAAACTGGGGGGAGAAGAAAATATATGAATAAATAAATAAATAAATATAAATTTAAAAAATAAATAAAAATTAAGAAATATATATATTAGACTGGTAAATAGAATAGAGCCACCCACTTAATTTTGGATGTATTTTGGTACTTAAAAGAAACTACCTCCCAAAATCTTAAAGAAAGAAAAAATTATATATATGCAAAAATAAGGGTAAACACTATGAAGGGATGGAATATGACTGTAAAGATGAAAATGTAAAAAGATTCTATAAAGGAATTGATAAGTTGGTTGGAAAAGAGAAAAAAAGAGGAGTGAATGTGATCAGGCTGGAGCTAGATTAAGGTATATTTTGATCTTTTAGAAGAAATTATATCCCAAAATTTTAAAGAAAAAAAATACCTATGTGTATACAAGAAATAAGTTTCAATACAATGAAGGTATAAAATATGACTATAACAATGAAAATTTAAACAGATTTTTTTAAAAAAAGGTATTGATAATATAAAATAGTAAAAAAAAAACATTAAAAGAGGAAAGAGGAAAAGTTAAAAAAAAACAGAATAAGAAAAAATAGAGTTAAAAAAATTTTAACTTTGCAAGACTAATGGCTCATGGGGAAAAAAACCATGAATTATATGTGTTGTATTCCCCAGCTCCTGAGTTCTACCGTTCTCATTGATTGATGAACTTGGTCTTGGTTGGATGGTCTTGCTGATCTTCTGGGGGAGGGGTCTGTTGCTGTGAGTCTCAAATATTTTTGCTGGAGGCACAATTTCACCACTTGCCAGCAGCCAGCCTAATTAATCTGCTCGGGCTTGCTCTTTGGAGCTTTTTTCATTGAACGCTTTCTGTAGGGCTTTGGAGGACAGGAATGAAGATGACTGCCTCCCAATCTCTGGCCCAGAGGAACTGAGAGCTGGGACCCCACTCCTCAGTGCACCCTCAGAGATTAGCAGTCAGTTCCTTCCGTCTCCCTGGTCTCCAGCCACAGTCAGAGTTCACTGGCCTGTGACCGAGCATTTCTATCTCTGGCGTACGGCCCGTTTGGAGTCTCCAAACCCAGCCATGCTCCTGTGCTGCTCTTCCCAGTGGAGGATGGAGGGGGTCTCTCAGATCTGCCCCTTGTGGTGTCCATGCTCAAAGAGTAGTGGCCCAACTGTGTCACAGACCATGGTTTAAGGTAAGCCTGAGTTGAGAGACACTCCTCGGCTCCGTCTCTGATGCCAGCTTCCCTGCTCCAATACCTGGCAGCTCTGCCACACTCAGATGCCCTTGGTCTTTCTGTGACCCCACGGGACCTAAGACCACACTGTCCCTGTGAGGTCTCCACCCCCTGCTTAGCCTCTGGAGTGATGTCCCTCCATGGAGCAGACTTCTAGGAGTTCTGGTTTTGTGCTCTGGTGCTCCACTGCTTGCGAGGATCTGGCCCCTCCCCACCACGGTCTATCTTCCTGTTGCTTCGGATTCACTTCTCCGCACATCCTACCTTCCAGAAAGTGGTTGATTTTCTGTTCCTATAATGGCTGGTCTTCTTCTCTTCTATCTCCTGTTGAGTTTGTAGGTGTTCGGAATGGTTTGATACCTGTCTAGCTGATCTCCTGGGACCTAATGCTATTTCAGTTTCCTACTCCTCCACCATCTTGCTTCCTCCCTCTCTCAGGTAGTAATTTTGAACAGAAGCGTGGTGGTATACATGAGTATGTGTCTGGACTTTAGTGTCTCTTTATGAAATTGACTCCTTTGCCAATTAAATACAATGAATCACCCTTCTTCATGAAGCTGTGTCAGTGAGAACAGTTCAGTTGTTTACACATTTTCACTTAAAGAAGATGGATCTGTTAGTCAAAAAAATCTGAGCCACCAAATCTCTGGCTCTGTGCTTCACAGAGGTCAACTGCACTCTTTAAAAGTGTAAACATATAACCAGTGAATGTCCCTCTCAAGATCAATATTCAAGTAGTTCTAGATGTTTCCATGTACTCCTTTTTTATGTAGTTTCCTATAACAAACAAAAATATAAAAGTACTTGATTTATTTGAGATTTCATTAATACAGAATTTTAAATGCAATGGCCCTCTTATTAGTCAACATTCTGGCTAAAAATTGGGATTTTTTTTGTGTTCATCTGTGTAGATTTAGTTCAGAGTCTATTCAGCTACATTTCACTCTTATTTAAGAGCTATTGTTGACAGCCAAACCTTGGAGAGTTGTGGTATGTTAGACACAAGAAGATGATAGGGAGAAAGACTTAATCTTCTATGAAGGAAGTCAAATTACAGTACATCTGAAACAATTGTTAAAATTAATCTCCAAATGAAGTGGATAGCTTTTATTTTATTTTCTGTGAAACTCTGATTTTTTCCCCGTTTTACTTTTCCTTACTTTTATTTGCCATGTGTTTATATAATGTGTAAACATTTTATTTTACATGTGAATGAGGAGAAACCTAACCCTCCCAAAATGTGTTCTTTGCCTTTTTGTTCACATTTTCCTACAATACCGCTAATTGTTTCTTATTTTAAGTTCTATTACTTGAACTAATTTAGATATGAGAAAGAAAAAGAAGCCTCCCATAAAAGTGAGAAATGACTCCAATGTAAACTAGTGTTGTCAGCAGACAGGAGATAGAGGGTTCACAGTTGTTTTCTTGGAAATTAGCAGAGGAAGAGACTTTACAAATATAGACACACTTGAAATACAAGAGTTTTCATTGTGCCTTACTGAACAACCAGTTATCAACTAGTTTGGTAAGTTAAAGTGGGGGGTGCATGAATAGGTGTCCTTGTACAGTTAGAATTGAGAGAGCATTGAAATATGTTGATTTGTTTAAATGTTTACACATAGTCTCGTTCCAAGAAAGCTAGGTGAAAGAAGCAAGCACAAAAATTATTAAAAAGTCTTTTATTCTGTATGAAATAAAGATCTTGACAAAAAGCAGACTCCTTGTATTTCTATGACAATTTGTTCTGTATTTCAGAGAGGTATGTGTTCTTGCACCATCATTTTTTATAGATTCCAAGTGAATTGTGCTACCCATGAATGCAACTCCCTTTTAGAGAAGCAATGATTGCAGCATATGAATTATCTTGTCATGGAGGGTAAAATTATATCATAGTAATAGATGACTTGGAGGCTGCGTTCTAAAAGTGGCCTACATATTTAGTTAAATTCATGTTATTACCCAGCAGGGGAATAGATCCTGCAGCCATTTGTATTCCCTAATTTTGCCATTATTCAAACCGAGCTGAACTTACTGTACTTTTTGTTATAGTCATTATACTATGTGCTACTTTTCTAATGTATGTGAGTGGATAGTTTTATTTTTCCTTTTACTGAAATTCTACCTCCTTACTTTATGTTAGAATAAAAAAATTCTCAGAAAAAAATTGATACGAACATAGGGTGTCCTGTTAATAAAGTACATTTGTCTTTGAATTTTAAACAATGTACTTTGAATAACCGGATGATTGAATGGTTTTCATCATGTAGACTCTGTGTGTGTGTGTGTGTGTGTGTGTGTGTGTGTGTGTGTGTGTGCGCGTTTGAATGCTTACGTATAAGAAAATACTATTTCTTAGAGGTTCCTATTCTCTAAGTTTATGGTTGTTTATTTGAGTGTACTTCTGTGCATGTGTGAGTGTTTATATTTGATTCTCTTCTTATATTTTATTTATCACCACTTAACTTTTCAAGTTTTATTTTGCCTAATTTTTCTCCTTTTTCCCATCTTACCTTGTTGCTAACTACTGAAGCTTCAGTGTAGGGCACTATCATCAACTTCCAGTTATGGGAATGAGATTCATGCTGCTGCTTGACATGCCCAGTAGATGGCACTAGACAAATGCCAAAGCTTCATCTCATGGAGTTGTTCAAGTAAGATTTTTTGCATCAAAACAGACATAAATTGCTTTGCACTTTAATTCACATTTAAAATAAAACTTATGTTTAATAAATTCACTTTGTGAAATAATGGCTCTGGTAGAGGAAAGCAGGTCACTTTTCAATTCCAAAATAATAAATGACTGTCACATGTTCCAAGACCAAATCTTATTTTCAACGTGAGACTTGATGAGCTTGCTTATTGTCAGATGACTTGGTTGTATTATTTGTTCCTTTATAATTCTTATGCTTATGCTAATTTGAGTTGTTAAAGCACTTCTGTGGAGAGAAAGAAATGAGAAATTTTAGGATCTCCAGGCAGAACACTTTGCCTCATACAATGGAAAGAAGCAGGGGAACTGTGCTTGTTGAGAATTCTTAATCTGAGGACAGATCCTCTTAAGGAAGGGAGGCAGGGAAGATACTGGAGAAGAAGAAAAATGAAGGAGACAGAAGAGAGATGAAGAAGAACAAATTAAACCTTGTGAAAAGATATACCCACTGAAAGCTACTGAAAAATTACAAATTACACAGGATCTAACTTTGCATATGCTTATTTGGCTTATAATTATGTATGTTACGGCATTAAGAATTCAGATGTAATTCAAAAATAAGTGAAGTCACAGCTAGCTTTTTGCAAGTCTACATGGTGAATGAACCATTTGGCAGCAAATCTTTCCCACCATCCCTTTCTGTAAATTTTGTATTTAAAAAATGCTCATTCTTATAATATGCCAGTTGATAAACAATCAAAATAAAAAACATTGTAGAAAAAAACTGAAGAGAGTACATTACATTATTTGACCAAAACTGTGATCAAATAAATGTGAGTCTTTTAATGCTATAAATCACATATGCTCATGTTTCATGCCTTATAATGTAGGTATAAGACTGCTTGGGAAAGTATATAGGTTGCAGTTAGTAACTGAATTTGTGGAAGACTAGATAACCAGGTCTTTCACAGTGCCTGCCCTTATCAGTTTTAAGACAAAGAAAGGGGGGCGCCTGGGTGGCTCGGTTGGTTAAAGCCTCTGCCTTCGGCTCAGGTCATGCTCCCAGGGTCCTGGGATCGAGCCCCGCATTGGGATCTCTGCTCGTTGGGGAGCCTGCTTCCTCCTCTCTCTCTGCCTGCCTCTCTGCCTACTTGTGATCTCTGTCTGTCAAATAAATAAAAAATATCTTTAAAAAAAAAGAAAAGACAAAGAAAGAAAGCTAGATAGATGATAGATGGATAGATAGATTATAGATGGATGAATGGATAGATGAATAGCTAAGTAGATAGGTAGGGATAGATAGATGGGATAGAAAGATGATAGGTAGATAATAGAAGATAGAGAGATGTGTGAATGGCAAAAAGAGAGAGAGAAAGAAAGAAAGAGAGAAAGAGAAAGATGATAGATAATAAAATCACAGCACACATAAGTGTTTATTTATTCCACATAAAATTGTATATCTATACCTTTACATTGTTCATTGTTTCTTACCCCCAACTTTCTTCCCTCCCTCTCTCCCACTTTCCCTCCTTCTCTTTCTTCTTTCCTTCCAGTCGCCATTTCTAAAAGCCATAGCAACTAAAAGTATTCTTCATTTAAACACCCTCATTTGGAATAAAATAGCCCATTTATTAGGAAACGCCCTTCCATGGCAATCCAAGCTCCCAAGGCAGCACAACTTTCTACAAAATAGGTGAACTATGTTTCTCTAAATTGTGAGGTCCTTGAAGTTAGGGACTCAATGATTGATTTGATTTGAATTGTTCATTACTGTATCATCAGTAAGTGTTTGCTGAATGGACAGATGGATGGATGGATGGATAGATGGATGGATGTGTTTATCGGTTGCTTAATAAGAGTCCTATCCTTGAAAGGAATGGAGTTGTCTCTTGTCAGGAACCGTGAGACATTCTATGTTCCCAGTTGCTGCTGAGACATACATAAAAATTTCATCATTTCCAGCCTCACTAAGGTCATCCTCAAGAAGTAAAATTTCTCTCAAAACTTTTCTCAAGAAGTAAACATTCTCTGAGTCCAGTTCTACAGTTTTTGTTGATGTCCCGCTGAGTGTCCTCATATAACTCCTCTTCATTTTTTGCATGTGTGTGTGAATCTATACACACCACACACATACACACGACTTTGTGGAATGGGTCTAAAAGATGAATGACAGAATGGATTGGGGGGACTTTTTTTAAAAGATTTTTTATTTATTTATTTGTCAGAGAGAGAGAAAGCGAGAGAGCAGAAGCAGGGGGAGAGGCAGGCAGAGGGAGATGCAGTTTCCCAGCCAAACAAGGAGTCCAGTGCAGTACTCAGTTCCAGGACTTTGGGATCATGACCTGAGCCAAAGACAGACATTTCACCAACTGAGCCACCCAAGCATCCCTTTTGCGACATTTTAAAACAACTTTTGATTTGAGTGAATTTCAAATCCATATAGAAAACCCACCACCCAACTAAAATTATTAACTATTGGCTATCCATTTTCCCCATTTCTCAATGTTTTACAGCAAATCGTAGAAATTTTATTCAGATACCATACTAAAAGTTTGTCAATAATAACATTATAAATATACAATAAATGGTTAAATTTCAGCTTGTCTTATAAAGGTAAAAAATACTCTTAGCACGCATGGTTTAATCGCAGGGAAGGGTTCATGGTTTTCCTCTTGTTGGATGACCAAGTGGAGGCCGGTTTACAAACACAAAAGCTCTCTTTCCTCCCGATTATGAAAATGTCTCCCAGAACTGTACAATTTAAGAGTAGAGTCTCAAGAGAGGAAAACATAAGCTACTGTAAAATAATACGAACTCTTCAAATCGTGCATTAAACCTCTGTTTGGGATTATTGATATATTCTTTCATATTTAATTTTAGTATTTAATTTTTAAAGAAAAGTTGTTTGCTGTCTGGATTGATGGCTATGGCTTGTATCTTACCCATGAGAGTCACCTGATCTTTGTCTTATAAAATAATAATGTTAATAATAATATAAAAATCACACATGATGTGTTGGACAGTCGGTAGACCATTCACTTAACAGATCCACAGAAATTGGTTCAACTCAGTTCTGTTCACATGCATTCTTTTATTCATGACTGGGCTGGAAATACCACCATACAGATCCGTGGTGTTGGATAAATCACCATGGTTGGTAATGTCTGTTGAGCTTCAAAGATGCCATTCATGCCTGTATGCACTGCTGGAAGCATCTGAAGATCTAAACCTACAAGGGAAAACATGTATATTGGAATGAAAATTTAAAATTTTCTGGAACAAGAATGCGAAACTTACAAAGTTGTCATAATAACCCTGTGCATATCTCTGGACTCTGCAGTTCCTTCCCTAGGACTTAATCCTAGAGAAAAACGCATTTTGATTTCCACATTATTAACTTGCCTTCTCATATTCCCTTCACCTCCCCTGTCTTCCAGCCCTTGCTGCTACCTTCTACCACCTCCCAGCACCTTTGGCTTCCCAAGCTCCCCAGGGAGGTGCACCTTCCGACATCCAACCCAGATCCCTTGGCATCCATGGAGCCTCTGGTTCTTCTCGCCTCTTTGGACTTAGATGAAACTCCCTCCATGTAGTGCTTGATATCTGGCTCTCTCTTTTGCTGCCCAAAGGGAGCAGGTGACATGGGACAAACTTTGATACATTTGAGACAGAGAGGACCCAACCGACCACTTCTTTTCTCCTTCCCCACCTGGGATGTACCGATGCCTGTTTTGTGTAGCCTGCCTGGAGGTCTCACCTAGTTAGTGCTGGCTTGAAGCAATGGCTGGCATTTTCACATAGCTCCTTGTCCAGGCTTCCCGGGTGCTGCACTCTATTTTTCTCTTCCCTCACTCTTGATGAGCTGGGGATTTTCCTCCTAATAAAGCATTGGTGTAAAGCTAGGCTCATTTTTCTTTAGGAGCTTAGCTAGGACACATACACAGGATGTACACACTTGGAATAACTGGGCTGGGTTTTACCTGACAGTGAAACAGTAGAAGCATCCTAACTGTCTATCAATATAAAGACTGGCTATCTACATTTTGGTGCATCCAGATGATAGAATACTACTGTATCCCTTGAGAAAATTCTGGTATGTCGCTGTTGAATCGTTTCTGAGTTGTATTGTTAAATGAAGTACATAAAAGTGCATAGAAATGTGGTCGTGGCCTTGTTTTGTAAGGTGAAATGTGCATCTTTATTTTCCATTTTTTTGCATATACAATAAAAGTTCTAGAGGCTACCTGCTCTTGGGTTTGGGGTTAAGAAGTTTTCAGTCTTGGGTTGTGTGGTTAAAAAGAAGCATGGCAATTTTCACTATAAAATGCTGTGAAATTTAAATGTTTTTGCAGTAAGCATGGATAATCTGAATAACTAAAAATAAATAGATGCAGGTCCAGAAATACTGAATATTATTTTTGTTTAGAGAAATTCTTAAAGACTGTGCTTATGGCACACAGGAGACACACTTTATAGGTGCCATCAGAAATTGAGACATACTCTGCATTCTTTCTAATTTTTCAATAGCATGTTAATCAACTGTAAGACTATTTGAGATTCTTATAAAATACTAACTAATATTTTTTCTTTAGAATTCCTAAATCCAATTCCTGAAACTCATTTCATTGAAAAGAAAAAATATGTGACAAGTTAGACTAGTTACACTATATGACAGACAAAAAATAAACAGATGCATAAGTAGAGAATTTTGGTTTTGTTTTTGTTCTACTCCAAAGAATGTGGGAGACATTTTAACAGTAAAAATAAAAGAGAAAATGCTCCCTTAATTTTCTTAAATATCCATGTAAGCATAACGGAATGATTAGAAGAGGAAATTCTGAATGCTTTGTTGGTGTTGTTTTGCCTTCTGATGATCATGGACTAAAACTATAGGACTTCACATAAAATTGGAAATTTTCTTAAGTGTTGTGAAATCAGATAAGGTTATTAAATACATTGTATTCAGCTATCCTGGGTTTATTATTCTTTGCATTACACAATCTGGTCACAGATATATGCTTTCATTTAAAATGTAGTGATTATCCCATACCCCATTTGTTAAGTGAAATGTGGTCAAATACCCGCTATGTTACAGAATAGTGAAAATCTATGGAACACTGGTAGAGGAGAAAGCTATCTATAAGCCTGGATAAGCTTTTTTGCTCCTGTCAAACTAGAGAAACGCAGTGGAGTTAATGTATACACACACACACGTCTATGAGAAAATACAGTTCTAAAACTATAGCTTATCAAAGTTACTACTGGTTTACTTTTTATTATATATATTTTTGCCGAGTCACAAATTTGGTAATATTTATGTTTTTATTTTGAATAAAAATACATAGTTACAGTTGTTCCTCTTTAAAATTCAACCAGAAGCAGATTTTAACATTTAGAAATGACATATAGTAACATAATAAAATAGAAGAATAAGTTAGTATCTGTGAGTGATCATCTGTATTTATATAGCTATGTCCCTGTACTATACAGATCTATGACCGTGCACATATGAGTTATTGCTCTGTGTCAAAATTTGCAAATATTATCTCATTTAGCCCTCTCAAAAATTATCCAGGATTGATAATAGCTTCAATCTCTATTTTTCAGGAAAGCTAACCGATACACAGATTGATCTTTTCAAACAAGACCTTTTACAACTTTGCAAAGTTTCATAAAGCTAATATTTGACAATCACTAGTTTCAAATCTAGTTCTGACTGATACTACATCTAATATTTTCAACCAACACACTCTACTATTAATTGTATTTTTATTCCTAGATACGAATCATCAATTAATCTTGAAAGTAAGTAGATTGTTGGACATTAACCATTCTTCAATTCAGGCTAATGAAAACAACAGTCTTTTTAATAATAGTAAGAAAGGTACGTTAACACTAATACTAGTATTAAATTAATACAAGTAACTGATGTATGCAGTAGAGACACATTATATATGCCCACAATATATGGCAACAATTGCCATTATTAATTGAATTCTCACATTAGCCCATCCTTCTCTCATTTTGTGGATGGGTAAACTGAGTTAGTTCTTTGTAAGGAGATCCTGTTTATTGCTGCCTTCCCTGGAACCAAGACACGCAAGCCATGAGGAAACTGTGATTTGCCAAACTGTTTACATTTAGCAGTTTTTCTAACTGAATTTAAGGGATGTAAAAAATTTCTATAAAATATCTAAGACTTTGTATAACTATACACATATCAGTAGTAAGATCTTAGCTAAAGAATCCCACTCAATGTCCGTAATAACATATTTGGTGTGCAATATTATAATGACATGAAATACTGAGAATATGCAGTTAAATCTTATCATGTGCATTGCAGTCAATGCATTTTTGATAGCAATCAGGAATGCACTCCTCTTTAAGCAACTCAGAAATAACGTGCATTGATCATTAGTATGGCATTATCTCTGAGAATTCCCTTACACAGAAGTCAAGCATTTCAACATGTTACTTCCCTCAGCCCATTTTTCTATATTCAGGCATGCATATCAAAGTAATAAAGTTAAGTGCAAGGTGGTATAAAATACAGCATCTATGAAAAAAAAGCCAAATTATGGCTGCTGTGGGACTATCGCTTGCAATTTGCTTATGCAAAAATAAAGAAATTTAAATCAGAGTTTGGCTTGGATTGCAAGTGTGTTGGCCTCAGATAATTGCTGCCTATAAATAGCTGTACTTCCCTGGCATGTCTTCATTTACATAGGATATATTTAAGTTCTTCCCTGAGTAATACCTTCCGTATAATCAAGTGCTGGTCATGTGTGTAAAGAGGGACAGTATTAATCAAATGCCGTGCAATGACAAGACATCAACAGTGAGGCAGTTCACTTTCAGAAGCAAGTGAGTGAGAAGGGAGGGTTCCCTTGTGCATCGTGCTTGACCGCCCCACATGCTTCCATCTTTGCCAAGTGGTTAGAAAGAGGCACTAAACATTTTCACTTATAACAAGGGTTACATAAACTATAAAAGTAAAAGATATGTGTGCGGTTGTCGTCACAGGGCTCATTTCGTTTTCTTAGACCCCAAGCAAAACAGTGTTTTCTGGATATATTTTGCAAAATAAACCATCCAGAAAACACCGTTTTAGGATTTTGCATTTCGAGTTGGTGACTGGATTTTAGACAATGGATTCTTAGTAAAAAGCCCAATACCCGAAAGCCACGTTCTGTTCAGAACATTCCATATTAAGGAATAAGACGGTCACAAAATGGAAGGTTCTCTACTGACAATAAGGTGACAATAATGAGATCACAGAAAAGTCAGGATTCTGTACCGTTGGAGTACCGGCTTCTGCTTTTCATCCATTGTCTTGTGTTTGCAATAAGTAAACAAATTAGTTTGGAAGGTTGGCTTTGAAAGTCATGTTTCATGTTGAAGCTTTTATCTTACGTGGGAGTATTTCTTTGTAAATCTGGTAAAGGAAAAAGCATGGGAGCTGGTGGGAGCGGGATCTTCATTTTTAATTCCGACTCAGCCATGTCCGTGTACGTTGTGTGTCTGGGCACATAGTTTAGCTTCTTTGGGCCTCTCATTTACTTACTTTTTAAAAAGAACAAACAGGACTTATCTTTTAGGGATTGAGAGTGTGTATGATGAAACTGATGTGACAATAGATGGCCTTTTTTTTTAAAAAAAGGGAAAGGAAAAAGCATACAACTCTTCCCTCAGTATTACTTTAGAGAAACAATCAGAAGAGAGAGAGCCGCGGGCCGTCGAGCCTACCAGCTTTGGTTCCTGTCAGTTTGGGAACAAATCCTGAGAGAATTCAGTAGCTCACCAGATATCTGCGATATCTGCAGTAGGGAATATCAGCTAAGAAAGCCAAGAGATTTAATGGGAATTTCCTGAAAGCCTGGAAAATTGCGTTTTTATGGAAAGCTTTTCATGTGAGATGAGATGGCGGCCACCTGCCTCTTAAACCCGCGCCATCAACTCTGCGGTTTCACGTGACACACAACTAGGCACTTTGAGTTAGTGGGGGTCGCGCGTGGCTGTTACCGATGGCTCATGTAGGCGGAGGACCGTGAAGGCGTCAAAACCTGAGGCCCTTGGTATGACATGATGCCGGGCCGCTCCATCGAGCTTCGCGGTTATGTTGGGTCTTGAGGATTTCCTGTGTAAATACAAATGGACAGAAACCCTTTTTTGGAAGAATTTTCAAATTATCTACATGGAGGATTAAAGCTCTTCCTCATGATTTTTCTTTCAAGCTCATCATTGAGTTTGTTAAAATGAAGTGGGGGGGAAAAACACACACACACCCTGGAAGGTGTAAAAATGAATAGTTGTTCAGATGAGCCCTTTGAAGATCCGGAGGGGGGGGTAGATGAAGGGTCTAATCTGGGTGAGGCTGGGGCTGTTCTCTGCACAGACGTTGCATCCGAGCAAGCAGGGTGGAAGGGGAGACCCCGACCTTCTAGTGCAGAGAAGGAGAGAACTGGAGGTGATTGCGGGGAGATGCCTGTGAATGCGGGAGCAGTAAACCCACCCGCGGCTGTGGGTGTGCTTGTTTCATGATGTGGCAGGATAAGGAACATTCCCTAACAAATGGTTTGCTAATACCTCATGATGCGATTGCTTAGTGGGGAAAGAGTGAAGTCCTTTATTCATTATTCAGAGTCATCAGGTTACTTCCGACATTATGGACATAGACCGCAGGAGGTGACTGATTTTGGTGTAAGTTGCTAGTTTCACTGAAGTACTCTACAAGATTCTTAATGAGATTTTCTCTTCATTCAGAGACACTATGTATCATTTCCCTAAGAACACTAAATCAGGAGATTTGTGCAGATGTGAGTATTTTAATTTTCCAAATAATGGGTTCATCTTTTTGTGTGAGAATCACTTAAGGTGATATTATTGAAATAAAATAAGCAGTAAGCAAATTTTTATTTTAAAATAGCCTATGTTTTAAAAAATCCTACCCATGGTTTTAGAATACACATGTATTTATAAATATGTAGAATTATGTATATATATATATAAATAGCCATACTTAAATATGCTTTGCAGAACATCTTTGTTCTATGACAGTTGTACCAAATGTGAGAATGTATGCATGTGTGCATTTTTGTGTCCGTGTATGTGTGTGTGTGTGTGTGTGTGTGTATGTAGAAGGGTATAATAGGCCAACTCTTTGGAATGTTATGAGAACTGAAACATTACAAAGAATGCAAATATTATTTGTTTTAGCCTGTGTATCAAAATAATACAATCTTTATTATCCATATGTGGATTATTCATTGAATTTTTTAAAATTACCAGATACTTTATCTTATACAGAGATTTTTATTTAACCCGAGTTATTACAACCCTTAATATCTGCTTGTGGGTGTCCATTGAATAAAAATTTAAAATTAATAAAGTGAATACATGTAATGATGATATAAAAGAAACGTTATTATTAACTTTGGCAAAGTATAATCATGATGCTATCTCTGAGCATAAAAAATCACATATGCACAAACCAAATATAAATTAAACTGTGTCTTAGGTTTTCTGAGAAATGCTTTCTCTCCATTACACAGAACAATTTCAGAAAGTTTATGGATAGTGGAGTAAGGAAAGAATACTTTTTTAACAGTTGCAAGATGAGTAAATTTTTAAGTAACTATTTGTTTTTAATTCACTTTCTAAATATATTCTGAATTTGTCATAGTTACTCCAAATTGTGTGTGTATTTTATATGCGTATGCCTCAAAATGGCAGATATGTTATTTTGGATACTTTAATAACAACTTGGAAGTTAGCCCATTATGTGAACATTGCTATCATTTGCAGTGTTGCAGGAAAATCCCAAACAAGTGATCAATTAAAAAAAAATAAACCAGATATAATTTTAACTTATAATTGTATAGATTGAACTCCATGATTACATCATTCTATAGGTAACCTGGAAACAGAAGGGATAAGCTGCCCAAGAAATAAAAACACTATTAACATACAGCATAATAGTATTGCCAAATATAGGTATGTAAAATCAAATATGAATCATTTTTGAATGATGCCTTGACATTTATTTTAGGATCCATTTATGGAGAAAAGTAACATTTTAATTTGCATGATTTTGGAAAGGCAATTTTAAATCAAGAAAGATTTCTTTTTGGATTCCATTTCTTTTTTTATCCTAAAGGATTTGCATATTCTATTCAAAATTACTCCAAAGAAAGGAAATAAATGAAATAATACACTTAAGAGGTACTTAAATTGTGTTATACATATTTGTTAAATTAAACACTAGTTTTTCACAAAGACCAGTAAGGCATTTATATTGCTAAGTCTGATTTGAGAAAGGCATGCATTTGGATCCAAACTGGACATTCTGCCAAGACCTCTAGGTGGAGGTGTGAAGGGGAGTGTTGTTTATGTGAGAACATGAAATAGCTCTGAAGGATTGTTGCAAAAATTTGCAAGGAGGGTATGAGGTAAAAAGAGAAGCGAGTTTCCCTTGTTACTAGAATACTCAGCAGTGAATTGAATGTTAGTAGACCACGTATATGATTTCAGCACTGATGCTGTAGACTTTGGATGCATGTTCTTGTCCATTGATTCTCACAGGGAGGGAGGATAAAAACTGATTATTTAAAGCTTATACTTATATTAATGTTGGGCAAGGGCTCTGGTGATCTTCTGGTGGTCATCTGATTATAGCTATCATTTATAGAGAACTTGTCATAGGTCATGCACTGTTCTTTTTCTATTTTTCTCAATGTAACTTTGAGTCACTTTTCTTCCCATTTTGAAGATCAAAAACCTGCGGTGAAGAGAAAATGAGGGCTTCCTCAATTCATATAGCTGATTATCCACATAAACCTGATACTTCATGATTCTGCGTTTCATGATCTTAACCTATTGAGCTTTTGATTAATCTAAATGACGGCTACCAGAGGTCACCAATGACCTGTAGATCCACACACCCACAGGTCACTTTCCCTGTCCCTTGCACTTGATCTCTGGGAAATCTATGGTGCTTCTCTCCTTCCATGTTCTGACTTGACTCTGAGACTCTTTTCTCCCTAGATTTCTCTCAGCCACTCGATCCCCTGTCTCCCTCAGCTGTCCTTCTTCAGCTTTTTCATCTTCCTGACTACTGAGCACCCTAAGTGCCAGCAGTCAGACTCGGGACAGCTTCCACTTTTGAGCTTTTCTCTACCTGTCTACATTACTGGGTCTTATGGCTTCAGACACCTTCTCTGTGCCATCACCCACCATGCTGATATTTCTATGCAGACATGTTCCCTAAACTCTTTCTCCCCCACGCTGTTTCTCACATCAGTAAATGGCAGTTCTGGGTCTTCATTCAGGAAACTTGGAGTCATTTTTGATATCTACTTTTCTCTAAAACTGCAGCTCTAAACTTTATCTCATCCTACTTGTTCTCACATAAAAACATATCCATAATTTAGCCACTTAAATACACTCCTGGTTCAAACTCCAGTTATCTTCCACTGGCTATCACCATAGCCTTTTAGCCTGTCTTCCCTTTGATTTTGTGACACACCCCAGGGTATGTCCTAAATGTTTGTATTCTCCTAAAAGTCGTATGTTAAAATCCTAATCTCCAAGGTAATGGTGTTAGGAAGTGAGGTCTTTGGGTAGGTCACCAGGGATTAGTGTAAAAGAGCTCCCTTGTCCCTTCTACCATGTGGGGACACAGTGAGAAGATGGCCATTTATGAACCAAGAGGGTGCTCACCAGATCTATGCGTGGTTTTCAATTCCCAGCCTCCAGAACTGTGAGGGATGATTTCTTTTGTTTATGAACAACCTAGTATGTGGCATTTTGTTATGGCAACCCCAAGAAATGAAGGCATCTCCTTTACCTGGAACACAGTTTGTCATTGACTTAATGGCTACAGTGATTCTTTGGAAGAACTAGAACTAGTCAGATCAAGTTATTCTTCCACCCTAAGCTCTCTGTTAATTTCCCATCTCATTTGGTGCAATACTTACATTTCTGGCAATGGTCACCAAAGCCCTACTAATCTGGAGTGAGTGCCTCTGTGGCCTCATCCTTCTCTACCTCACTTACCGGCAGAAGTCATGCAGGACTCCTCTTGCTCTTGGGACTTATTAGGCCACGCCCACCACCCTCCACCCCCACCGCCAGCACCTGCATATTCCTGCTGCTTCTTCCTCCCGACACTCCCCACTCAGTCCTTCCCTCAGGTCCAATCAGAAGCTATGTTAGCTAAGAGGATTTCCCTGAACTTCCTGTATGAAAAGCCATCTTGTAGGGTGCCTGGGTAGCTCAGTTGGTTAAGTGTCTGCCTTCTGCTTAGGTCATGAACTTGGGGTCCTGTGATGGAGCCCCACATCCGGCTCCCTATTCAGTGGGGAGTCTGTTTCTCCCTCTCCCTCTGCTCCTTTCCCCTGCTCGGTGCCCTGCTCACTCTCTCAAATAAATAAATCTTTAAATAAAATAAAACACAATCTTGTCTCTTCAGTATCTCCATTGTCCTAGTCCTACTTTATTTTTGTCCTCAAGAAATACATTATGTCCTCCATATTTATTTTCTTTTTTGTGTTTAGATTTTATCTTCCCCTGATAGAAGTTGTTTCCTTCTATCTCCCTCTCTCCCTGGGACATGCTATGAATCCAATAATACCTTACTACATTTGGGGGGAAAATCCTATGGATTTTTATATTTTAGACATTTAATTCAAAATTCATATCTTCCAGTTTTCCTTAACTTATGTCATATTTAAAACAAGCTAAGCAATTTCTTGGAATTGTTGTGTCTTTTAAAAAAAGTTAGTATTGAGGAAACAGATGCAAAAGAGATGTCACTCCCTCTGAATTTGGGGAAGTCTTTCTGTTGAAGCTAATTCTCCAATTCATTAAACTCAAACATGAGAAATGGAAGTATGAATGTGGTTGAGAATGCCATAAATTTTGAGTGAATATATAATTTGGACAAATTTTAATTCTCCATTACCTCTATTCATAAGATGTCACTTGACAATGCAAAATAGTGTTTCCATTTTCCTTTGTAAGATTGACTGATGCCATTTTCTCCATTCTCCTCTCCAGACACCAAATCCTATACTCATTGTGAAGGCGTATCTAAAGGATTGTCTAATTCTCTGTGTGCAGCTTCTCAAACTCTGATTCTTTCCTTCTCGTGCTTCTGGATGTTTGCAGTGTACTAACAGAATCAAGCTGTGTTTGGGATTAACCACTGAGTCCACAAAGCCTGAAATGTCAAACATTACATTTAGCTTTAATACATATGTATATTCACGGTTATACACGTACTAGCTATTTGATGCCATGTCTTTCTCAATATAGAGTCCCAATGAAATATTATGGTCTAAAAAAGTAGTAAAATGGCCTAGGGAAAAATCTCAGGGATGAATGCTAGATTCTGTTATTAATGCCCATTCATACATTTGATCAATTTATTAAATGCATGCCAAGTGTAAGGAGTCTTTCTAGCCCTTACAAATGAGGTAAGGTTCTGCCGTCAAGGAGATTTCAGAACAAAAGAAGACAGAGATAAATAAATATTCAGCATGCATGTCATAAGAGTTGCAGGAACATTAATTTTTGGGAGCACAGGTTATAACCGCTGATGGTGATTCAAGTTCAAGAAACTGTTAATACCAGAGCTGAGGCTTGAGGTAGAAGCTGGGTATCCCTGTGTAGGCTCACAAGTTTTCTTTAGCAGGACAAGCAGGAGTGTGAAGGTTTTTAGAAAGGAGAGATGATGCTAGGTTGAGGATATTGCAAAGGATGAAAGGTGGTACAGTTTGATATCATAAGGGATGTGGGGAGTAACGAGACTGGGAGCTCTGTAGGGGCCTGACCAAGAAGGACATTCTGTATTAGAGGGTATTTGTGTTTATCCTGAGGCATTGATGAGCATTTCAAACATTTCAAGCTGGTGAGTGACATGAATATATTTACTATTCAAATAATTATTTTGACAACAATAGATTGATAGGAGGTTGACATAAAAAGAAACTTGAGGTGTGACCAGTTTGGAGAAACTTCCAGTAGCACAAATAACAAAAGAAAATCCAACCTAAGGAATTAAATGAATTTAAGACCTATGGAAGAGGCATATTAGTAAGGTCTTGACAAATTAAATGCCCAGGGCAAGAGTAAATCTATAGGGGGAAAACCAGATCGCTGGTCACTCGGCATGGGAGCAGGGTAGAGGGAGAATGGGGACTGAGAGCAGATGGAGACAAGGTTTCTTTTCAGGATGATGAAAATGTTCTGAATCTGGGTTATAGGGATGGTTGCTGTCTCTGTAAATATGCTAGAAAACATGTAATTGTACATTTAAAAGGGGAATTTCAAAGTTCATTATCTTGATAAAACTCTTTTTTAGTCTTAACACCATTCTTGCTTAGTCACGTAGATGATTGTTGGTTCCATTACCTGGGTTTAGAGTTGAATGGAATTTGAAGCTGGAATGCTGACTGCATCCACTGCTTCTAGGAATGATCTCATTCATCCTAGGATAGAGGAAGTGGCCGGTGAAAGATTCCATATGTAAAGGCATTGTTCTCATGGAAGAGTCATGAAAGAGAAAAAGGAGTTTGAGACACAGAAATCAGGAAGAGAGATGGCAGACTTTTCATATAGTGAGAGAAGTTCCTTGATGGTAGGCCTTCTTGGGAGAGAGTGAAGGAACTGCATGGGGCGCAGTAATTGGAAAATATAGGAAAGTGACCAATAGGTATTTGACTAAAGGGAGAGTAAGCTCCTTGGACACTCTATGAGAAAAAGGAAAAATGTTTGAACCAAAACCACAAGCAACAATAAATAAATAAATAAATAAATAAATAAATAAATTAGACTTCAACAAAACTAGAAACATTTGTGCTTCAAAGAGCACCATCAAGAAAATACGAAGACAACCCGCAGAGTGGGGGGAAATGTTGGCAAACTATATAGCTGATAAGGGACTTGTGTTCAGAATATAGAAAGGTCTGAATCTCCCTGATGGCTAGTGATGATGAGCATTTTTTCATGTGTCTGTTAGCCACTTTTATGTCTTCTTTGGAGAAGTGTCTGTTCATGTCTTTTGCTAATTTTTTGACGTGGTTATCTGTTTTTTGGGTGTTGAGTTTGAGAAGTTCTTTATAGATCTTGGATATCAGCCCTTTGTCTGTAGTGTCATTTGTGAATATCTTCTCCCATTCTGTGGGTTGCCTCTTTGTTTTGTTGACTGTTTCCTTTGCTGTGCAGAAGCTTTGATCTTGATGAAGTCCTAGAAGGTCATTTTCACTTTTGTTTCCTTTGCCTTTGGAGACATATCTTGAAAGAAGCTGCTGTGGCCGATGTCGAAGAGATTACTGCCTATGTTCTCCTCCAGGATTTTGATAGATTCCTGCCTCACATTGAGGTCTTTTATCCATTTTGAGTTTATCTTTGTGTATGGTGTAAGAGAATGGTCAAGTTTCATTCTAATACATGTAGCTGTCCAATTTTTCCATCAGCATTTATTGAAGAGACTGTCTTTTTTCCACTGTATATTTTTTCCTGCTGTGTCAAAGATTATTTGACCATAGAGTTGAGGGTCCCTATCTGAGCTCTCTACTCTGTCCCACTGGTCTATGTGTCTGTTTTTGTGCCAGTACCAAATAAAAAACCACACTGAGATACCACCTTATACCAGTTAGAATGGCCAAAATTAACAAGACAGTAAACAACATGTGTTGGAGAGGATGTGGGGAAAGGGGAACCCTCTTACACTGTTGGAGGGAATGCAAGTTGGTGCAGCCACTTTGGAAAAAAGTGTGGAGATTATTCAAGAAATTAAAAATAGAGCTTCCCTATGACCCTGCAATTGCACTACTGGGTATTTACCCCAGAGATACTGATGTAGTGAAAAGAAGGGCCATCTGTACCCCAATGTTCATAACAGCAATGACCACAGTCACTGAACTGTTGAACGAACCAAGATACCCTTCAATGGACGGATGGCTAAAGAAGATATGGTCCATATATATAATGGAGTATTATGCCTCCATCAGAAAGGATGAATACCCAACTTTTCTATCAACATGGATGGGACTGGAGGAGATTATGCTGAGTGAAATAAGTCAAGCAGAGAGAGTCAATTATCACATGGTTTCACTTACTTGTGGAGCATAAGGAATAACACGGAGGACATGGGGAGATGGAGAGGAGAGTGAGTTGAGGGAAATCAAAGTGGGAGATGAACCATGAGAGACTGTGGACTCTGAGAAAAAAAACTGAGGGTTTTGGAGGGGAAGGGGGTTGGGGGGTTGGGTGAGTCTGGTGGTGGGTATTATGGAGGGCACGTATTGCATGGAGCACTGGGTGTGGTGCATAAACAATGAATTCTGGAACACTAAAAAGAAATAAAATGGAAATAAAAGAATATAGAAAGAATTTTGACCTCTTAATAATTAAAAAAAAGACAAATAATCTTATTTAAAAATAAGGAAAAGATAACACTTCTCCAAGGAAGATATACAAATGGCCAATAAGCACATGAAAAAATTCTTGGCATTGTCAGTCATCAGGGGAATGCATATGGAAACCACAATAAGATGCATTGCCCATCCCCTGGAATGGCTAGAATTTAAGAAAAAAAAGAAAAAAAGTGAGTTCATAACAAGTGTTGGTGATTGGTGGAGAAACTGGAACCCTCATGAACCTCTGGTGGGAACATGACGTGGTGCAGTGTTTAGGAAAACAGTCTGGCAAAGCTTCAGATGGTTAAACATGGCGTTACCATGGACCCAGGAATGCCACTTCTATGTATATAGAATTCTGTGTATATAGACATTTCTCTTTCATTTCAAGAGAAGTGAAAATAAGTATCTACATGCAAACTTACATAACAGATGTTCAAGGAACTGTTATTCGTAATAGGCAAGAAGTAGAAACAACACAATAGGCCATCAGCGGGTGACTGGATAAGCAAGTATGGTGTGTCCATACAAAAGAATATTATGCAGCCATAAAAAGGAGTACATTTCTTTGAGGCTTTCTTGGAGAAGCTTGAGCCTTGTGCCTGGTGCCCTGCTGACACTGGCTCGACTAGCCTTGTCACACTCCTTGGCCTCCCTGTGCCCAATTGGCACAGTGTGGATGTAGGAGTTAGACCAGAGACTCAGTTTTCTGAAGCCCAAGATTCTGGGCTCCCTTCACTGTTTTTATAAAAGAAAAAATAAAGACATTAAGTACTGATACGTGTTACAACATGGATGAATGTTTGAAAATATGCTAACCAAAATAGCCAGTCACAAAATAAGACCACAACATAGCCAGTCACAAAATAAGTATATAACTCCATTCATTTTTTGGGGGGGGAGGGTTGGGGACAGAGAGGGAGAGAAACCCAAGCAGTCTCATGCTCAGTGCTGAGCCCGACACAGGGCTCGATCTCACAACATCAGATCAAGACCTGAGCCAAAATCAGGAGTCAGATGCTTAACCTATTGAACTACCCAGGCACCTCACATATGACTCCATTCTTATAAACTATCCCAAACAGAGAAATCCACAGAGTCAGAAACTAAATTAGTTATGGCTTAAAGTGGAAGGTGGGGGTGATGGGCATTCACAAAGAGGGGATAAGGGACAGATATCTAAAAGGTATGGGGTTTCCACTAGAGTTGATGAAAATAACTTCAAACTATGGTGATGGGCATACCTGTGTGTAATTTATATGTCAGTGAAGCTGTTAAAAAAAAAAAAAAAAAACATAGAGGGGCATACTGCTCAGAACTGTCAACGTCATGAAAAACAAGAAAATTTGGAGAACTGTCACAGCCAAGAAGTCCCCTAAAAAGACACAATGTTAAATGTAACATGGCACCCTAGGTAGGATCCAGGAACAGAGAAAAGGACATTAGGTAGTAAAGGAAACCTGAATGAAATATGGACACCAGTTATAAAATGTTTCAATTTTGGTCTGTTTACTGTGAGAAATTTCCCATACTAATTGAAGATGTTAATAATAGGGGGAACTGCGTACAAGGTATATGGGGAATCTCTGTTACTGTCATTAACATTTTTTCTATAAATCCAAAACTATTCTAAAAGAAGAAGTTTATAAAAAGATGAAAGAAAATTCTACTGTTTAAAATATGATGTTAGAGTTATTCTTTAGAATTAAGTATTCTAGAACTGTTGTCATAAATTGCTTATGCCAATTAATTCCTTAGAATCCTCTTTGAGATTCTGAGAGTGCTAAAGAAATGGTTCATGCCTAAACCCATTATTAGTTTAAGCATTAATTAATTTTATGTAGTCAGGGCCCTTTCATTTGCATACAAAAAGAGAGACCCAGGGGAGAGTGGCATTCAGAAATAAGCTAGTGACTATAACCTCTGGTCGAATCAAGGCTTGCTGTACGACCATGGAGCTGTCTTCTCTGTTGGCTAATTTAGACAATCATCAGGGCAAAAATGCTTTTTTAAACAAATGCTCTTTCTTCTGATAAATCATCATAAATATAATTAATAAGGATCTTGGAAAATAATCACTGCACAACTTTCTCTCAACAAATAGTTTCTTTTAGAAGCCGGTTTCTAGTAAATTTTAGTATTATTCTGTTCCGTGTTAATCTACTTTAAATGTATTTACAGAAAGAGCTGATATATAGGCATGAGATACACATACCTATATATCAGATATAATTTGTGAATGCATTCGCTCTCTCATTTAGTCTCTAACTGAATTAAAAGATAAGATACCCTTGACTTGGGAAGTCGGGTTTGAAAGCAGAAGGTAATTACTACAAAATGGGACTAGGAAAGGAAAGGAAGAATTTAAAGTGCTAGGGTCAAAAGTCCATTTCTTCGTAGCGAGCTATTACAATTTCTAAGAGTAGCAAGTGTAATCAACCGAAGGAGAAAAGCCCCGCGGATTTACAGCAGAGTCTCGTGAGAGCCGGCAGGTGGGACACAGTGGCCAGCCTGGACTGGGGAGCTGGCGTCAGGAGGCTGGTCACAGGCTCAGTGAACCAAACCGGAGAGCGGGTCCTGTCAAAACCTCAAAGATAAGTCTGGCAGAAGGGCACTGCTGATTTCGAGATGGATTAGGAAGCCAACCACATCAGCCCACGGGCAAGATTACCCCTGTCTGGACCCACACGATCCTTGGTGACGGGACTGTCAACAGCGAGGCAGGGAAGAAGGCACGAGGACATGAGAAATGAAAGGTCTTCTTTTACTTCCTCCCACCTTGGAAAGTAGGGGCTCTATTTCTTGTACAGATCAAAGGAAAGACTCTGAAAATGAGCTCGAACTTCAGGCTTTTTGCTCATTTTTAGACAAGACAGTCTGTGGAATAAGCAGCGGCAGAGTGCTGTGTAGTGGCCGTGGGTAGGCTTCACCTGCTGCAACCAGGGGATGCTGGCAAAGCTCCCCCTGGAAAAACAGAAATGACGAGGGGATGTGGAATATAATGTTCTTTCTGACCAAGAAAATATAGAGCAGACTCTCTATCAACTTGTACATGTGCCTATGCTGCTTGCCACTTTGACTAATCAAAATGATGCTTAAAATTCCCATTCGGTAGTGGGAAACACTCAGTGACAAATATTCTTTATTTTTTTAAAAGATTTTATTTGTTTATTTGAGAGAGAGAGAGAGAACATGAGAGGGGAGAGGGTTAGAGGAAGAGGCAGACTCCCTGCCAAACAGGGAGCCAATGTGGGACTAGATCCCAGGACTCCAGGATCATGACCTGAGCCGAAGGCAGTCGAAGACAGTCGCCCAACCAGCTGAGCCACCCAGGTGCCCTGTTCTTTAAACACATGATGTAAATATCTTTTTTTTTGATGGCTGAATCCTCCCTTGGAGCACAATCTCAGTTCGAGTTCTGAGCAGTGCCCTTGGTACAGGTGTGCGTGTTTCTGCTTGGAGCTCCTTCAGCCCATGGTGTGGGATTTTAGCCTCAAACTTCAAAACCATACTGCAGCCTTCTACTCCCCTCTCTCTCAAGCTGGAGCATAAAGCAGGGACATCCTTTTTCAACTTTGAATCCAAGGCATCTGAAATTGCTGTTGGTATGCAGTAGGAGCCCAATAAATATTGGTTGATGATTCAAAATCCAAGGCACAAATGGCAGCCAAAATTGATTAATGGCCACACTATGTGGTTGAAGCGAATTTTAGTTCAAAATTATCCGTTATTCAGACCTTTTCTGCTGATTGTACATGTATATTATTGGTTGACTCAAATTCTTTGTGAAAGAAAAAAGAATATAAAATATAAGAAACATAATAATGTATCTTGTGTGTGCATGTATCTGGGTCGGCCTAGTTTGGCTAGGTAATGTCTACCACAGGGAAACAACCAGCCCATTAATCAGTGTTTATTTTTACTTTGGAAGACTTTTATTTAGTCTTTATCAAATGTAATGATGAGTATGATTACCGAAATCTGTAGCCAGACAAGGCCTGTGTAATAATTTGTTATGCTTTATTTCTCAGAAGGAATGATTGTTGTTAGTAACAATTTTAACATGTTAATAGTGCTGTTTGTGACAGAATCATTCATATCCACCTATAATTGCAAGACTTTCCAATATCTAATAGAACTTCTATCTTAAACTGCATGGGAATGCATGGAAAATGCTAGATACTATTTGAAAAAAAAAAATTAAGTGATTTTTTTAAGTGATTCTACTAATTGAGCTCCACGGTTTCCAAGTGGACTCTTGTCAATTTGGGAAATGCAAAGCTAAATGAAACTAATAAGCTGTGTATACTAGCAAATAAACCTTATACTGCCATATCTTTTAGCGTGCTATCCTACATATCAGAAAACTTTCGTCATTCAGTGGATTTGCCTGGGAAATTGATGAGAATATCACTGAGATAATTTGTCAATAACAGTAATATTTATATCAATAATAATAACATTTATAATAATATTCACAATGATATAACTATATTATTATTATTATTATTATTATTGAGTCTTTAGAGTTCAGGCTAAAAATGAGTAAATGCTATTTCTTTCTGGTCCTCTGAGAGACGTTGTGTGTGTGTGAGTTGTTTAGATGGGGTGCTTATTACACGGAGATACAGAGAAAGAAATCTGGGTGCATTTGATTTCGTGCACCGCCCTTATGGCTGCTAATTGAATGGCAAGGAGTTCTCAGCAGGCAGTCCTGACCTTGGAGTAGCAAAGAGTGCTGACTGAAGCGATTATGAGCAAAAAGATGGCATTCTGCTGAGTACATAAGAATCCAAAATAAAGGAGTGGGTGAAAGCTTTAGCATCCATATTCAGATCAGTTAATTTCCTTTGGGGCTGGCCTGAGTCCTCTCCATTGATCTTCTCTGCGATAAATGATTCAATCAAAGGCCCATCCACTGATGCTTGGAGACATTTAGGTAAACATAAACAGGGAGTCCAAAAATGCTGGTTTCGTAGGAAATACAACCTTAGAGGACTAACTGAAATTACCAGATGGCTACAATTCATGTCTTTCTTTCTTTCTTTCTTTCTTCTTTTTCTTTTTTTTTTTCACAGCACCATATACGGTAAAGCATGATTCACATTTGATGGAAAAAGTATAATTTTTAAGTCAACGTCAAGGATTACATGAGCACTGTATGGGCTCATTTTCTCTAATGGATAAAAAGGAAACATTTTACACGCATGCATCTGGGCACAGTGTGCATGCTAAGATCGCCCTTCTCAGGTGCATCACAAGCCCATCCTTCTTCCTGCTTCATGGATGCAGCACGCATGCCAAGGGCGGCTCCCCCTTCCTTAGCTTTTGAACGTCCCTTTGAGAGGCTGGAAAACAACTAGCTGGGTGGGAGTGTGCTAAGACATGGTGGGTACCCCATCTTTCATGCTTTGACTCCCCCATTCTATATTCTGTCAGTGTGTCCATTCAACAAAGATGAACTAAGTCATGTGGTACATGCAGGATAAAAGGAATGTGGGAGGCCGTGAGGGGCCCAGGGCTCGAATGCTGGAAGAGGAGACAAAGCCTGTTCCTAAATAACCATGGGATATGGTAGGTGGCGAAAGCCTTGTGCGTGGGGTGTAGGGACTGTTTCATGGAGAGGGCTGACTTCTTTTCAGTGGGCCTTGTTGGTTGGTGAGGATTTGGGTCTGCAGAGACGGAGGGCGTAAGTGAACAAATACTCGTCTCTTCTCTTTCCATGTGCAGTTTCTTTATCATTTTTCTTCTAGTCAGTCCAAATGCACTGTCAGGGAAGAATCATGTAAACACTTGAAAACAGCCTAGAGATCTAAGGTCTTCATCCTTTCCAGTGTATATAATTTAATAAGTTATTAATTTCTAAGCCTCTGGAGTAGTGCTCTAATAGTATAAATCCTAGCAAAAGTGATAGGTTATACATGATCTATTTTGGTTGGGGAGAAATTATCATACTTCCTGGAATGGCAATATGCAAGGATTTGCCTTTTCTGTCTATACTCAGTATAGTGGTACGGGGTATCCTTACCCAGGGAAGCAGACCCAGATAAGTTTGTCAGTATCTTTGCCTCTCACCCCAACAGCCTTATGGGTTAAAGTTATATTTGGCCCTAGGATGGCAAATTAACACTCTCTCTCTTAACTCGGCTCAACTGGTAAAGGGTTTCTGAAGTAAAGTGTCAATATCTACTACTCGAGTACCTCCGAACACAAAGGAAAGTGGGGTCTGCTTGTTTGCATGCCTGGCGGTCACGTCTCCTGTGTCTAGTGGTCTCTTGCTAACCCCAGATTATGTGGGCTTTAGGGTTTATTCCAGTTCTAAATTTGTGTCATTTCTCGGTGAAACTTTAAGGATTGCAGAAAAAGCTTTGAGTTTGGAGCTATGCTACTTTGAGAAGGTTACTTTCTGAAATTCAGTTCTGTTGCCACTATTAACTTCTTTTGATCAAAGGTATTATGAGGAATATATAGTAATCTACTAATGCAATTATTAATTTCTACTTGTCAAGGTTATGATAAGGAATTAATGGTCGATTAGGGAAAGCATGGATGATAGCAGGTAACTACAAGGTGTTCGAGAAGCTTCTAGAAGTCCTGTAGACTGTAGGTGCCACAGGCCAATAAGAGAGTGAAACTCCTGCTGGGTTTGGTTAGCATGTGGCCGACCCGCTTTCCTGCCCCAGCGCCCCAAACTCTCTGTACTCAGTATGGTCGCCATGCTCTTGCCCACCGTGCCAACTATAAGGATGTGCTCGATAACTTTTCAGTAAGTCTTTTCCTTAAGTTTTCCATTGCACTTGGCAACTCATGAAAGGTTAACAAAAAGTAGTTCAGGAGATAAAAATCATTAGAACTTGACTTGTATCAAAAGTTCTAGAGATTGGAAAATGAAGAAAATATATATATGAAGAAGAGAGATTAATTAAAACTGTAATTGTTTGTATGACCTGCTTTGCCTTTTCTCATTGGACCAACTGAGAGATGCAGGAGCCATTAGCGGTGGTTTGAAGGTATAAGAGGTCTGTAGGGATAAATGAAAAAGCTCTGACACAGGGTGGGGGTTACAGAGTCGCCCTGAGGACCCCCGGGCTGTCAGATACGCCCACCAGCGCTCAGTGAAACCCAGGGAGCTTTTTCAGAGCAGAGGAATGGCACACGGATGGAGGAGGCAGATGCCAGGACTCTGTGGATGCTAAGCCTAGATCTTTGTGCACGCAGGGTGAGGAAGACTGCCATTCTAGGGTCCTGCCTTACACCTGCACACCCTGATCTCCGGGTCTTTGTGACAGAGTGATATTCAGGAGAAGTGAATGAGTAGGTTCTCAGCCCAGAGGAGTTGATGTTATGTGGAGAAATCACGGGGTACATTCTCTGTCATGCGCAGATCAATTCCACAGATGAGATTTTTCAGGATAGTTAATTTTAAAAGCACACCTCATCGTCTCTACTTTTTCATGGAATGAGGCCAATAAACTTAGTAAGCAATAATTAAGCACCAGACGTGGCATCGATCCTTGGACTCATGAAAACTGAGAATGCTGCATTCTTGTTTCTGCAAAGTCCCATGCCCAAAGGTGTGGAAGGAGCAGGAGAAGTCCGCTCGCTGCAGTATTAGACAGAGAATCATTATTTACCCCGTGTCTTGGAGCTGAAGCTCGCTCATCGTAATGCTTGTTCTTTAGCAAGTGGAGGAAGCACCTTGCAAGGACATGATCGACTTCCTTGGCTTTTAGGATTTTTTAGTAGTTTTGGAATGTTATACTCAGTGTCAGTGGGCTTTTTTGTTTTTTTGTTTTTTTTTGTTTTTTGTTTTGTGGGTTTTTTGTTTTTGTTTGTTTGTTTTTTTGCAGGACCAGAGGTGAGAAGGACATTAAGAGAAGGAAAGGATAAGTGAATTGGGGGAAATCAGAGAGGGAGATGAACCATGAGAGACTGTGGACTCTGAGAAACAAACTGAGGGTTTTGGAGGGGAGGGGGATGGGGCTTGAGTGAGCCTGGTGGTGGGCATTAAGGAGGGCACTTGTAGAATAGAGCACTGGGTGTGGTGCATAAACATTGAATCTTGGAACACGGAGAAAATAAAATAAAATTAAATAAATAAAAAGGAGAAGCAAAACGTGTAAAATGTTGAGCTAAAGCAATGTGATCGTGGACATAATGTTAAAGTATGTTTCCTCACTTGTCCAAATTCCTTGTGGGTTTTGTTTTATTTTTTGCCTTCTACCGGGATTTCAACAAGTGCAGAAATGAATGAACAGCTGAGCAGTTGGGGGCTGAAGTCTTGTGGTTCTATTAAAAGGAACTTTATGTTTTAGGAATGGATCACAATTAAGTTTTCTTCTTTACCCAAGGAGGAAAAGAGAAGCCGAAGTCATAGATTTGGAGGTGGGGACCTGAGGCAGGGGTTTGAAAGACAAGGTCAAAAACAAGGAGGCAGCAAGAAGCCATGTCAGGAGGTTCAAGGGCACAAAGCTTGAGTATCCGGAGCACTTATTGAGATTCAAGTAATTGCTGGGAAGTTCGTCGGGATTACTCTCGTGTGTCAAAGATGCTGTCATTTGGAAAATCAAGTTTAGGATTCATGTCCGCTTTAAGCTTCAGTGGCAGGCACTGAGGAAGAGGAGGGGTTGGGGTTGGGGACGGAGCCAGAAGAGGGAGAAGGATCCCGTTCAGTGGCAGCCCTGGGCTCCAGCACGGGGCTTCAGCTGCTGAACTGAACTCCAGCGGGGGTCAGCTTGTCCACTGTGAGTCTTCCTGGGAGCTGACAGCCTAGCGCTCAGTGGAGGGGGCATGGGGAAGGTCCCTCTGAGAATAAAGGTCCCAGCTCTGCATCAGATGTATGGCTGGAGAGGTTTTCTAGTAGCGTGTTTCTGTCTACCCAAATGCAGCTTGATGCTTTATGAGCAAATGCTCCCCACGCTCCCCTCCGGCCCCGGAGATGGACTCCGGGGGCAGGAAGTGCTTTGCGCTGCGCAGGTACAGCGTCCCTTTGCTGGAAGGAGATTTGCCTGCCTTCTCTTTCTGTTCTCTGAACTATGCTTCATTATCTTAGGACCTAGACTAGCAACCGTCGATTTATTTTTCTGTCTTCACGGCTTGGTTGGGTGGTCTTTCAGGCAGAATCGCGCTTATCATCGTTATTGCCATGAGCAATTATGTTAGCACGTGACTAGCATAGACTGACACTCTGATGCTACCTCTTCAGCGGATTCATGGATGAACCTAGAAGGAACCTCCCATAAGATCTTACCGGATGGCAGGAATGGGGGGCGGTGGGGGAGGGCACAGAAGGCAACTTGCAAAGCTTGCAGGAAGCTGCATGTTGTCCTTCCTTTAAAACGACCTTGCCACAATTTACACGTATTTTCCCTAATTTTCCCCACCAGCAAAGTGTCTCTCCACCTCACAGTCACCCCGTCCATCTTGCCTCTCCTGCAGTTAGCCCCGGGGCAGAGGGAAGAGAGGAGGAGCCCCTGCCTCCATGGCCAGTGCCTGGGGGAGCATCCTCAAACGCCTCTCTTCTCAGTGAGACACGCAGTCCCTGGGATGTGTTTGAAGTGACCTTGTCTGAAGAAACCCTCATGGATGAACACGTGTTCTGTCCCAGAGCCCGAACCTGCCGCGTTGTCTTTTCCAAAATGTCTATCCCCATGGACTCTGGTTCTTTATTTTGTTTCTTAAAGGCACATGCAGGGGACAAGACAAGAATGGCCTTCACAGGTGGGGGGGGGGGGAGTAATCTGTGATCCTGATGGCTTCCTTTGTGTCCTCATGGAGGTGGACTTCGAGAAGCAGGCTTGCTCTCACTCAGAACCGCCTTTGCATGATCGCGCGCTCAGCTGCGGATGGTGGCAGTTCTCACTCTGCTGGTGATGGACTTGGGGCCGTTCCCATCAACGCCTCCGTACACGCATCGAGGTCCACGTGAAGGACTTTCATGTCGGTATTTCAAGGTGGAGACCGTGTGATTTCTTTGCTCCAGGATAGAAAGGTAGAAACGGAGAGATGAGCAAACAGCTGTAAAATTTCAAAGCATCATTTAGTAATGACTGCCTTTTAAGAGTAAGAACAAAAGCTGAGTACACTGCTTGTGCTGCATACTAATCAACATTTATTCAGAAAGTTCAAGTTCAAACCTCACCGTGTCTAAATATTTTCATTATTTATTACAATTAGCATATGCATGATTCACGTTACCTGTCTGCCTTATTCAAGAGCACTAGTCCTGTGGAATAGCACTTCAGGGAAATTTGGACCGAGCTCTCCCACTGTCTTGTGATAATAATCCTATCCCAGCCGAGGAGGGTCAGCCAGCAAGACTCGGAGCTGGTGCACCTATGAGTGTTCATAAAATATGGAGATGGTGCGATGCTAGAATGGATTAATTAATATCTTAGAGGCAGAAGGTAAGGGAAATTAGTCTTCGTGTTATAATTTGAAAAATGAGTCATGGTAGTTAATTAACCTATCTAATACCTCAAGGTAAATGAGTGCCTGAATCAATTCACAATTAACAATTTAAATAACCCTGCTTTTAAAGTAGCCTTGTTATACCTGTATTGGAAATTAGAAACCTGAAGCTCAGATGGCCCATCTATGCTTGCTTGGTGCTTGAGGATACATTCTAGACTGTGAACTCAGCTAAAGGCAGGTGTCCTCTCCTCATTTTTTTATCCCGCTTGGGATCAGGTAGAAAGCTTTATACCTAGAAGGCACTTGACGATGTCTCAAAAACCAAACTAGATTTTCCTTCTTCGTACTCATAGTTATGAATATTTCCAAAAAAAGAAAAAGATGTGGTGTGTAAGCCAACCAGCATGTAGTGACGTCACACTGGGCAATGGCTTGGAGATTTTACGATGGTGAGAATGACTCATTTATGCAACCACGGTGCCTAGCAGTGTCCGACAGCTTGTGGGGGGTGGCGTCAGATTTCTTAAGTGTTAACTAAAAAAAGTTAACTAAACTGACAAAAATCAAAGAAAACCCATGTTGGCAGATAAAAGAAAATAGTGTTTTGACTGTTAAATGTAAACTTGTATATGTTTATTAAAATTTTATCATCAACTAGGGACGCCTGGTGTCCCAACTCTTGATTTAAATTCAGGTCATGATCTCAGAGTCCTCTTCTCGAGTCCTGGGGTGGGCTCTGCACTAGGTGTGGAGCCTGCTTAAGATTCTCTCTTTCCCTCTGTCCCACCTCCCACCCCTAAAAAAAATCATCATGCAGGCAAATCAGGTGACTCGTGTAAAATCTGGGTTATAAAAACTGTGTTTGGAGAATGCAAAAGCTATCTCCTGGTTCAGCCACCATCTTAATTCTAACTTCCCAGTAAATTTGTCTATCTAAATGTTTCATTGGGTTCTCAAGTCCAACATAGAGACAACCCTGAAAACAACACCCACCCCGCTTCCAAAATGAAACTGGTTTTAAGTCTTGTTTTCTTCACCTTAGTTCATGGTGGCCCCATCTGTTCAGCTCCTTAAATTAGTATTCTTAAAGTCTTTCTAGACTGTTTGCTTTCTGTATTGTCCTGCCTCAGGATCAGCCTGTCTCCAGTCTACTTCAGTCAGATTCCAAGAGAGATTTCCGGGACAACCTCTCCCTTCCATCCCCCCATCATGGTTGTAATTCAGTCCTGGGTCTTCTCCCTTGCACTCAGGGGGAAGTGCCCATCTGTGGTCCTTGACTCAAACCCCCACCTTCTGTACTCCGTTTCTGTTCGCTGCTTCTAGAGTTATCTCCTTAAAAAATAAGTGACTCCTACTTTCCTAGTTATCCGTAGGCAAGGTCAGTCCTTCTTTGGCAAAAAAGAAATTTCATACTTTGTTCTCTATTTTTTCCCCTTTTCCCATCAACTTGCCACTTTTCTACCATTCTGTACCCCGGAATTGTTCTGTTTTTGCTCTGCTTATACTCACCTTACTTCATCCCTCCTTTGTGACAGACTGTTGTCTGTCCGCAGAACGCTCTCGTCTTCACCTATCCATCCTGCACAACCTAGCTCAAATTTCTCCTCTTCTGTGAAAATTTCCATGAGTTTAGAGGCACTTACTCAATTTTTTTTTGCATTTATTTCATACTGTAGTTAGGACTGACACCTATATTGATTCTATCCCATAATTTATTTGCATTTCCCCACAGCCAGTGAATTTTTAGTATCAGGTAGAATGTGTACCTATTTTTCAGTTCTCAGTACCTGGGTGCACCTGGCCAGTGCAGTCGGCGGATAGTGTCTGACTCTTGGTTTCTGCTCAGGTCCTGATCTCCTGCTGGTGAGATGAAGCTCCCCATCCAGATCTGAGCTCAGCAGGCAGTCTTCTTGGGGTTCTCTCTCTCCCTCTGCCCCTCCCACTCATGATTGCCCTCTGTCTCTCTCTGAAGTAACTAAATAAATCTTTTAAAAAATTCTCGTGTGCCTAGTATATAACGTGCCCTCAGAGAGATTTCTCTTCCTACCTTCCAAACGTCTTTTCTTCCCTCTCCTTATCACAAATACTTACTCTTCTCTGAAAACCTAGGTCTGAATCTGACGGGCTAACGATCCTTGTTTTATCTGTATGAGTTAGATGTTTATAAAAGGAGTCATTGCTTTATGACATTTGCATAAAGGAGAAATGAAAGGAATCCATTTAAAAATCTCTAGGATTTAAATTTAAGAATCTTATGGTTGGTGGTGGCACCACCTGGCCATGCGGGATATTGCATCCTAGAGCTATTGGGCTCTAAGATACTGGAGAAAAGTCATGATTCCTATGGGATGGAAGATCTGAGGCCAGGAAGGCTCTACAAGGTCCTTAAATGCCCAGACAGCAATCCCAATAACATGCATGTTTGTATGTACCACCTTGCCGGGCCACAGAGCTAGCCAACACGCCCAACTTGGAACTGATCATTTTAGCCAGTTGGCATATCTTTTTACGGGATTGTATTTTAAGTCAACGAACAGAAGTCAGTATAAATCAGGAGTTACGTTAAGTATTTATGAAGAACTGTCTTTCCTCCACTAGTTATTGATCGACTGCTTGCTATCCCCAACCACACCCTACTCAATATCAACTACACGGTAAGGATCCCTTTTAAATATTTAACATCTTTGCTTCTGATGGTCATGTTCTCCATTTGGAATTTAACAGTTGGTTCACCGTAACCACTTATCTGCTGTGGATCGCTAAATTTAGTAGGTTTCAATTCTACTCTTGTAACGAGGAACGTAGAAAAACACATGCATATTTAAATCCGATAAGGATTACAAAGAATTATACACTTTCCATCTGAAATCTGCTCTTATAAGCCTAGTGAAGTGCATTGGATGAGCTCGGTGTTTTTTTAAGCAGAATTAACAGACAGTGTTAGGTTAGTTTCAGGTGTGCAATATAGCAATTGAGCCATTCTAGACGTCACTGGGTGCTGAGCAGGCAAGTGTCGTCTTGGTCCCCTTCACTTATTCCCCTGCGGTCCCCACACCTCCCCTCTGGCTACCACCAGATTGTTCTCAGTGTTTAGGAGTGTTTTTTCACTTGTGACTTTTTGCCTTTGTTCATGTGTTTCTTCAAGTCCATGTGTGACTGAAATCACATGGTATTCGTCTTTCTCTGACGATTTCATTTAGCATTATGCCCTCTAGTCCATCCATGTTGTTGCAAATGGCAAGATCTCATTCTTTTTTGATAATAGCTGAGGAATATTGCTTTATATGTGTATTTCATATCCTCTTTATCCATTTGCCTGTGGACATTTGGGCTCTTGCATATCTTGGTTCTTGTAAATGACGCTTGAATAGGCATAGGAATGCACAGATCTTTTCAGTTCATGGTTTTTGTTTTCTCTGTGTAGTGGAATTGCTGAAACATATGGTATTTCTATTTCTAATTTTTTGAGGAACCTCCGTAGTGTTTTCCACAGTGGTTACACCAATTTACATTTTACCCAGCAGAGCACGAGGGCTCCTTTTTCTCCATATTCTCAGCAATGCTCGTTATTTCTTTTATTTTTGACTGTAGCCGTTCGGACGGGTGTGAGGTGAGATCTCACCCGGGTTTTTACTTTCATTTCCCTAATGATGAATGACATTGAGTATCTTTTCATGTATCTCTTGGTCATCTGTTTGTCTTCTTCGGAAAACTGTCCATTCAAGCCCTCTGCCCATTTTTTAAATCAGATTGTTTGATTTTTTTTTTTTTTTTGGTGTTGAGTTATAGAATTTCTTTATAGATTTGGAATATTAATCCCTGGATACTAATCAAATCAGCCCGATAATTTTTTTTTAAATATTTTATTTATTGATCTGACAGACAGAGGTCACAAGTAGACAGAGAGGCAGGCAGAGAGAGAGGGGGGGGATGCAGGTTCCCTGCTGAGCAGAGAGCCCAATGCGGGGCTCAGTCCCAGGACCCTGAGATCATGACCTGAGCCAAAGGCAAAGGCTTAACCCACTGAGCCACCCAGGTGTCCCAGCCCGATAATTTTTAATAAGAGATGTTTACTAAGACTGGCCCAGGAATTGCTTTACTGTATTTGACATGCACTATGTGCTCAATATGTCTCATCTATTAATATATTTTTACTCCAAGCAGAATGCAAATGCTTTCCGTCAAGTCTAGACACCTTCACCCCTCGCTGCTGTTTCTGGTGCATTGCTTTCCATTTGTATAAGTTCCCCCAACTTCTTTAGATGCCACCTTGTTGTTGTTGCTGTTGTTCTTAATGCTTTAAACTTGTCCCCACTAGGGCGCCTAGTTTTATCATCCCAGTCCTGTCTTACTATGCTCATCCCCTCCTGGGCTCTGGGCACTGGAACTGTCCCCAGGAACTGGAACAGGGCCACTCACTGTTGGCTGCTAATCGTGTCACCCAACTCCAGCATCTCCCTGCTGAGTCCACACGTGTTTGCTGATGAGTTTGAACTTCATGAAGACACAATGCAAGTAGAATCAGAAATAAAATCAGTTAGCAGATCGATAAAGGCTTTCGAAGAGAGGGAAATCAGAGGCTGAGTGTGGTAACACGTGGCACTGCTTCCAGAGTCTCCTTTTCTTCTGGACTTTTCTGACCAGTGGAAGTTAACAACTGGGTTGTTAACTTAGATCTCAAAGGGCTTGGCCCTGGGGGATGAGTCCTGCTTGTGCCAGCTGCTTCAGCTTCCTCTCCCATCCGCTCGCCTTTGTGTGTGGGCCACAGGGACACCTTGTCTTTGCATGTGTGTGGGACAGGGAGGTGAGGCTGGTACTCAGTGGAGTGTCCGCTCTGGTGATCTCTCCCCAAAACTTCATGGATTAGACTGGAGTCCCAAACCCAGGATGCAAGCATCTACTTCCAAGTGTGTTGTGAATGTTTCTTAGCCATTTCATTGAAGTTGGAAGGAATCAGGGTGTCATCACTGGATAACCTTTTTGACAAATGTGAAAGTGTAGCATAACAGAATGGCTACAGAGTCAGGAAGGCCTTGGTTTATACCTTAAGCTGGATGACCTTTCAGAAAAGTTGCTTAAACCCTTTGAGACTCAGTTCCTTAAACTGTACAAAATAAGTCTAATCAAATGTACATAGTTAACCTAAGTGAAAGAAGATGGTGCTTGAAAAATGCTTGGTATTCAGGAGACACTCCCCACTGTCATTTGTGGGTGCTCAATAAATGACCCACTTTTGTAAAATCTTGATAAGGATGCTATTTACAGGCAAGTTACAACAGTTGGTGAGGATCTGGATGGTGCGATGGTATGAACAGAAATGAAACCCCCCAAAGAAGCTCAGATGTTCCAGTCGGAGCGGCCGTCTGCTCCTGAGTGCCCACACTCTCTGTCAGGTGCGCAGGATGAAAAGCCATCTGCGGATGGGTGTGTTTTCCAGATCTCCGCTTCTTCGTCCACTGAGGAGCTGATGCTTTAACGAAGTTTTGACAGTTTCTCTTTGTCCGGAGGCATGGGGAACATGGAGAAAAAACAGCCTCCCCACTTTCTGACTTCTGAAGGAGAGGGCGGATCATCGTGTCGCTCACTGGCTGCCTGGCGTAGCCTGGAAGATGAAGGGCCTCTCAATGCCGTCGTGATTAGCCGCGCGTGCTCGTCTCCCTGCAAATAACTTCCAGGGAGCACAAGGAGTTCACTCAGAGTTCAGCAGACTCAGGTCTGAGAGGTCTTTTTGATACTCATTTTTTCCAGAATTTCTCCACCCATTTAATTTCTACCCCTGCCCTCGCCTTCTTATCCCATGTTCACCTTAGAGTAGACGACGTTCCGCTCCCTGCCCTGACCAGTGGTCCCACTCCTTAGAACGCGGGGATGCTGATGAAGTCAAGACAGAAGGTTGTGATACGAAGTTGTTTTTAGCAGTGACAATGCTTTCCTCTCTGACCTTTTAGCAGTATGTACCTGTCAGTATCAAGTCAAGGATTGATCTGTCAATCTTTTGGTCTGTCGGTCTGTCACCTATCTGTTCTATTTCTATTGTCTACTTATCTCTCATCTATCCATCTTTGTATCAATATAAATCAGTTTATTACCTCTCATCTATGTATAATCTGTCCTCTATTACCTATCATCTATCCTCATGTATGTGTATTTCTATCATCTATTTATCTATCTGCCTATCATCTATCAATCAATCTATCCCCCATCTCTCATCATCTCTATCACCTTTCTCTCAGTCTATCTACCACCGACCCTCTCTCTATATATCTGTCCGTCGATCTACTTTCTAATGGCCTATGTGTGTTCCTTCTTCACACTTGAGCTGGCAATCTGCTTGTGGTAGGTTGTCATGAGAAGGAGCCTTCTGATTCTCGTATCCTGAAAACCCAACTCAAAGACAGACTGCAAGTAATGACTCAAAATAATAAATGTCTCCATAAAAATGTGAATTCAGTTCTTTTACAACGACTGTTTGGAGTTCTATATTCTGATCACTGCACTTTTAAAACTCACACGCAGAGTAGTTGTCGTGACTCGCTGTGTTTCAAAGAGTTGATTGAGGAAAGATATTAAATACCAAAGGACAAGAAAATTAGGATTTGAATAGTTTGTGCCTGCAGATTGCAGTAAAATTAGGCAGGAGGTCTGAGCTCAAGCTCAGAGTGCCAATCTTAAATGCAAAACCTTTGTGGGAAAATGACAAGCCCACTGGAGCCACCCATTTTTCTAGGGGCCTAGGGATAATGACAGTAAAACGTACTCAATAGTAATTTTTTTTTTTTAGTAAAACAGGGTAAGAATGAAAAGCTTATAGCTCCCAAAGACTTTCCTAGCCTATCTCCCTAAGATGAAAGGTGGCATACGTATTTTCATCGACAAATAAAGCCTTGATGTATTTGGGGGAAAAAAAAAAAGTTTCAAGGAATCTTACTAGAAAAGTGTTGGGATATTGTGAAAAATATTCAGCTCATCTAAGTGCCCTTCATTTTTTACTTTGCTGAAGAGGTTTTGGCAGAGCAGAGATAGTATCTGTAGTGTTTTTCTACTCATCCAACCAGCTTGGAAGTCGGGAAAGGACCCATTAGCCGAGATTGTGCTCTGTATATATCTGTCTGCCCCTCTCGCCTTAGACTTAAGGTAAAGTAAAAATCATTGTGATCCTTCTGCTTGAGATATGAGCGATGAAGTAAATATTAGTCCTTAAATTGATTTGGGTCACAAAAACAGATCCAGGAAAAGAATGAAAGGGGAAGATTTCTAAGTTTCTTCAATCTCATAAATTGCACGGGAGTGAAACTTTTGCTAGTCTAGACATTTCCTCTGTCTTTTTAAATTATTCCAGTTCATTAATTTGCTTCATCCCTGAACTCATGGGCATTTCCAGTCCATGGATCTGAAAAATTTCCTGATTTTTAGTCTACTAGGAGCCTGTAAATTTAAGAATATGAATGCAGTGACTGTGAACCAGCCCAGCAGTCTGATTTCCTTACTGTAATCCAGACACATAGAGAGCTCAAAACCAGAATCAAGGGGTCGAGAATGCGTGCATTTGGCAAGATCTCAGATTTGAGGCAAACTACATTTGCTAGGTTTCGTTTTTGTTCTTGTTAGGTATAAACTGCTAATAATACAGAGGCCTCGGGGGGCTAAGGGGGTTGACAGTGTGTGTGAATCACATACTTCAGTACTGGGCAGTGAGTACCTATATTTAAATGAAACGGTCTCTGGGATTTGGTTATGGACGTGATGGTAGCAATCCAAGAAGGTGCAGGAAAAAAGCAGGGCAGACCCAAGAGGAAGAAAAGCTATGGCCAGTGGAGGGAGGGTCTGTCCCAGAGCTCAGCCTTGGGAGCAGCTTCTCCTGAGGCCCCCCTTTTGCACTGGACGGATGCTTTCAGAATCTACAAGCCTCACTGCTCCTCCACTCTCTCCCCCTTCTTTGCAGAGAGGAAATTGCTGAGTTCTAAAAGCATATGTATCGATTGTGTTTGTCTCCAGTTTATATGTTGATGCAAATTTTAAAAGGGGAGGGAATGAGCTGCCAAGAAATTTGTCTTCAAGAGGGATACAAGCCTGACTGTCATAAATACGACATTGTGTTCAGCTTCTCTGGCTTCCAAAATAAAATTCTTTGATTACCTTCAACTTTCATCTCCCATAAATGTCTTGGCTTTGCGTTAGCATTTGTGTGGCAGTAAGAGCCCGTTACTCTGTGGGAACAGTCTATTCCTGTGACATTATTTCACTTGGAAACGCTGATTGTTTCTTAAATATAGGCTATATACCTGGTCATTTCTAGTAAGTGCATTAAAATAGTAATCATTACCCTTGTAATGATTTGTTAGCTTTTGTCTTTGAGTGACAAGTTCTATAAGCATTATCCCAAGTAACACCACGATGTCTGTTGTTATTTCATTGGATAAAGAAACATAAGCAGAAATTGTCACTTTTGTGATGAAACTCCTTTTTCTTGGTACACACAAATGCACACATACCTCATCAACTACTTCCTCTGAATTCACAAGATGGCTGTGTTTGTGACAGTTTCCATGGTGTCATTCTTAATACAACCCTTTTCCACTCCCAAAATATTTCAGTCAGTAGATCATATCTACAAAAATTCTCTACCTTTTAACAAGAAGCACATTTAGTATCAATCATGTAACTTTTCTTCCTAGAACCGCATTAGCTGAGAAGTGTCCGAGACTTAAGTCAGTCTTGCCATTAAATCACAGCCTAGCATAGGGTTCAGCCTCTCCCTCAGTACCCAGCTCAGGACCAAATCACAGTAAGTATTGCTGGGGATCAGTGTGTGCCCCTGAAAGGTTATTGCTTATTTCCTCCACAGTCTCATTCACATCTCTAGCCCTCTTACTTGGCTCATCTGGATACCTTAGATATTGTAGGTAGAGAACTCATTAATGCCTTGGTCCGGAGATGGAGGTCTACAGGCACCAAAGGTATTTTCCCATTTCGTGTGTGTGCGTGTGCGCACCTTGATTCGTGCTGTTTCCTTTGTTTGGAATGTGCTTTCTTCTTTCTTTCCTTGGCAAGATCCTCTTTATATTTCAAAAGTTAAACTCAAAAGTGAATTCTGGTTTTTATCTCTCAAGCTTCATATACATATATTTTAAAGATTTTATATTTATTTATTTGAGAGAGAGAGAGAGAGAGACTGCAAGCGGGGAGAGGGAGAAGGACAAGCAGACTATGCTGTAAGTGGGAGCCCCATGTGGGCTCTGGGCCTGGGGCTCCCCATGGGGCCCCATCTCATGAGCCTGAGATCATGACACGAGCCAAAATCAGGAGTAGGTTGTTTAACCGAGTGAGCCACACAGTGCCCCAAGCTTCATTTATATTCAGACTCTGCTGTCTTCTGCCCTCCTGACGCACTCTGTCACACACAGACATACACTCACAGGCACATAGATGCACACGCTCCAACACCACGCGGCACAGATTTCTCATTCCCTCTTCTGTCCTGTCCACATCCCATTGGATTAATTCTCATCATGCACAATTATTTGCTGATATGCCAATGTCCCTATTATTATTACGTTATTAATCCCGAGAGGCATGCGCTAGGTGTTGGATGTGTGGGAGGTCCGCAAGTCTTTGAACGGACAATGTGCTGTCATCACTGTGGTTTACCTGCTGCTCCCTGGGGTCTAAGACTTTATGAACCTCTACTGTCACGTCATGCTATGCTGTCTAGTGCTCTGTCCCAAGCACCCGGCTTTCCTGCTCGGGAAGCAAACTAGGGTTAGGACCACTTAGTAATCTGCGTAAGGAAACACGCTCACTCAGTAAACCCCGAGTCAGTTCATAACACTGCCCCAACTTCCTCTGCCATATTTGGGAAGTTACCGGAGATAAATGGTCCCTGAAAATGACCAACTGCATAACCAATGGTTATAGAAATATATCAAAAGCCTGTGGAGGAAAAAACAATCTTTCTTTTGGAGAAAATATAATAATTTGATGGGTTTGTATTTGAAGAGCACAAGGTAAAAAATACAAAGGTGGTGAATAAAGTCATTGTGTACCAGAAAAGAAGAAAAATTAATAGAAATAACTTGAATCTGTCTCAAAGTCACACTTGTAAAGAAACGTGATTATAAATGTAATATTAAAAAATCGTGGAAGGTAAGAGGAAGTCTGAAAAAAACTGAAATTCAGGGAAAGAAGTTAAGATTCACCTTTTTTTTAATTCCAAAAATTTTAGCATTTAAAACCGTAGGCATGAGACGGATAACTAAAGAACTTATGCATTTGGATTAACCCTACTAAGAACATAGGGCTGAACACATCCTACGTAGCCCAGAAACTATGGTCACTGCACTAAGTAGCACATGCTTCAATCTGACACCAGCACATCCGGTTTTATCAAGACATCACTGAAAATAAATTCAGTGGACAGAGCGGCAAAAATGCATTTCACAGACACAGTGATGAAATAAGAACAGGATATGGGGAAACATCATTAATTACTGTATCCCCTAAGCGCTTGCGAGACGGGATCATCAGAGACAGAGTCAGAATAAATTAACTATCAACACAAAATTATAGTCACAGAAGGTTCACAGTGCATTTTTTCAAGTTAACGTGAAATACAGTGAAAGGGACAATCTAAGGAGAGAGAAAATTATGGAAGGGACAAGATATATATGGTGTCATCAGAATATATATGGTTTGATCACACTGAGGAGTGTGCTCTGGAAAGACCTGAATGACACATCCACAGGTAAAAACAAGATCATTTATACAAATGTTAAAGGATCCTGAGCTAAGCTTCCTTATAGAAAATTGTATATAGCTGACGGAATTTTAAATGAAAACTAGAAGAAAGTGGTTCACGTATCTTTATATTTTCATCATTGTGCACTGCCAAAAGCAAATTTGTTTTTAACTCTTATAATGCTTATTTTTTCTACAAATAATTTGTTAAACCAGAGGCTGGTTAACTGCCTGGCCATCCCCAGCCCAAGCAAATGTGAAACATCTTGATCCAGTTAGAATCTGCTGATGTCGACTTAAGTTATCATTTGTTAGATCCCCATGAATTCATGCAGAATTTGAATTTCTAAAAAATATCATATGATATCCAAGGACATTGGAGATGAATAACACAATGAACACACTCTGTCCCTAGACTAAAAATAAGCCTGTGATCATGACCGTCTACAGTCTTAAGATTTCAGTGGTCTCTGGCCTGTGCTACAGCAGGGGTTGTGATCTGCTTCTGTATTTAGCAGCTGGTCCAGTGAAAATAAGTCATAAACCACCACACATCTTACACGTCTTTGTTTTATTTTCCTGGAATGCACTGACACAACCTCAGATGAAAGAGAAAATGGAAGTATTTGGAAGTTGAAATTTTCGCCCACGAGAAAAGAAAGGAAGTAAACAGGAAAAGAGAGTAATTGTAGAAAGAGAAGTGAGGACATCACAAGTCATTGTGTTACGCAGTATTTTTTATTTTATATCATATTTTGGAGACAATTTATTCAGTTTGATTCTTTTAACATATCTGAAGTAGGAAAGCCAGTATATCACCTATGGCTTGGAGTTGAAGACCTGTGGTTCAGAGTAGCAGTGGGAATGGAGTGTGGTTTTATGACTGTGCGTGGGTTTCACTTTATTTAGTTACACATGTTATTCACTTTTGCACACCTCATTTCTAGGGATTGCTGGCATTGCATATGAACGTTTGGAAGGATGGTTTCATCTATAAGACAAGAACATCCCTATGGCTTGGGATTTAAGCATGACCCATATGGCTTTTTGCTTTGAAGAAATCGGTTTCAGCAGCTCCACTCTCAAAATTCATATATGTATATATATTTTTAGGTTGAGTGAACTTGCCTACTTTTCTGAATAGCGAGGCTTGCATGAGACCCCATAGGAAGATTACTAGGGAATTTCAATGGTACGCTGCGCTTTATTTGCATATGGCTCCAAGAAATTCTGTAATGTGCTTAGAATACATATGAAATACGAGAAATACGAGAGAAGTTTATTAGCAATAATATTTTATTTCATAGTATAAGATTTTTATTTTACTTTCTTTAAGATTTTACTTATTTATTTGTGAGAGAGAGAGAGAGAGCACAAGCAGAGGGAAAGGGCGGAAGGAGACAGAAGCAGGCTCTCTGCTGAACAGGGAGCCTGACGTGGGACTCGATCTCAGGACCCTGGGATCACCACCTGAGCTGAAGGCAGATGCTTAACCTACTGAGCAACCCAGGCACCCCTGAACAGTATAAGATTTTTAAATTAAATTGTCATTGGAATGCTCAGTAAGTAGTACCTAAGTGCTTTATGGGGGAGGTATGCGCTTCTGTGGAGCAATTTTGAGATAAAGCTTATATAATTCATGGATTCTGGAACTTATTTGGTTATATCAGTACATGTTACCAAGCTATTCTTGTTTGCCTCGCTTCAGCCGTATTTCTAAGTAAACTGCAAAATAATCCTTTATCCTCATACCGATGCTTTTGCCTCCCAGACATGACTTGAATGTCACCGTGCCCTGGTTACATGTGAGAACAGAGGCTGCATAACTCTGAGAAATGTTCACTGTCTTGCCTCACATAAATCCCACCTCAAGTCATCACTCCAAAATCTTTTTTTTTTTTTTCCTTTAACTTCAGTTGCACCCCTTTCCATGACGCGGTGCTCCTCATGGACTGGGAGACTGTGAAGTGATCTAAGGTGTGATCTCAGACTGCTCGTGCTGACGGTGTGCAGACTGACTATTTTCAGCTTTAGGAAACTAAATCTTGGAGAAAGATAGGACTGGCATGAAGGCGTACACATCTGGGAGTTAAGGAAAAAATCCTCACAACCCTGGTGCCGCAGCTCCTTCTGCCCATGGGTCCTGTCCCTGTGCCTTAAGAAACAACCATTTTGCAACCAACAAAACAAAACAAAAACAAAAACAAAAACAAAAACAAAACAAAAACTAAAAGACCAAAAAACCTCAAATCACTTACATATAAACATAACAACAGCAAGGATCCTTCCTCAGCACCGACTGTGTGTCCAAAGGACCGGTTACCGTCATTTTGCAGAACGGCAAACTGAGTCGTGGATCACGCAAACAAGGAGGAAATAGAGTAACTGCACATGAGATCACAGATCTCAACACTCCTCAATTCACACACTCGACAGCCTTCGTAGGGAAAGGTCAGGGGTCAACCCCAGTGACTGCGGGTGTGTGGTCTTGAATTATTCTGAGTTTTCAGTTCAACTTGGTGATTTCAGGGAACTTCTCCTGCATTTGTTTTCATGCCTTTCTTTGCTTAGGATTTTTTTGTCTAGTTAATTTTCTGATCTTTCCTTGTCATTGCCGAGGGCTGCGGACTGTCTTCTTAGGGATTTTTGGTGGGCTTGTGGTTACCGTGGGCAGGAAAACCACACAAATATAGTCAGGATTTGGTCTCATCCCTATTTATATTTTAATTGATAAACAAGCCCGTAAGAAGTTCTTCCCCGACAAGGGAAGCACAGATTGTCTATTGTTACCTTTTTGTGATGCTTCTTGGTCCGCAAGCTTATAGGCTCTCCGGCCGTGGCCAGCCTTCTGTTCCCGGTGGTCTGTCCTCCGGGTCTAGGCCGTGTGGACAGACGCTGCTGCTCTTCAATGCTGTCACATGTCCTCCGGATGCGGAGGAACGACGGCGAAATACTGTACTTTAATGCATGCTCCGCCTTCTCAGAGCACGAGTAGGAGAATTCCCCACGTCCACCCCAGCCCACATGACCCTCAGATGGTTTCCCTCGGACCCAGAGCACAAGGCGGTGGGTGTCCTGCCGTTCTTCCCACCAGCGAGACGGCTGTCATTGCAAGTTAGGTGCTGGCGAAGAGACGATTTTGTAGGTCTCCTGACTACAGTAAAGTCAATTTGTTGAACGATTAAAAATACTTCAGGATGGATATATTTTAACTTAGAAAGTGAGGTCTTCCCACCCAGAGAAGTCCAGGACAGAGACTCAGCTCTTCTCAGAAAAGGCTTCCCCGTCCTTCGGCTGCTCTCCTACTGGGGACTTCCGGAGCTCCCTCTGTCCCTGTCCTCTGACCCAACTTGGCGTTTAACCCTGTGTGTGCCAGTGGGTCTCCACATGAGCCTTTTTACTCAGTAGTTTGATTTGCAAGAACTCTGCAGAAAGATTGCCACAGAATGCACCTGCCTATCATTTAGTATAAAAGACCAGTGGAGATAGGGAAGAAGACAAATAATATTTGTTGATTGAACGCTTGATATTCTAATTGTCAGAGGAGAAAACTGAAGATGTATAGCAACATACATAAATCAAAAGTTAAAAACCTAACAAAGTAAAACAGAGACCAAATTTGATATATATACAGTATAAATTTATATGCAGTATGCATATGCATATAATATTTAAAAATTGTTTATTTGTTATATATTTAATTATATTATATCCATTTATTTTATTATATTTTGTATTTATATTATTTTATATAAATATATAGAATATATGGAATATATGAATACTATGTTTAATATCTATTTTATGTTATATATTTATATATAATATATATTATATATTACATATATTATAGATTATTTTATATAGTATTATGAAATATATTTTATTTTATTTATTATTTTATATATTTTATAAGTATACCATTTTATATTTTATAAAATATTTTGTGTATTATTTTATATTATATATTTCATATATTTTTATGTTTTATATATTATATATTCTGCATTGTAATGGATGTTATTTATATTTACACATATGTTTTATAAAAATATATGTGGAAACATACATTTGCATATCTATGCCATAAATATATATTTCCACATGTGCTTACATAAACATATGTGCAAGTATAAATAATATATTTCCTATACATATCTATATGTTGAGATATATATGGGCATATACATATATAGATACACTTTTCCAATGGTGTAAGAAGCGATGTTCAAAGCTATATTCTTCTAGAATGATTAAGGGGTTTTATATGAAAAAAAATTGTTAGGAAATTAGAATGATTTTTCTACTGATATATATTTAAAAACAATTGGTTAGCATAATTCATAATGGTAATAGTTACTAAGACCTTGGAAACTGAATTTGTCACATAAATCATACAATTTTGTGAATAGGCTCTGAGACTTTCAGTATCCTGTTATATGGGTTCACGTTGGTGTGGCCTCCTGAATTGGTCACAACGTGCAATGATTCCTATCTAGAAAGTGCCGGTCACTGGGATATGGACTGAATATTACTGTGAATGATGCATAATATTGGAATGTGGAATTTAGCTTCTTAACGCTTCTGTAATGATAGAGCTGACAGATGAAAATATAGAGTTAAAGCAGATGATATTTGCAGCTGATTGTCCTAATTTTCTTTGCCAACACTCTATCAAATCATTAACTATTTTCAATTTTCACCAAACGATTCCATACTCATAAGCTTTCTGCATTACCATATAACTCCTGATGATTTATTTCTAATCATATTGTGAGTGCATATTTAGTGTGATAGCTGAATTATATTAATTTGGCTACAAACAAAATGATGCAATTTAAAATATTGATTGCAATACCATTCTCTTTTCATAAATCTGCCTAGTAATTCCATTGATTTTAAGTGTGTGATTAAAATGTGTGGGTTGATTCAGAAATTGTATTTTGATTATATGAGGAAAAACTCAACACGCGGAAAGTTATAATTTTAAGTTGAAAGGTAAGCTGCGCCTGCTACAGTGAAGCAGTTTTGTCCGGCATACTGAATGAGACCGGAGTGATGAGGACGTGGTTTGGGCCTGCGTTGTGAGTCACCTCACTGGAGAAGCTGTGTGTCCGTCCCAGCTTTGTGAACACGCATCCTCTGCTGGGGCAGCAGACAGGGATGGGATGTGCCAAGGAAGCGTCATCTTTTCATTTTCGTTGTGCGTCCTATCTTTGAGTATAGAAAACGTGAGCTCAGAAGGATAACACCAACTTGAATGCGTAGGGTATCCCTGGCAAATATCTATGGGAAAAGAATCCTCATGTTTTATCACTGACATGTTTTAATCACTGCATTAAAATTGTTCATATATAGATATAGGAGATAAATATACGTGTGTGTGTTTATGTACATATTACAATATATATTTATATGCTTGTCCATTCATATATAAGTACATGAGCATACATATATATAGTGAAATTGTACAAACAAGGTACAACCCTGTGCACACACCTGTGTATCCCGATATGTCCCATTTCCCATCCGAGAGCTGCTGAGCTTTCTTTCCTCACCTGTGTTCTGCTATAGCTTTCCTTTTCTTTAAAGCGTGATTGTCCATCACATGGAAGTGCTTTTGCTGGTGGTGGAGAGGAGAGATTGTCATGCCATGAGCCCAGAAGGTGTGCGTTTGTTTCTGAGACTTCCCACAGTCTGTCTCCCATGGTCTGTGCCCTGCAAACCCATCCACCCCGAAGCTGCTTCTCTCGCTCATCCCTGCTCTCCCTTCCCCACCCTCAGTCCTTGGTAGATCCCACCGCAAATGCTCGAACCAGTCCTGGGTAGAAGTGTACCCTGCTCAGGGACGGACCTTCACCAGCAGAGCCTTGGACTCACGAGGGCTGAGGCATGGCTCACCACTATCTGTCCAGTGCCTCACTCTGCGTGTGATATCCTCAAGGCACATGATGAGCATTCCGGCTGCATGCAAAAAAGTGAAGGAAACCTTATTTGAGTGACTAACCAGAACGAAGCCAGACAGTGTCGAAGACGAGCTGTAAACTTTGTAATCTGACTTCCGGTGTCCCCCTTCTGCCCAGCTCCCGCTGTTAGCACGCGTGCACCCTGGCCAGGAGCTGCTGCACACGTCTGGCTCGCTGGCTTTGTGTTTGTCCCCTTTTTGTTCTTTGTGAGCCCGTCCCACGTTTCCACATCCAAGTCTTTATCACCTTTCAGTGACGGAGGATACTTTCCAGAAGATCTAGGATAGACCTCTCCTGATCAACACAAAGCAGCCTTGCTTTTCTCTAAAAGTGCTTGGGAGCCAGCATTTTTGGCATTGGTTGATTACTTCAAAATACTTCAGATAAAAATTATTAATATCCAGAATATGTGTCCTTATCATAGCAACTTCTTCAAAGAAAGATTTAAATCTGATGTATCTGTTTCCCTATCTCTAGCATAACCCTAGTGAGAACAGAGGCATGAGGCACCTCGGTCTCTGGCATAAAAAGATGACCAGAAGAAAAAAAAAAAAAAAAAAAAAAAAAAAAAAAAAAAAAAAAAAAAAAGATGACCAGAAGGAAATCACCTAAAGATTGGCCAACTGAATTATCTCATACATTGAACACCTTCATTCTCCTTTGGCACAAATGGTACCATTCCAGTGTTAGTACTTATACCCGTGTTGTTCTATAAGATTCTTTTTTAAAAGATTTTTATTTATGTATTTGACAAAAGCAAATACCAGAGCAGACGCAGGGGGTGCATCAGGCAGACGCTCAACTGACTGGGCCATCCAGGCACCCCTATTCTATAATATTCTTTAATTCATGCCCCACAACTCTCAAAAATTCTATTGATAAAAACACCTTACTTTTCTTTCTTAATATATTGTCATAAACTAGCCTGCGAGGCCATCAGTCCCATGTTGGTTGGTCTGCAATTGGACTGTGATATATCATTCCTGGTGCTTAACCAGAAGGCAGAGGAGATCAGCCTACAACTGCAAATTCACGTATTTGCAGCCAGTTGAAAAGTTGGTAATTTTGTCATTCAAATGACAAAACAACCAACCTTTGTTCTAACATATTCATCTCTACTGATCTGCCCACATTCACAGTGATACCCTCTGACATTATTGGTGTTGTTATGGATGCCATTGACTGAGGAAGACCTATCATGTCAAAATTTAGGTCCTGCTGTGAATACTACATAACCACCAGTCTGGTCAAATCATGATTTAGGATACTTAAAAAACATCAGTATAATTCATACATTTTAAAATTGAAAAATGATTCTCTGTAAAATGTTGAGGAAGTTCAGATTCATCAATCCAACTAATAAACATATATAACAGTCAAATTATTTATTTAATAAAGCATATGGTTTTATGGAGCGTCTGGGTGGCTCAGTGGGTTAAAGCCTCTGCCTTCGGCTCAGGTCACAGTCTTGGGGTCCTGGGATCGAGCCCTGCATCGGGCTCTCTGCTCAGCGGGGAGCCTGTTTCCTCCTCTCTCCCTGCCTGCCTCTCTACTTGTAATTTCTGTTTATCAAATGGATAAAATCTTAAGAAAAAAATATATGGTTTTATGACCAAATCATTATTTTATTGGTTAAATATGAGTTAACATTATCCACCTAATGATACGAGTTCCCAACGCTATAATTTTGGAATATCTTATTTCAACAAGCTAATGTTAACAAAGGTAGATTTTGATATTTTCGAACATTTTCTTGTCAATGATTTCTATGCTGGGACAAGTACTGAAGGGATATGACATGGGATACGGCTGTGTGAGCTGAGGTTCCTTGTCGTGCATACACTCCCGTATTATCCAGCACATAGTAGGTGCTTGATGAACATTTGCTACAATAATACTTCACAATTTGTGTAAGCAAACATTTATTTAAAACCCCCTCTATTTATTTTGAAGATAGAATACATGTAATTTCCTTGCAGTTTCTGGGAAACTCATTGTAGGTTCCAGGAAGTAGGCTGAAGATTAGATGCCATGTGGTTAAAAGTTTTGTTTGAAATTATTTTCTAGAAGTAATTGGCTTTGAAACTGATCATCGCTTTCTTACTGAAACATAAAAATGAAGTTCAGACACGGTTTTATGCAGTTATACAATCATAATTGATTATTCAGTTAATAATGTATGATTCTAAATATTTAAGAGAGCCGGAGAGTAGATAGACCCTCTTGTAAATACACTTTTCAACTTCCACGGCATTTGGATGATATAGAAAGGCACACAACCTGAGAATACTGCTGTACATCCTAGAATTATTTTGTTGTATCTGGTGAAATTCAGTGACAACTCTAGACATTTTCAACCAACGGTATGATTACTCCAAATGCGTTTCCTTAAAGGCTACATGTCAGGGGTTTATCTGGGCTATTTTCATCTCGAATTGTTGAGGATTCTTGAATCTGTTAACGGTGTGTCATTCCCTCCTGCAATGTGTAAATTGAAGTTATTAGAGTGCTGGAAGCCCTTTCAGAGTTGCAGCAGAGGTGCTCGCCGAGATTTGAACTTGGATGAACACGTTTCTCGAGGGTTTCTGGGGAGAGCTAACACGTTCACTGGCGTTTGCTCATTATGATCAGAATTTTAAAAAAATGAGAAAGCTTCTAGTATTTATTTTTGGAAACTCTTGTATTGTATGCAGGAAGAATATGGGGAATGAGGCATAGCTAGGCCATAAATTAAACTTTTTTTTAAAAGATGAGGTTGGTGGCAAGTTTATGTTCTCTGATGTGTGTGTGTGTGTGTGTGTGTGTGTGTGTTTTGTGTTTTTTTGTGTTTGTTTTTTTTTTTCCAGAATCCTTGCAAATTCTGTTTCTTTTCACAGGAGAAGCTCTGGGTGGGAGTGATTTATTTATTTTCAACAGGAAGATTTTTCTTAACATTTCAGGTTTGATTTTTCTGAACACATTTTCTTCTCGAATATATTCCTAAGACCCAAACATGCAGTATTTCTTTTAGTCTGTGAATTAATCAATGAAGCTTATGTCAGTGATTTAGAGAGAGCCTTACCTAGTTTTATAGAAATAAGTTTTTCTCAACTGTATAAATCATGCACAAATATCTACATCTGCCAGAGTAATTTTAAATGTTGGGCTAAATTGTTGTTGTCCTTTTTGGACTCCAATGTCGATGTGAATTTTGACAGATAAATAAGACAAGGCTTTTTTTTTTTTTTTTTTTGAAGAATTGCTCATTCTTAGAATTTTGTCCAGAAATGCCTTGTGTAATGCTCTAAATTCTGACATAAACAGCATCACCTCGTCCTCCAGGCTGTAACAAAGCTCACTGATACCGTAGCCCTGACAATGACCGCCTTATAAAGATGGGGATATTAGAAATGTAAAGCGCATCAACAAAACCACGCAAGAACGCATGCTCTAGATCTTTCTATCCCAGCTGCTTCTGGAAGAAAACAATTTCTCCAAGTAGTACTTTTCCCGTTTGGTCTTCATCTGATAGCTTATTTCTTTAATAACCTGAAGTATGCAGAGTAAACTCGGGATCTTTCTGTGCAATGATCTGTGGAAATGCTCCATGTAGACGTGTGAGTTAAATGAAAAGGACTCGGAGCATCTGTCTGTAGGGGAAGCAGCCACGATTCTAGACAGGGAGAAGAAACCCCCTCAAACTTCGAGCTGCTCGTCTGTGAAATGTAGATGTGGGCTGTGGTCGTATCTGCCACAGTGACGTAGGAGATGATGGGAAGGGACAGCTGTGTTTATCTTGTTTGCACACATGGAGCACCCAGTAAGTTCCATACAAGGAAATAATCGGTTGCTTTCTCATCACTGACGATTCCTGTCCAGCTGTGTAGGAATTTTCGGTGATGTCAAAGTCAAGACTGTGTAAACGATGGGACATATAAGACACCCTCATTTCTTGGCCTTCTGGTATAGGAGGAAGATTTTTTGTTCTCTGGTTTGTTTATTTTTTAATCCTCGTGCATTTGCCTGGCTTATTCTTGAGCTCCTACTGGAAAAATCTATCAAGAAAAATAGTTAATTTATTTGGGAATAATTTTCTGATTCATTGCAGGTGTGGTTCTGTGTCTGAAAGAAAAAACGTTATACCTTTTCCCACTACTCTGAAAAGTTTGGTATTTTAAACCATGTTCTTAAGATAAAATTGTGTATTGGTAATAAGAGACCAAAAGACTTAAAGGAAGGAAAAGAATGAGTGAGTACAATATTTTGTTTTCTTTCTTTTTTTTTTTTTTTAATGACTTCATGAGTCAATAGAACTTCTTTTGACTACACAAAAATGTCTGGTAATGAGATCCCCATCAATATTTTCAAACAAATTCTGGGTACCCTGTATTATAAAACATTTAATTCGCATTCAGAGATGAAAATCACATTTACTTATATTTTTTTTAAGCCAGTCTTCACAAATACGCCTCACTTCTGTGGCACTGTTATATGGTCATCCCTGCCCATCCCTGAATGTCATTAGATTGCATCTTCGAAAATCATGTTCCTATAGCACAAAAAATGGTCAAGTCACAATTTTATTTTTATTTTTTTTTTCTGATTTTATTTTTAAGTCATCTCTACACCAAACATGAGGCTCAAAGCCCCAATTATGAGTCACACACTCCACTGGGTGACCCACCCAGGAGCCCCGCCAATCACAGTTTTATATGGTTCCACTTAATGTATTTTTGTTATAAAGTGAATCTCTTCAAATGGTTAAAAAAAACAGTGGGCCAACATTCAAGGTATCTGGGCAGAAGGGGCATCCCTGCTGAGGGTCACTGTTGCTCCTCTATGTGAGGGTTTGTGTATCTCATGTCAGCCCAGAACTTCAAATCCAGTGCTGGGGCCTGTCCAGAATTCTCCCATTCATCCTGGTGCCACATAAGGATCCAGACACAAGAAGAGAAGAAATTAATGAGGTGGTGATTGTCGGTGCTACCGGGTCTGATTTATCTCACCTTATCTTCTGTGAGTTGTAATAATAATGCTTTTCACTTACAGAGCACATCTCTCTGAAATGCTCAGATCACTTTCCTGATAGAATCTGATTAATCCTTTAATTTTGGTGCACATTTCACTGGGTGGAAGAGTACAGAAAGTGAAAATCTCAGAATAAATATCCCTTAACTCTCTCGCTTTTAATATCATGCCTGTTTTATCCCATTCTTTAATCTCATTTTGCAGGAAAGGTAGCAGTTTAATTTTATGTGGTTCAGACTAAAGGGTCTTACAATTTTCTTGTAAATCATTTAATCTCCATGAACTAATTTATAAAGCTCTCATCTTCATTCCTTATACAATTTATTACATTGGTGATAAGCACGGCATTTTCTTAGGCCTTTTCAATTTCCTCAGAGTAAATACAATGCTACGTATGAATTATGAGAGTTTCCAGTTGACTGATTCTCATTAACTCCCTGGAACAATATAAAGATGGTCCTCAGTTATCTATGAGATACCAAATTAGATTATCTACCTATTTTCCTCAAGCCCTAGTTGGACAGAATAGGTATAATTCCCTAAGAATATAAGTAAAATTCTACTACTAATATATATAAAATCCTACTAAATGTTGCATATAATAATCCAGAAATAACATCAAACAGGCATCATGCGGTTCCCTGAAGTAAAACAAAAAGGCAAGATTCACAAGATTCATACCTATATAGGGAAGAGGAGGGTATAATCAAATTATCAGTGGCCACAGCATAAACTCCGGAGAGCGGAAAACAAAAACATCAAAGTGTTCATTTGAAAAATAAAAGCAAATTGAGCAACATTTGTATTTGACTATGACACAGGCAACTTGAGTTTTAGAAGCTGGGTCTTCTCACGCAAATAAGGGATCTGAATATGCCCTTCAGGACAGGGACTACTTGTGGGTTAACCTGACTCAGTACTTTGAAGTTTATCTTAAAATATTTCAAAGCGATATAAAATGATAAGGTTCAAACACTTCACCAAAGTTTTATGTTTTATGTTTCAACTCGTTACTAGATTAGCTACTTAGAGAAACTGCTGTTTTTATGCTTACCCCCTGTTCTAAGCGCTTTACACATATTAGTTCCTGAGATATTCCCAACAGTGTTATGAGGGGTACTGCTGTTGTCCCATGCACAGAAGAGGAAACTGGGACACAGACAGTGTAGTACTTGGTAGGGAACTGGAATTTGGCTCTAATCAGTACAGTGGCCGCTCACCCACGTGCTCACAGAGCACCAGAGATGTTGCTGGTCCACACAGCGGTGTGCCGAAAACTTAGAAACACGCACAAGGTTTCCAAAATTTAGCAGAAGGAGAAGAATGCTAAATAGCTCATTAATAATATTTTTATCAATGACGTGTTGAAAGGATAATATTTTGGAGACAGTAGGGTAAATGTTATTAAAATTAATTCTACCCATTTCCTTTTACTTTTTTTTAATGTGGTCAAAAAAATCTCCTTGAATGTAGTGGCCCCTACTTAACAGCCAACTAAGTTTGAGATTCCTGAAATCCAGGGGTGAGTAGCCAGGAGTGTCCTCTTATGGGCCCTTTTATATAATTAGCAGCATCTTAGCTTTGGCAGGACATAGTACTTTAAAAAAATATTGCTAATATTTAAATTACTTTATAACCCCCATGATGTTGGAGTTAATCAGCACCTGACAAAGGTTCTGTTTTATTATTTATTTATTTTTAATTTGTGGAAGGATTTTAGGGACTTGTTCTTGATTGTTGTCTCTTTGATTTTTCACCCTCATCTGTCTATACTGCCTTAACATTTACCTAGCCAACTTGTCTTCCCTGGATTTTTAATGTGGAATAAGAGAAATATGGCTATGTTTCCATTTTTATTATAAAAAATATAATTCTTTGGTTGAGTCTAGCTATGGACACATTTTAGAATCAAGAGAGGCATAGGTTCAGTTCCGTTCTCCCCCTTATAAGTGGTAAGTGCCTCTTCACATCACTTACACTAGGTCTCAAATATCTCTTGGTAAAATGGAAAATGACAATCTCTATGTCTTTAGATTTTAATGGGCCTTTCATGGAAAAACGTATGTGGGGTTCTCATCCGATATCTTGGCTCCCATAGGCTCCAAATGATTATTTAGTTTTTTATTTTAATTTTTCTATTTTGTATCATGTGTCAGAGACATCTTTGGAGATGGTATGTTTATTGATGATTTGTATGTGAGAGACATACCCAATTCCCTAACATCAACAGCCACAGCATTTGTACAAGTCTTGCTTGACTTGATTCTGCTCCCAAACCGTTTATTATGGAGGATTACAATCCGTATTCAGCTGTAAGCCCTTCCCCTACATTGTGTACTGTCAATGTTGTTGATTCAAAAGAGTTTGATGAAAAGTTTTATAATTAAACAAGAGAAATAAACTAATAAACTACCCCCAATTTTTGTGGTTTTACAACCAGCTCTTGGGGGATTGGGGACTTTTGTCTTTTCCATACCTCAGTCATTCATTGATTCAATATTTATTTAATAAGGAACAGATTTATATCTTTAAGAATTCCATCCCGCAGCATAGAAAGGCAAGTATTTTCATGATACAAGTAGATGTTCTCAAATAAATTTTACATTTGACCTGATAATTCTTTAGTATTTTTTTTCATTTTTTAACTTAGAGTTTTGTTAGTTAATATACAGTGCAATAGTCTTCACTATCTAATTAAATGGAAAGCCTCTGACAGTAATGGGAAATTATTTTAGATGATTAAATCATCATTCAATCAACCATTAAGTAAGCAGCTGTTAAAATCCTATCAGAGGTTGTATTAGCTCAGTGTATACTGGGGCCAAAAGATGTGCATGGACTCTGGCCTCATGGAGCCTGTAGTGTAAGGAGATAAAGGGTGTTACATCAGTTATTAGGTACATAAATACCCCAGATGGCGGGTGCAGTGTGCAGTGCGGGTGAGCAATAGGCGTAATTAAGCTGAGGGAGACAGGGAGCATGTGAAGGCTTCCGTTGGAAATACAACATTCGAACAAGAGTCCTGCAGTGGGGGTGGGTAGGGAACAGGCTCAGACAGAGAGGACATTTTACAAATTGAGCAGCTCACAAGAAGGTCTTAAATTGGAAGAGGAATGACAGTATTCTCTTTGGATTCGGAAATTGCACCACATGTACACAGTATTCTGTTACGAATGCTCTCATATACATGTGGCTTATTTGGCTTCTCAAAAGAGCAAAACAGAAGCAAATAGTAAAACACTAGTTAATTAATATTATAGCCTCAGCTGGCCGGATGTAAATTTAAGAAGGTTGTCAAAGGACGTCCTTTCCTGATCAGCTTCTTCTCCACTGGGCTGGACATGAACACATAGGATTAGTTTTTTTAAAGTTAATATCTGATGTTCTGATCAGTAATTTAACCGCTGTTTTCTCCCCCACCACCCCTGGAATGTCTGAACACATGTTCTTTGACCAACTTCTAGAATTGTTAGTAAGGAGTGAGAGTGTGGCTATGTAGTGACTACATTGAAGCTTTTAACTTTACCTTTCCCAAGCTCACATTTATTAAAGCCAAGACAAATATATATTCCTCCTCAAGGTATTTCAAAAAATACAAGAGGAAGGAAAGCTTCCTAGCATCGTAGCATCACTTCCCACGTGTAATAGCGTCATCACGTCCGGCACATTTGACTGAGTTCCTGGTTGCCCTTCTTTGGGAGTTATTTTTCTATAATCTTTAAAAACTGCGTTCTGACTCTGTGAATTCAGATGTATTTGTCATGAATGGATCCAGCAGTCGTCCCTGAATTAATAGCCGTCGCTACTTTTGTTAGCGGTGAGGTCCATCCGTTCTGCTCTCAGTTTGGCTTGGGAGCCTGCGCTGATGCTCAGGGAGCGCGTATGACTCTTCCTCGGGCTTCAGAGTAGAACTTTTCTGAGAGACGAGTAAGATGTTCCCCAACTGTATCAATGAGATTTTGTTGACTGCTCATAGTCTTGAAGAATGATTTCTCTCCCTGACCCCCCAAAACTCATTTCGGTCATTTGAAAATGAAGCTGAAGAATATTTGACTCAAACGGATTTGAGAGAGATGGGTGAGAGGACCTTAAATCATGAACGCCCCATCACTGGGATGATGGCGGTCGGCCTGGGGGCAGTAAAAGATGATCCTGAGATTCTAACACATTCGTGCTTTTACAGTTCCATCCATCGGGTCATCTTTCCGAGAGGTCACATCAGAGAGAGCTTATTTTCAAGCCAACACATTCTAATTGGTTGGAACCATTTGCCCAATGAATGCTAGTCTGGTTGATGCCTGTGGTCTGATTCGTTTTAAGGTGAGAGCATTAGCGTCTTGCCTACCTACTATGTATCTTCATACATAGTTTCCAGAAACATATTAGTTTCCGGAAACATATTAAATTGTCTTACTAAACACCTTTTATCTACAACAAGGGATCTAGAAGGACATGCTTTACTCCCTATAGTTATTTTTAAAGACAGGTACAAGCTTCAGGTAAATTCTGTGTCTCATGTTTCAGATCATTTGTCTTTTTCCTCTGATTCCCCAGAACCCAGGAAAAAAGGCCTGGATGCTAGCAGGTGCTCCATAAATATTTGTGACAGGAGGGGAGAAGGAAAGGCGGAGGGACAGACCAAAAAATGAATTTGGACATGTTCCCTTCTCCGGCACAAACATGCAGTACCATTTCCACAACCGACACTCGTGACAAATGCTGTTTCATCACTGTCCTTAACACAGCCATCAAAAGCCAGTGCTGGTTGACTGTTATTGGCAATTGAAATAATCTGCTTGCTGCACCTCTATCGTCCCAGGCTATCTAGATTGTGGAGGTGGATTCCTCAATTGTGCATCAGCCAGAAAATTTAAATGTAAGTGAGCATGCTAACAACAACATTTAGCCCACATTAGTATTATTTAAAGATTCAACCAGATGTACTGTCCATGAATGATAGTAACACGATACAGAGATACAGAATAGATTTGCATTCCACTCTTTGGTAAATGTGTCCTAGTGAATTCCTACTGATGTGTTTATTACATTAAAAGGCCATTAGAAGAGAGCTTATATTTCCCCCATGGAAATCTTCAAAAATATACTACTCCTCTGAATTTATTTACCCGTTATTTTATGAAAGTTGCTGTGCTAATATTTTAATGCATTATTTTATATAATTCTTAAAGTAATAATGCTGTAGGTGGTATTGTTTTCCATTTAACAAATGAGTAAATGGGTAGATAGATGGATAGATAGATAGATGGATAGATAGCTAATATATAGACACACACATGTATGTATATAACACATGCATATATATGATAATGCTTACACTAGGATTATTAATACCACTGTGAACTATTGCCATAAAAATGCTGAGTCACAGACCACTCCAGAACCCAGTGCCACATGACAATAAGCATGTCTTTATCTCCTATGCATCTGTGGTTTGTCTGGGGTGGCTGATTCCAGCTGGGGTTGTCTCAGCTTGGCCTTAGGCCTAGCTTTCTGCTCACGTATGCACTGTGGGTCTTTATTTTCATGAGAACGATGGCCCATCTGGACCACATTCTTCTCATAGTGAAGAAGGGAGCTCAAGAGACTGATGCCTCTCAGTGCCCAGTTTGGAAAAGGTGCACCTTTACTTGCACTTTTGAAAATTAGGACAGCTGGTCACGGGACCACGCTTGACATCAGTATGGTGGGGAAATACTGGGAAGCCTGGCCCACATTTTGTGGAAGGAGTTGTGACGGCACATGGCCAACGGCAAGGATACAGGAGGAATAAGAATGTGGGAACAATACGTCTTCTACCATAATCACTGACTTAAATTTCCTGAGTACTATTCTGTGTTTTCCATTAATTCGCCATGAAAATCTCCTACTTCTGTGATGAAAGAAATCTGAAATACATAATTATTTTCATGTTTTAGGATATGTCTATTTTGAGATTATGACACAGGCAAGAAGACATTTGCATTTGTTTTTTGTAGTGTGGTGCTTTTAAAAAATCGAAAGTGGCATGGAAGTGAATAAATGCGTACTACTTAGCAATGCAGCATGCACCGCGAGGAGCTCCTTGCCGGATCAGCACATAGGCAGGGCAGGGAGGGTTGGGTTTCAGGCAGGCATCTTCTCACTGTTTACTGTGCCTGCGTCTTTCCCCGGTTCCCCACAAATGCGTGGCTCAGGAAGCCATGGTGATCGCACAGGGCTAGATTTTTGTGATTAAATGGGTGGTTTTCAAAGAAATTCGTCCTTCAATGAATGGGTTTAACAAAATGCACTCTACCCTGACCATGCCGCATATGTGGCTGATGTGACGAGGCATCTGTGTTTTTGGCATAACCCGTGAATGAATTTAATGACTATCGCTAAATGGGTATGAAAAAAGAATTCACCTACCTTTTAAAATGATACGTCCCTTCAGATACCCCCTGTTCATTCGTATGGCATTAGAATGGTGTTGGACCAAGAGCTCCAGAGGAAAGAAATAGATTTAATCTCAGCAGAATTTGTTGCCTGTCTGAGCCTGGGGCGAGGGGTCCTGTTGTGCCACAGACCTTTGCCTTCTCTGCAGGCAGAGGGGATAGAGGCGAGTCAAGGGAACAAAACCGAGGGTGAGAGAATGGAGCTGCAGACCCAGGGTGGAGCCCGGCCAGGTTCCCAGGGTCTGCCCGCCTCCAGCATGCTGACAGGACTTTGTCCTGGCGACCGAGCAGCATCGGATCCACGCCCGTCCCCGGGAGGATGGAATGTGTAGCATCCACCAGGATGGTTGCTGGCTCCTCAGTGTGTGACTGTCTGACTCCATCACAAGAAACGGAGTCCCCGCTTTCTAGAAATGCCCGCCAAGTTAGGCAACCTAATGTGTTCGTTGTTTTCATTTTAAAATCAGAAATTAAGAGTCCACAGGGGACATTGAAAGTCCAAGTTTCTATCATCCTGATGCCTGTTTCATCAGGAAGCCTCGGATAATCCTTGTTTAATGTCTGCTTAGTGTGAAAAGTCGAAGTGCTTAGTGATAAGAAGGTAGTCTAGTGAAGGTACACTTTGCACTTCTGAGCCATCTGGTTTTAGTCCCCGTGATGGTGAAATTCATGGTGACTTAGACTACAACGTGGGTGCTTCCCCCGTAAGTGAGCTTGTGTTCCTGTGCGCTCTCTGTCCCAGGACGACAGTTCTTGGATTTATTCTCCTTGAAAGCTCCTGTATTCATGAGTGGAATATGACAGGGTTGGAAATTGGAGCAAAATGGAGTATGATTCTTTATTAGGTCAGTTCTGTTATTTACATGCAAATCGTTGTATTTTAAAATAATTTATGGCTTTAAAGATACTTGGCAAGCACGACAGTGCAATTCATGCCCCACTTCCTGGGACTTGACTTGGCTCTCTGTCTTCCTCTCCGTTTCAGATCTAAAGAGAGAGAGTGAACGGGTGAGATCAGGGTGGGATCAGGGCCTGTGGCAGAGTGATAACCAAGAGTGCCAGAGTGATGCTGGCAGACTGCTAGACTGAGACTTCTCCACCCACCAGGCGTCCTGGCTATATTAAGCAAGGTCTTAGTCACCTGAAGCACAAGAAACGATTTATCACCGTAGATCATAGTAGGAATAAGACCCCAGATTGGCAAAGTGCTTCACAGTTTTCGAGGGACATTTAAGTGACACATAGATAAAGCAGATTACGTAGAATAAAGAGGGTGGGATGTACTAGATGTAGGTGTGAGAGAGCGAGGAGGCAAAACACACAGCCTTAGGACTAGTGGGATATGAGAAAGGGTCTGATGAGTAATCTAATCCTCAGGAAAAAAAACAGTAAGCATAACAGCAAAACCAGGCCTACACCCAACTTTTCAATGTTATCAGTGTGACTGTGGGATGCTTTGAACAATCTCCAAATTTGAACTGTTTTAGTCCTACATTTTCCCAACTGCAAAATTACTCCTTGTGTGTTTACCAGGAAACAGAAATAAATTTCTAGTTCCTATCTCTTTTAATTGTTAATTCTGCTAAGTGGGGTGTGTGTGTGTGTGTGTGTGTGTGTGTGTGTGTGTGTCTTAGTGGGTTAAGCATTGACTCTTGGTTTCGGCTCAGGTCATGACCTCATGGGTCTTGAGATCCAGACCTGCATCTGGCTCTGAGTTCAGCAGGGAATCTGCTTGAAGATCTTCTCCCTCTTCCCTCCCCTACTCCTGAGTGTGCTTGTGTGCTTGCCCAGGCATGTTTTCTTTCTCTGTCTCTAAAATAAGTAAATCTCTTTTTATTTTTTATTTTTTTTTATTTCTTTTCAGTGTAACAGAATTCATTGTTTATGTACCACACCCAGTGCTCCATGCAATCCGTGCCCTCCCTAATACCCACCACCTGGTTCCCCCAACCTCCCACCCCCCGCCCCTTCAAAACCCTCAGGTTGTTTTTCAGAGTCCATAGTCTCTCATGGTTCACCTCCCCTTCCAATTTCCCTCAACTCCCTTCTCCTCTCCATCTCCCCATGTCCTCCGTGTTATTTGTTATGCTCCACAAATAAGTGAAACCATATGATAATTGACTCTCTCTGTTTGATGTATTTCACTCAGCATCATCTCTTCCAGTCCCGTCCATGTTGCTACAAAAGTTGGATATTCGTCCTTTCTGATGGAGGCATCATACTCCATAGTGTATATGGACCACATCTTCCTTATCCATTCGTCCGTTGAAGGGCATCTTGGTTCTTTCCACAGTTTGGCGACCGTGGCCATTGCTGCTATAAACATTGGGGTACAGATGGCCCTTCTTTTCACTACATCTGTATCTTTGGGGTAAATATGCAGTAGTGCAATTGCAGGGTCATAGGGAAGCTCTATTTTTAATTTCTTAAGGAATCTCCACACTGTTCTCCAAAGTGGCTGCACCAACTTGCATTCCCACCAACAGTGTAAGAGGGTTCTCCTTTCTCCACATCCTCTCCAACACACGTTGTTTCCTGTCTTGCTAATTTTGGCCATTCTAACTGGTGTAAGGTGGTATCTCAATGTGGTTTTAATTTGAATCTTCCTGATGGCTAGTGACGATGAACATTTTCTCATGTGTCTGATAGCCATTTGTATGTCTTCATTGGAGAAGTGTCTGTTCATATCTTCTGCCCATTTTTTGATATGATTATCTGTTTTGTGTGTGTTGAGTTTGAGATGTTCTTTATAGATCCTGAATATCAACCTTTTGTCTGTACTGTCATTTGCAAGTATCTTCTCCCATTCCGTGGGTTGCCTCTTTGTTTTGTTGACTATTTCCTTTGCTGTGCAGAAGCTTTTGATCTTGATGAAGTCCCAAAAGTTCATTTTCGCTTTTGTTTCCTTTGCCTTTGGAGACATGTCTTGAAAGAAGTTGCTGTGGCTGGCTGGCTTAGCTGGTGGAACATGCGACTCTTGATCTCAGGGTTGTGAGTTCAAGCCCAATGTCCTTGGGTGTAAATCTCTTTTTAAAAGCACATGTAAAGATTGTTTACACAGTATATTTGATAATGAGCTGCTCTCTGGATTTCTCTATAGGTATCAGGGATCATATTACTATATTAAGTTTCTTTGGAACAAACTATGTCATATCAACATACAAAAATGCTAAGACACTTTCTTGTAAGTCCACATATTTCACAAAGCATTGCATCAACATAATGTATGCAACACGTATTGATTCTATATGTTGATCAGTAAAAATTCTTTATACTTTTCCCCATCCCTCCATTCCTTCTCCTTCCCTCCTTCTTCCACTCTTTTTTCTACTGGTAATTTTTTTTCTAAAGAAAGCCAGGAGTTCCTTTTTACACTGAGAAGAAATCGCATTTACACCGAGGATAGATTATGATTGGCAATTTATCCAATAATTGCACAAAAAAGATTAGGGATGCACTTTCTTAAAATAATGTAATCAAAAGTTACTGATTTTGTGATCTATTTTTAATCTTTGAATATCCCATAACATGATTTTTTTCAATAATAAGCTGCTTCTCTTAAGTTCGTTTTCCAGTATTAATGATCAGTGGCCCATATTTTAAGATCCTTAGAAAATGAGTTTGTTTTTGTTGTTGTTGTTGTTGTTGTTGTTTTTAAAGATTTTATTTATTTGACAGAGATCACAAGTAGGCAGAGAGGCAGACAGAGAGAGAGGGAAGCAGGCTCCCCACTGAGCAGAAAGCCCGATGCGGGACTCGATCCCAGGATGCTGAGATCATGACCTGAGCCAAAGACAGCGGCTTAATCCACTGAGCCACCCAGGCACCCTAGAAAATGAGTTTTAACTCATCCAGTTAAATGTGGTATGAGTTTAGTTAACATTAACTCATTATTTACTTCCATTCAGAATATAAGAATATTTAATTCTGACTTATAAAGGGAATGTTTTTCATAATTATAGAAATAAATTTAACTGGGGGTACCTGCGTGGCTTAGTTAAGGGTCTGCTTCTGGCTCAGTTCATGATCTTCAAGTCCTGGGGTTGAGCCCCACATCAGGATCCCTGCTCAGCAGGGAGTCTGTTTCTCCCTCTGCCCCTCCCCCGAACTCCTGCGGGCTCTCTCACTCTTTTGCTCACACGCACAAATAAACAAAATCTTAAAAAAAAAAAAAAGAATGAAGTTTGACTGTTGAACAGATATCTAAGTAGCCATGAGATGTAGCTTTGCGAGACATAGCTTTCCATTATGTTACGACGGTTGACTTTCTAGCTCAGGATCGAGTGTCTTCGACACACGGAGCGTTCTGTGAGGCTGTTTGTTGTGTACTTGGCCATCCTATCCATGGAGGCTGAGCGTGGGCCACTCTCTTAAATAACTTGTACAATGTTCTTATTTGATCCTCGCAGCAGACGTGATGATGGTAGCTGGGATATTCTATGACACTGAGCGAGACAGAACTTTGGGAAACAGAGCACTCAGGACACACCTGATAGCATTTTATGGGGAAAAAACAGTATTTCAAAATGTTGCTGGAATAAGCATCAGTGGAAAAATTAGAAATGAACCTAACTTAATTTCACTGATGTTAAATTTTCATTTGTTTTTATTTTGAATTAAACTAGATGGTGGTTGGGAGACATAGATCTTTTCCACAACCGGGATCTAGAGAGGAGCCAATTGAAGATATATTCTATTTTGTAAGTGAAAGCCCCGAGACTATGTAAGTCTAACTTGTTCCTGCTGATGATCTTGTCAGAATCAAATTTCAGAAAAGCTCTGTCTGGGCCCTACAAGTACTCTCTTTCCATCATGCAATATCCCTTCATAGACTAGGGGCTGGAACTAATGCATATTGAATATTTAATAAGTTATGTTGATTAAATCATTACTAGTCAATAGTAAATAAAACCAAGTTTATATTTCAAAGGTCATTTCCTTTAATTCACCATGTATACTAAGGCAATAATTTCTATTAATGCTTTCCTAGGGAAATATTTATTACTAAGCAATAAATGATAACTTCAGATGCAAAAGTTTGGAATGGATTATTACTTTGGAAAGTGGCCAGGATTACTTTAATGTATATTAACAATTAGCTAATATTAGTGAATAGTCCACTTTCTAGACTAAGAAAATGTACTTTTCTATAATGGATAGTTTTTATTGCACGTGATATCACAATCCCTTTTTATTGAATTGGAACTGACATAGCAGAAAACATAATGAAATCTGGTGACTTTAGAGCAGGCTCTATATGGGTTCTGAAAATAGAATTTATTGCATAAGCCAACAACATTAAGATCACTTGATTCTTCCTTTTTCCACTGGTTGGTGTCACACAATTTGCAAACAGATAGATCTTACATTATTTTTGCATGTAGAAGCGCATACTGTGTTTCAAGAACTAAGTGTTGTTAAAGTCCCAATGAAATCGTGGGTTTTCATATGTCTGGAAGCAAGGACAAGTATAGTAGAAGTTTGTTCAAGTGTCAAGCTTTCTCTTTTGTAGAGAATATAAGAAATAAGGAAAAATGTCCCTTCACTCTATGTATAAGTTATTATGTTATTAAAGTTATTATAAGCAGAGAAGTCCATGCCTAGAAACTAGAAGGATACCTACAGACATTATGAATTAAATTGAGAAAGAAACTATTGTAAACTGTTTATAAACTAATTGTGATCTGAGGATTATCATCTCTATATTGCTTGGGAGTTCACTGTGTAGTCCTGTCTTCTTAAATACTGTCTTGTTTTTTGTTTGTTTTTCAAATTTTTAGGTGTGTGTGTGTGTGTGTGTGTGTGTGTGTGTGTGTGTGTGATGGCAAATAGGGGAGAGGTTAATCCTTCCAGCTATATTTCCTGTTTGGATGTGTCTCTCCACTCTTGCACATACATAACACACACATGCATGCTTCTGGGTGGCTCCTAGCTGGATGTCTGGTGGTGGGTCAGGGGTATGGTGTGATACTGAAGTTCTGGCTGAGCCAGTGCAGTGGTGAAAGGGGAACAGGCAATACTAACTCAAGCTGCCCCTACTCTGATGCAGAATGAGTATCTTATGTTTCAGCATAAGGGATCCAAATGAGTTCCTTTTCCATTGCGTTTGATTTTGAGACTCCTCTAAATCTTAAGATTGTGGACAGATGACAGATGGCATGTATGCCAATATGCATCTACCACTTTACAAACATTTGAATGTCTATGATATATGTAGACTGAAGAAATAAGATGCAGGGCCTTCTTTCAATTATAGACTCAATAAATGGGGATGGAAGAGATGATAAGATAAGATGAAAATATAGAGATTACCTTGAGTAGTAGTAGGAATGCTGTCTTGAAGTGGAACCCATATATGAAATATACTGGCCTTGCCAAGTTTCTAATCTGAAAAAAATACTTCTATCCTTTGTGAACCCAGAACAGCATAGCTCTAGTCTCCCATTTTACTCCCAGATATTTTTTCTTCCTTCCTTCCTTCTTTCCTTCCCTCCTTCCTTCCTTCCTTCCTTCCTTCCTTCCTTTCTCTCTATTTTGTTCTTTCTTTATTCTCTTGTGTGTCACAAAGTTTCTGTATTTTTCCTATGACTGACACAGACAGGACCTCCTCAACTGACAAGCTGTGAGCCCTGGTACAGTGCAGACCAGGTCTCAGAATCTAGACTCCTATAACCACTTACTGACAGACACAGTTAAGAGAGCAAAAAAGTAACTTTGTGAAAAAAGATTTCTCTCTGTCTTAGCAATGGTGTTCTTTCAGAATTATATTTGGAATTCATTTCCATAAAACAAACAAACAGCAACAACAATAACAACAACAAGGTCTTCAGATGCTCTCAGGTCCATTAGTGTCTGAGTGGCTGAGCCAGGGCCCAGGACCAGTAAGGCTGTGTCCTTGTCCCTTGTCATTTCCTGCTTGCTAGGGGTTCCAGCAGCAGCAGCAATTTATAGATTGCCATCCTCTGCTTCTACCCTCTTGGTCTGTGTGCCTTCACACATCTTGTTAAAATTGAAGATGACTCGAAAAAGCTGCCAAGTAATCTCTCAGTCCCAAGGTGGTTAATCAGGTACAGCTGAGAGATGAGCAGAATGAGGGAAAGGGCAGAGAAGTCTGAGGCAAGACATTTATTTAAGGGAAAATAGAGAAAATATGAGCTGCCAACCCCCCATGGGTTTCTAATTATAGATATTTGATTCATTACTTTGGTTTTTACTTGAGAATCTGTCAGCTGGTGCATCTGAGGCATGAAAGACATAACGCTGAACTCACACAGGTTTGTTCCTCATTAATGACTTGGGAAAACTAAGAAAAAGAGGCTGATTAAAAAAAAAAAAAAGACTTTATTATTTTAGAGCAGTTTTACATTCACAGAAAGAAAAGAAAGGAAGGTACAGATATTTCCCACATACACCCTGCCCCCATGTCAGTAAATGAGGCCAAATTTTAAAAGTCACAAGGAAGAGATTTATTTCAGATACTATAGCATCTGTTTGGCTAGCTCAGATTGAGTTCAATGTGAACTCAACATACTAAAGGTAAGAATGAATGTGGATGTGTGTCAGGTGCAGTGATCTCTGTTCTGCCCATAATTCTGTGGCCCCTTGGCCATGTTTTGTGTCCCACCACCCCACAGCACCTCCCTGCCGTTCATGGTCTGAGCCCTTAAGCAAGAGGTCCAAGGATGCCTGACATCTGTGGACTGTTGGCTCTGCTCCCTTGGTAGCCAGTCTGGAAAATTCTAAGGCCGCACGCCCCCAGAATTTCCCTGTAAGATAATTCCAGGGATATCTCTGTGGGATTTGGCTGGCTATCACACCCTGGCTTAGCCTCATTCTTTTCCCCCTGAGCCCATCCTGGTTTTATCAAAGAATACTTTTTACAAATCATTTTCCCACAAATGCCTGTCCCAGGGCATATTCCTGGGAAACACAACCAAGGAAATGAAAGGTTATTCATTTTAAATTTTTCTTTGCATATTAAAAATATTTTACAGAAAATTAAAAAAACATATCTTACAAGAAAAAATCAAAATATTAATTTTCTGCTGTCCAAAGAGAGTTCCTATTTTGATGTATTTTTTCCAAACTTTTTTTCTATAGTAAAACAAACAAAAAAGAAGAGAAACGTCAGTGGGGGTGTGTGCTTGTGTTTAAGAGTGTGCACCGTTTTTACAACTGGATTTATAATTTATTTTACCAACCTGTGTTTGGGTGGTTTCCTCCATGGATTAAAGTATGCAATGCTGAAAAGAACATCCTTGCATGTTATCTCTTTGCATATTGTCACTTTTTAAAACTTGGGATACATTCCTAGAAATGGAATTTCTGGGTCATTTGGTACACATTGCCAGATTTGACAAAAAGTGCTGTACTGATCTATTCACCCCAAAACAGTGAAAATAAAGCCCCTTAAGCTGATAGCTATTGGGAGGACTCAGAAAGGATCATTTAAAAAATCTTATAAAATCTGTAATAACATTATACCTCCTTGGTTTAATGTGCGTTTCTTTGATTATGAATTCAGCTGAATATCTTACCTGACTTATTAGTAGATTTTTCTTTCCTTTTATGACTTGGTCAGCTGTATTGGTTTAATAACTTGCAGTTTTGTGGTCGCAATATTTATGCTGTTTTTCTTATTGATTTGTGAGTCCCCACCATATATTCAGCTTATTAAAGTGCATCTTTCACGTACTGAATTGGTCAAGGTCCTGGGAGGAAAAAAACAAAATGAAATCAAGCTGGTGTTCTAAATGACCAATTGAAGAGTATGGAATGGAGACTCTCTAAAGGTGCAGGCAGGGTAAGGTGGCTTGGGGGTTGGTTAGTGATAGGTTTCCTCAAGACTGATGAGAATGGAATTAAGTTACCAGCCTGGGAGCTGCAGGAGTGGGGAGAGGCCCCAGCAACCTAGGAAGAGCCAGGAGCTGGTGGGAGGAAGGCCCATAGGAGCTATGACAGTGAGAGGGGCAGTCAGCCATCAGCGCCTAGTGATCTGGCAGGGAAGGTGACTACGTCCTGGGAATGCTTGCTGCCCTGACCCCATCCTTACCACCTCCCTCCTTATGGCCCTGTCTGTCCCTGAGAAGATACCTTGGAAGCCAGAGGACCAAGCTAAGGCAGTAGGACTTGGAGGGATGGAGGATGTGGTGGCCCAGAGGCAGAAGAGAAGAGGCCAGAGTTGGTTTGCAGGGACAGGTGAAGAAGATCCAGCAAAAATGTCTTGTGGGTTTTCTTGTCTGAGAGCCTGCTTCATCTTTGCATTTTATTTATGGTGTCTGGGATACACAGAGGTGGTGTGTAATTTTAGGCAGTCAAAATTATTGATCTTTTTCCTCCCAGCTTCTGGTTTTGAAGTTTCACTAATGAGCTCTTTATCAGCATGATACTATGTAAGTATTAATATATCTAAGTTTCTAGTACTCTAAAAATTGAGGGTTTTTTTAAGAAATTATTTCAACATATACTATGACCGGTATATTTTTTCCCAGAAAGTTGTGTTTTCAGAATCACTTTTAATTCAAAATCCATTTCTATACACTTAATCTCTTCTCCCTTTGAGTTCTCCCCCAATCCTGCACCCTCCGACAGATACTAACTTGTCTGTTAAAATGACAGTAATAAGCTGTTCTAAATTTTGTACTTGTTAATATATGTTTTATATATTGGAAGGTAAAGTCACTCTTTTCCTTTATAAAATTCCTTCTGCCAAAATTAAAAAAGTTTTCAGATTATTCCAAACACGCTTTGAGATTCTGATTAGCATTACTTTGAATTCATAGGTTCATTTGGGACAACTGTTATCTGGGAGCCCTACACACGTCTTCATTATTTAGATCTTTCATACACTCCAGTAAAATTTTATAAGTGTTTGAGGTACGGTTCCCTTCAGATCAATGAGTAAATGTCTTAGTAAGTTTTTCACGTGGTAATTTATACATTTTATACGAACGGGTATTTTAACATTTTCTAAATGATTAATCTTGATGTTTATGAAAGGTATTTATTTTCTATGTTTATTTAGTACCTGTCCCACTTAAGGACGTTTCTTTATAGCTAGTGATTTTCAAAGGAAACATTTCTGTTTTCTGCAAATAATTTTGTTATGATAGCTATAGCTTCTCATTGATAACCTCTTTTAGTCTGTCTCTCTGTCTTTCTCTCTCTCAGAATATGTTGGAATTGTACTTATTATTTAGCCTTTGAAGTGACACTTTGATTCCTATATACGAGACATAAGTCAGCTCAGTAGACACTTTTCTTGTTTCATTCAGGGTGTACTCTTAACTGCTTCCTAGTCAAATGCAGTACAGTTATCTTAAGAACTAATATTCAAACCACAACAGCGACCATAGTCGTAGTTATGTGAGGTGATGGAGGCATTAACTAACCTTATTGTTGTGATAATTTTGTGATATGTGTCTGTATATATAGATATATATCAAGTCATCAGGTTATGTGTCTTAAACTTATACAATGTTATATTTCCATAAAGCCAGAAAAAGAAATTTTATTTTTTATTTTTTAATTGCATATCCATTATAACATTTATTTAAATAAAAAACATGTATTGGGGCGCCTGGGTGGCTCAGTGGGTTAAGCCTCTGCCTTTGGCTCGGGTCATTTTCTCAGGGTCCTGGGATCGAGCCCCACATTGAGCCCCACATCAGGCTACCTGTTCTGTGGGGAGCCTACTCCCCCCCCCCCGCCTGCCTCTCTGTCTACTTGTGATCTCTCTCTCTGTCAAATAAATAAAATCTTTAAAAATAAATAAATAAATAATAAAAAATAATAAAAAAATTAAAAATGTATTACGTTCCATGAGCCAACATATAGTAGTACCTCGTAAGTTCAAAGTTAACGTGCATAATGAAGGAAGGATGAAAGGTCGTTGCTTCCACCAGGATCTGTCCTCATTTTGTGGAGTTCAGTGGCCCCCCCCGTCCTGAGCTTCACTGCCTGGTGGCTGCACCTCCTTCCCTCCCAGGACCACAGTGGAGCTCTCTGTGCCCGAGCCAGAAGCTAGTCTTCCCCCGTCCAGCACGTGCGAACAGAACAGAGTTTATAACTATAGTTTATAACAAATAAACCTGAATCTATTACTTTTCTCTTGAGAATTCCCTGATAGGCCGTTTTGTTTATTGAATATGATGTGACATACTTGGCGGGCGGGGGGGGCGCGTCACAAAATCTTTAGGTTCAGGTGGTTGGGGCTCTCTGAGCTACCTCTCCGTCCAGCCGTGTTCTGAGACCCAGCATTTCCTTTGACTTCTGGGTGCGTACCATGCCAGGCTGCCCCATGGACTCCTGTCCTGTCTACTTGTGTCAAAGAAACATCGCACTAGACAAGTTCACAGGTCAGGAAGACTTTAGGCAAGATGACTATAAAAGGGAGAGGGATTGAATGCCCCTCAGTGAAACAGAAGGTAGGAGGGCTTCCGGCACTGCACAGAGCGAGTGGCAGAGCCTAGGAGGGTCCTGGAGAGTCTGCAGAGTCCTGGTCGCTGCGAGTGTCCAGGACACTGCCTCCATCATTCCTGGGTCTGTGCGAGCTTTTCTCTGGATACACCATCTGTATTTGCTAGTTGTGCCCATCTAGGTTGGGCTCCTTCTCTCCCAGCATGTCCTCCGGCGTTCTTCCCTCAAAGAAGGGCGCCCCCTTCTTTGAGGATCGCCTTCCAAAGGAATGGCTCCCAGGTCCTGGAGAAAGGTTGTCCTTGGTTGAAAGACTGGCAAGAGGCTCTTACAAAAAGACTGCCATAGATCTCAAAGGGGCAGAGAAAGATTTTGCAATGACATGTTTTCTAAAGTAAGTGATCAAAAAAGGAAAAAAGGGGGGTCAGGGAGAGCAGAGGCCTAGAGTCAGGAGGAAAGCCTTCTAAAGTGTGGTCTAGCTGAGGAACCAGCTCTGCCTGGAATGGCCTTGGCTAAGTCATTCAGCTGGCCCCTCTCAGCCGCAGAGCAAACACGGTTTTCTCTCCACAGACGGGAAGCTCTGTGGAAGAAGAACATCTTACTCACCTTTGTAGGCCCGGAGGTTCTCACGGCGAGTGCTGTGTTTTATGGAGCTGAAGTCTCCCCTTACCTACATTTGTGGTGTTTTCGTATATGTGTATTTTATGAAAACTCAGAGGGACTTCAGAGAAATAACACAGTACCGAGTAGTGATTGCTTTAAAAAGTTGTGCCCATATCCCTTTGTGGCAATATTTTCAGTCTGCCTTAACAGGAGGACATCTTCTCATGGCTCCATTTATAGCTCATCTGTGCTTAATTTGAAGAACGCCTGCCTCAGTGAGGTCCTGAGCGTGATGTATGGATTGGGCTCGGGGTACCTGAAGGCATATGGGAGACCAAAGTCATGGGAAGAACACCGGAGGACATGCTGGGACACCTCGCCTGGAATTGGAGGTCCCAGTTCAGCACAGAAAATTCGTTTCCCTAATTTACTCATTTATCTAGAATTTCCTGTCAGAAAAGCAAATGGTTACGGCTGTGCTCAAATAAATAGAAAATTGGAAATATTGCCTTGAAAGCTGTGGTACCAAAAACTAAAAAAAAAAAAAAAAGTAAGCGAAGCAAGCAAGCAAGCTGTGGTACCAGCAAACCTAGAAATTTGGTCCGTGTGTGCACATTGACAAGAACTGCCCAAAGGTGGAATGGTTCGGCCTCTCTCTGCGTGTGTACACATCGCAGCCCAGTCCTGTGACCCTTTCTCAACCCGCCTCTCCTCCTGTTTTCTTTCCTGCGTCGATGCCGTCCATTTTGTCTCTGGTCCCTTCAGCTATGGGGGAGAAACGGAATCCCGCATACACATACACCCCCCTTTCTTTGGTTTGTCTACCCCGTTTGTTAAGAACCCAGTCTTTCCTCTCCCTGCCGTCAACAGCATCATGAAAACAGTAGACCCACGGCCCACATTTCCAAGTGATTGTCGCCTGTGTTGACTCGGCCTCCTGAGAGCAGCAGCTCTGAGACAGCAAAGCGAGCTCTCGGGGCATGTCCGCACGTTCCATCGCGGAGTGGAGAGCTCGGAACTTCGGAGCTTCTGCTCATGGCGCTGGAGAGGCCCCCGTCTTTGGTGTGGAAACCCGGTTCTTCAATAACCTGGCCACATACGAGGAGTAGTCAGTAATTTCTAGAGAAATCATACTACTTGTTACAACCACAATTGTAAGAATATTAGGCGTTAAGGCTATATGTACTATGGGATTTTCCAAAATATTACAGATAAGACATGTGATCAAAATAGTCCAGATATATAAACATATGTAAGAATAATAGAATATTTGGCAATTGAAGAGGATAATATCTGTGTGTATCTTGACTGTTTATCAGAGGAGAACAATATATTAGGGAAAACTTTCCTTCTGATCTATGTCTATTAAGGGATTTTAAGAAAAAAACAGAAATCCAGCATTGAGTAAATTATTTCTTAGAGAAATAGTTTTATAAGATAGTACTTTTGAAATATGTGCAAAATGCTTCTCTAAGCCTTTTTAGTGCTTTTACGATCGGGGATGCTTTCATTATTACAGGGTCCTCAACTTATGCAGCATTTTAATTAGATGTGCTAAGCTCAGCATCCTTATTAACAAACTCCTCATCTCTCGGTCTGAGGCTGCTGAGAACTTCCTAGACCGGCAGCCACAACGGGTCGTAAGAAGATCTCTTCAGAGTCAGTAAAATGAATGTCTGTGTCTCAGTGAATTTCCCTTCCCTGTTAAAGAACTTTTGTGTCGTCAACCTATGATTTCTCCTCCTGAGCATACAAGTCAGAATTACTGTTGGAGGGGCGCCTGGGTGGCTCAGTGGGTTAAAGCCTCGCCTTCAGCTCAGGTCATGATTCTAGGATCCTGGGATAGAGCCCCACATCGGGCTCTCTGCTCAGCGGGGAGCCTGCTTCCTCCTCTCTCTCTCTCTCTCTCTCTCTTTCTGCCTGCCTCTCTGCCTACTTGTGATCTCTGTCAAATAAATAAATAAAATCTTTAAAAAAAAAAAAAAAAGAATTACTGTTGGAACCAATCCTTAGTGCTTTATTTTTCCTGTTAAAGAATACGATCATGAGTAATTCCCCCAAAGTAATGAAATAACTTTGTACCCTTAAATGATGTTTTTCAAAGCATTTTAGACATTACTTAGCTTGGATGTCTGGGAGACAGACAGAATAAGAAAGGAAGAGAGGCAGGGGCAGGGATGCTAACATATATGGCAATACAGAGTGCTTCTCCTTTTTATCAGGGGATCTATTTTCCCGCTGAAAACACACGCATAGGTCAAGCCCGCTATCTATGAAATCACGTAAGTTTGCCATTGACAAATACGGTGCTGCCTTTCATTGTTAGTTACCAGGAATGGCTAAATATTCCAGGTCTTTTAAGGTTGAAAAAGGTGATGTCAGTCTTACTTACTTTTTATGTTCTGCCGTATTTCTAAGATAACAGAAAAAGTTTTATATGCCATTCCTCAAATAATGTTTTCCATTGAGATGCTTGAATGCCAAAGTATCCAATGGTAAAAAAATAGAATTCTATAAGGAATTTAGATCCTCGTTAATCATATTGCATCCTGTATGGACTTAAATGTGCTGACAAAAAGCATAAAACAGGTGGGCAGTAAAGGTTTGGCATTAAAATTTAGCCTGGGGAATGCTTGGTTACTTTAAACATCACCAATGATGCTGGGAAGTGTGGTGCTGAGAGACAAAATATCCTCTACTAAAGGGCATTTGTGTAATTGAGTACAGCTTCTTGGCAGCACTTCCCAGAACTGCTCCTTTTAGTTCTGAACCCATTGGTAATAATATGAGTCTTCTGTGTAATTACTAAAGATTAGAGAACAGCAGCGTAAGAGTGGTGTGAGGCACTCTACCGGAGAGTCGCTTGCATGGCGGGACTAAGAACCGAGCATGGCACATCAGCTGAGTGGGGGAGCTGTCGCATTCAGCCATGATGGCAGCTACAAGGACCCAGGGAAAAGGAAGAGAACATTAAGAAAATTCCAAAAAAGCTGATGAGTTCAAAGAGAGACTGATTTGGTGTGCCCCTGCTGAATTTCGAGTAGGTACGCAAAGACTAAATGTGTGTGGAATAAACTTGAGTGGTAACTTAAAAAAAAAAAAATAAATCACTTGTTGCAAGGGGACTAGCATGTGATGTATGCAATTTTAAGAAGTTGAGCACTCTTGGAGACTATGAATTTTTATTTATTGGGAGTGGAGGAATATTTGCATGTTTCCTCACCGTATTATTTTTATTTTCTTCAGCGATATATTTTAACATCTAGTTGTGTGTCGGGCTAACTGGGTTTATTTCAGGAATATCTATGGGAGAGAAGGGAAAAAGAAGGAAGGAAGGAAAAGAGGGGGAGAGAGAGGGGAAGGAGGGGGCAGAAGGAAAGAAGGAAGAGGCAGGGAGGGAGGGGGGAGATTTTCTCAGGAAGTGAAGAGGAAGACATCTTCAGAAAGATAACGTTTGAATCAGGACAATCAGACTTGGCCGTGAATGTCACAAGTTTTCTAGTGCGGTGGGATTCATGGATAACCTTTGCGACAGATAGAATATAGAACATTGTGTAAACACGTACAAAGGACAAGAAAGCTAACCAGAAGAGTCGAAGCTAAGCCACCTCTGGAAATAAGAGAAGTCAGCTCAGTGTAAGCTTAAAAGGTCAATAAAATAACGTAGAAGGGGTGTCCAGTAGGATATTGTAAGTCAGTGCGAGAGAAAAATCCCATCCAAACTGGATGAAAGCCAAAGTGAGTATTTCAGCACACGAAACTAACGAGGTGATGGATGTTGTGACCGCAGAAATGACTCGTGCTGTTGGTTCATATAATGACCTCGGGCCTGGCTCCTCTCCCCTTTGATTACCTGATCTTTTCTATATTGGCTCCCTCCGTGGGTGAGTTCAACCCTCCCATCGGCAACATGGCGGCCCCAGTCCAGCTCTAGATTCCCTCAGCTTAGTTTCTAGCAGGAAAGACTGGTTCCCACACAGGTTTGGGGAATTTGATTGTTAGCTCTTAATCTGAGCCAAACACTGAGGCGAGGGAATTGGATTCACTCTTTAGTCCATGGTCACATGCTTTATTTATAGAACATGCCAGAGTCCCACCCAGAACACATGAACTTCGGAGACGGGGTCAGACTCCCACAAAGAACACTGGAATACTTTGCCAGGAGAAGGGAGCAGGGATGACATGGGGGTAACCACCCAGAAGTGCATGCTCAGAGGTGTTAAGAAAGCCACGTGGGAATGAGGCAGGCCTTGCTGAGGGTCTGTAGCCAGAAAAGAGGGAAGCCATTAGGACCCAGGGAACACTGACCGCTCAGATACTCTTTCTTTCCTCAACCCCCTGCAGGCCAAGTGGTCTCTCATCTGCTCCTCTGGGCACTTCTTTCTTCTGTCTTGTAAAATCCACACCCCCAGCTGTATCTCCCAGGTTGTCAAGGTACATCTGCACTCCTCCAGTCACAGAAGACATGTGATTATGGACTCCATTATTGCCAGCGTCTAATGTCTGGTAAACTCAACCATTAGTGGGGCAGCAGAGTATAAATATGGCTCTAAGAGGACATACCTGTCATTTGAGAGAATTTCTTGCCAAAGAAAGTAGTTAGTAATGAGTTGGAGAAATAAACTGGGGTGTGTGTGTTTGTGGTGTTTAGGAGAGACTTGTCTCCTTCAAGTAAAATAGAGGAGTGATGGTTAATCTCGGATTGACGAAACAGCGTGATGGTCCATATCTTGGAAGTGTTGATTAAATCGAATCCCTTTGGGCTAAAGAGTTTATGTGACTCTCTAACTAATCATTTAATTGGGTGGCTCTGGGATGATCACTTCAGATCTTAAAGCTTTCAAGTTTTAACTAAAAATAAAATACTCCAGCTGCCTAACTAGATCTTTCAAGGTAATTGTGTCTCGCATGCACGAAGCTGGTGTATGTGTCTGCAGGATTCCTTGGAGTAAAGACGGGGGTACAAATGAAGGGTACAGCACTAGGCAGCTCCCCTGTGGCAAGTGTCCATATGCCAGGACAATAGAGTAGAGTAATGGGGCTCGTAAGTGTTCTGCCTGTGGACCGAGGGCTTGAGCTTCCTTTCTTGTACTTCGCATGCATGCGGCAATACATCTGGAGTCCCACCAGGATCCTGTGCCTTTACCTTCAGTTTCTAGGATGACTTAAAGTCCACATCTCTAAGACACCAACACTGACAACTCAGATGCCAAATCAAAGCATCTTCTCCCTTGCATTGTCTCTCTTGCTTTCGTCATTATATTCTGAGGAGGGCAAAAGAGAATTTTAATTATTGTATGAACCCTCCTCTCGCCCCCTCCCCCCCCCCCGCTATCCCTAAAGTCCATTCTTTCTGGAACTTCTCATTGGTTTTAGCTATTGGTGTCACTGCTTTATTAATATGGTGGGTAGATGCTGAAGATGAGGTCACTGTGTTTCAGTTTGAGGTTCATGCGAGATTCTTATGTGGGTCCTGGTGGCTACAGCTGGGACTGTCATGCGTCCAAGTACAAAGGGATTTGCCAAAGCCCACCATACTGTAGACATTGCCCTGAATTTTCCTGGAAGTCAGGTTTTACTGAATACAATCATACCAACATATGTTTATACAGTAGGTTTTATTATTCCACTGGGACATTTATCTCACTGTATCCTATACTTCAAGTTCAAGCAACAAGTAAACTGAACACTGCTATTAAAAATCAAGCTTTAAGGGGCGCCTGGGTGGCTCAGTGGGTTAAAGCCTCTGCCTTCAGCTCAGGTCATGATCCCAGGGTCCTGGGATCGAGCCCCACATCGGGCTCTCTGCTCAGCAGGAAGCCTGCTTCCTCTCTCTCTCTCTGCCTGCCTCTCTGCCTACTTGTGATCTCTCTCTGTCAAATAAATAAATAAAATCTTTAAAAAAAAAAAATCAAGCTTTAAAACTTTCAAAAATGGGGCACCTGGGTGGCTCAGTCGGTTAAGGGTCTGCCTTCAGCTCAGGTCATGATCTCAGGGTCCTAGGATGGAGGCCAATATCAGGCTCTCTGCTAAGCAGGGAACCGGTTTCTCTTTCTCCCTTTATGCACTCTCTCTCTCTCCCTCTCACACTCTCAAATTAAAAAAAAAAAAAAAAATCTTTAAAACTTCCAAAAATAGACTATCCTTACTCAGTTGAACTGCATATATTTGCCATATTTGTTAGTTGAACAAAGTTGAGTTTTCTTTTTTTTTTACCGTTTTTTAATGATATAGCTTAATGCTTTCCCTCAAAATTCCCATAGTATTTTTGCCTTCTAGAATTTTCTGGAGACTCACAAGTAACCATGGGTTTCTTTCCCTCAGTGACACGTAATCTCTATAGAAGTATACATGAAGTCAAGATGAGAAGCAACTTTTAAGGTACACCTTTAGGGCACATTTTTCTCTGGCAGAGCACATCTGATGCCTAGTACTGAATTTTGCAACTTGGGCAGGACTGAAAGATAAAGAAATGTTAGAAGAAATTAAGAAATTTAGATTTATTTTCAATAAACAAAATAGCAAGGGCCCAAGTGTTATCTCTTGCCAAATTATATTGGGATTTATAGAGCAAGAGCAATTACTTTAAAAATAATGTGCTATATGAATAATGTTATCAGCATCACCAACCATCAATCTTTATCTTAATTATATAGGATCATCGATAAGCAAATTCTAGAATACAGTAAATTCTGGCAGCCAGCTCTTATGCCAGAATTCAACAATGCAACACAAACTAGCTAATACTGGGCTGAGGAAAATGGCTGATTCCCAAACCCAGGTGCTATGAGCAGAGTCCCTCATGATAGAGCTTGGATCTAGGCAGTTACAATCATTTAGGAGACACGGGATTAGTATTTGTCAAATGCAGCCCAAGTGCCACACATTTAAGTGTGTTATACTGTAAGCATGCACATTGCTATCAGTTTCAGACATGAGGCTATGTGCAGAAAGAGTTCAAGTCAAGACAAGTACAAAGAAGTAGTGCTAAAATTCACATTTAACGGTCTGTGCCTTGCTGCCTCTGTAGAACAAACCTTGTTTATGTTGAGTGTGGTAAAGCCTAGACACAACGTCATCATAAGGTAAGGCATCTTCGTATATGAACCTCAGCAACAGGATAGAACTGTGACATCCTTACAGTAACACAAATAAGAGGAAATGGATATCTACCTTGTACTGAGCCTTAGTCTAAGCTCTTTATTTATTTATTTATTTATTTATTTATTAATTTTTTAATTTTTTATTTCTTTTCAGCGTAACAGTATTCATTGTTTTTTCTTTACATGTTATTTCGTATTTCAGTGATTTTTTGCAAGAATCTTGTGAGCTAGTATTCTTACAAGCACCTTTTCCAGGTAAAAATTCTGAAGAACTGAGAGGTTAAGGGAATAATGTGTAGAGCAAGGCGTCCGATCAGACCCAGGCAGCCAGACTGTGGAATGGGTCCCCCGAGCATTTCATCCCAAGGCCACCTTTTCTCTGTTTGTACCCTGCAACCTCTCCCTTTGCCAGATTCAGTGCTTCTTAGGTTCTGCCCATCCTAGCACCTGGGAACTCCATGTAGGTATCACTGTGAAGCCGGGGAGGTATAGGGAGAACTTCTGTGGTTCAATTTACAAAATTTATACAGCATTTCAAATACAATGTCGTGTAGGTGAAATGTGCTGTTTCCCATAGTGAATTGGAAGAGCATAGGCCCAGCATCCCTGTGACTCTCTAATTAGAAGGGAGAACGTCTCTCTCTCTCTGTCATATGACCACATCTTGGCTTCGTCAACAACAGCGGGGACAGTAGTGTTCTGGTCAGCTCTCCTCCTTTCTTTCATGTTGGCTAAAGTCTCATCAATTTAGGGAATCCTGCGGCAAATCAACCAAGGTTTGATGAGTAAATACAAGGATGTATCAAAACAGTGAGATTTTATTTCTTTTGCTAGTCAATGGCAGTATGTCACAGAATTTTCGACATTGTCATGTTTTTAGTTTTACTAACATTAGAGAAAGAAGTGGGACATATATACCATATACAAAAGACACTGTAACAATATACAGAACACATTGCCTTAAAAATCATTACGATAAAAGCCTCTCTTAAACGGAGTACTACCTAAGCGATTTTTCTTTTACTGCATCCCATTTCATTGAAAGAATTGCTCTTTTCTTGTAATTATCTTGTGTGATCTGAATTATATAGACTTCAGTATTTGAGGATAAATTGCCACATCTAGACATGCTTCCTGGTTTAGGGAAAAGATTGTTTAAAGACGAGAAAAATGAAGTACACTATCCTATTTTTAAAGTCTTCTCCTGCTGGGAAGGAAAGCAGAGCAGGCTCTCTTAAAAGAATATATTCTATACTGGGTTCAGGCTCAGATCAGAAAGAGACCCAAACGTTATCATCATAATACCAATGTCCCACCGGCTCCAAACTGCTGTATTTTAAATGTTCTCTAAAGATAAGCATCTTGTCTAAAAGCAAAACAAAACAACAACAACAAAACCCCACAAAGAAACAACAACAACAACAAAAAAACACCAACCATCCATTTCTGTCTCATTGCCAATAAAATAAAATGAGGTGTCTGAGATGTTAAACAGAAAACCAGCGGGAGCATAATGAATGCATTAGATTCCTCATCAGAAGTGGTATTTATTAATTTACTTAACACATGCCTCTTCTGCAACCAACATTCTAATCTGAAATTTTGTGGCCGTATTCATTTTCGCAAACGAACGGGATTCTGGGAGTGTTTACTTTCTAGAACAAAAACAAGGAAAGAAACACAGAAGTTAATCCTAAGTGGACATTTTTTAACTCCTAAGGGAACTGGGCTGGAGAAATATAATCCTTGCTCAAAAGCGTAATGGTGGAAGGGGCAAGCTGTCCAGGCTTAGGAGCGGTTGCTAACACCCATTTTCAGAAGCAAATGGACTGTTGATTTTTCTCCCCATCTCACATGTCGCACAGCACGATGGCTATCTTATTAATAGTGGCATAATTCTATCTGTATAAAAATGTTGGCAGCTCTTTCTGCCTCTCAGATCTGCCCTGTCCCTGCCCGATAAGCTGTGTTAACCTGCCGATGACATAGGACGCCTTTTGCAGGCTTGCTGGACGTTTTCCTTAATCTGGGAGCATGACTGAGGAAAAGTCCGACTCTTGGTGTTTGTCAGTGTTGGGGCTGAGATCTAGGCTGTGTCTGGGGATCCCTCATCATTTTCAGGTGCCACTTTCCCCATTTATGAAATCAGGGCATTGACGTCCTGCTCATAGAATTTCTCTGAGAATTAAAGGGCTATAATCTTGTGTCATGAATGGGTACCAAGGACTTGCTCAATAAAGGATGATCCTTCCTTCATTTCCCCTTTGTGACACGGATTTATGTTTTCCTCTGAAAGCAGAGGCTATGACCCGAGTGTGTGTCAGAGTGGTAACAAGGGAGTGCAGGCTGAGTGAGCCAAGGACCCGTGAATCTGGATGGTTTTGTCCAAGCGACAGTGTTGATTCAGTTCCCAGACAAGCCAGATCTGGTGATGGTCAGGGAGGAAGGACTCTAAATCTTGCATAGGTAGCACAGCCTGGGGACCTTTTGGTCCCTGAGAACCGTTAGCCCCTCCCTTCTGAGCTACATTAACCCTTCTGCACCAGCTCCTCTCCTCTCCAGAGTGAATTACACAAATTACCATCACGCTCCAGACGTTTCCACCCAACTTTGCTCACAGTGGCTAATCCAGAGTGTCTGGTTACAGAAATCACCCATCCAAGGCTTCCGTCTCCGTGACTCGCGCCACGACCTTCAGTGAGCCGCTGGATGGGCCAGGCTCGCGTGGGAGCCATGTTCAACGGCGGCTCTAGAAACTCTTTCTCATCTTCCCATGTGGTTTGAAAAAGCTCCTGAAGGAAGATGGAAGGCACAGATGATCTCTCGAGGTCCGTTCTTGCCTGGTGGTTATATAAATATCCACTTCTCATAATTCTGTGCCCAGAATTGATTTCAGAATTTCCAATATTGGCTAAAACTTGAGGACTTCCATTTCGGTGTTGAATATTTTACACTTATGAGCCGGATTTAGTCATCTTTACAAACATAAATTTCCAATGCTGTCAGGATGAGATCCGAAAAAGGGCTGGAGAAGGACCTTAATAATTTCAGTTTTAATGGCATCGTATCTTTCTAGTCTCCCTGCCAACCCTGCACACTCTCCTTAGGTTCTTCTTTTCACATTAGCTGCAGAGAGCAGCCTGGTTAAGATCTTTCCAGGTAAGTCTTCATTTAAATCTAATACTAGGATACAAACATTCTACCTTTGTTCTATTCTTCTAGGTCACTTTGCATGTAAAAAACGCGTTCCTCTTTTTCAATAGAGGCATAACAAATACTGAAAACCAGTGAGGGGGAAAAAAAGGTGTAAGGGAAAATGAAATTCTTATAAAGGAGAAAAATGTCCCCTAGAAAAGGTGAAAGGTTAAAAGGTCAAAGGGGGCAGCCTCCTGTGGTCAACCAAAGATCGTTGACCTATGCCATAAGAGTCAGCTGTCACAAATTTCAATCCAAGTGTTATTTTAGCCACTATTCATATATTTAAAAAATATCCACTGGACTATTGAATTTCTTTCTTCCCTTTGTAATTGTTTCTGTTATAATGTAACACAGTCCATTAAATTACCCTGCAGGAAGAATGTTCCAGAACAAAATGTTATATCCTTTAATATTTGAACTGGGAACTGAATATTTGCTGATAGGAGAGGGAAATAAGGCATGTTGGCTCGTGCTTGACTTCTGTATATTACCGAGTATAGACCACAGTGCTCAAAGAAGTCACAGACAGCGTCCCCTTCGTAAGCACGAGCATGCACCCAAGAACACCAATCTGATCACGTAACTGATACTGTCCATGTGCATGGGACTATCTTCTAGGAGAAGTCAAGACCTAGAGAACCAAGTCCTATGACACACCTTCAAAATGGATCATGTCATATATCATAAAACTCTCAAGGGTCAGTGTGTTTATTGAAAAAGCTTAAGAGTTTTCTAAATGTGATTTGGTGGACCATGCCAAAATCCTTATAACCAGGAACCTGGGTGACTGATATTAACTAGAAAATGATATAGCCACGTTCTCTGCCTTTCCACATTTTTTGGTTCCAAATTAAAGTAAGATGAAATGCTCATCTGCAAAAGTATGAGTCACAGAAGAGCTACATTGTGCAAAAATATACAGTAAAAATAGCTGTACATGCAGAGTTTATTCTCAATATCTACCAAAAAAATGAGATGTAGGTGTTTCTAAGCTCAGTAGTGCAAAGCTAAAATGTCTTAGAATATACTTATGGTTTAATTATAGATAGACAAAAATCTACAATTCTAATCCTCAAGTAAGATTTCTTTAAAGTGAAAATGCTCAAAATTTTATATGCGAGGAAAATGAAACACTAACATCTTTTTGAAGAGTATGGCCTGGTTGATGGTGGTATTAGGATTGGAATATTGGAATTCCGTAGGCTGTAACCATGGACTGAGAAAGACGGTGCAAACAGGCCAGAGGGGAACCCTGGCAGTGTGAAGCCAGACTTTATTTTGCCGTTGCTTGTATGTTTTCTCAAATACCTTGTAAATTATTTTTGATATTTAAAAAAAAAAATTAAGGCTATTTTAGAGCAGTTTCAGGTTTTAAAGAATTGAGAAGAATGTGTGGGGATTTTCCACAGAGTTCTGGCCCTACGCACGCACAGCCTCTTCTGTTAGCAACACCCCTACCCCACGGTACATTTGTTACAACTGATGAATTTATATGAGCACAGCATTATCACCTAGAGCTCACACTTTACACGAAGGTTCACTTTGAGTGTTGTATATTCTGTAAGTTTGGAGAAATATATCCACCATTGCGGTATCAAACAGAATGTTTTCACGGCCCTAAAAACCCTCTGTGCTCCCCTGTTCATCCCTCCCTCCCCTCTGACCCTTGGCAACCACTGATCTTTTTACTGTGTCCATGGTATTGCCTTTTCCAGAAGGTCATAGAGTTCTAATCACATAGTATGTAGGCTTTTCAGACTGGCTCCTTTCGTTTAGTAATATACATTAAGAGTTCCTCCGTGCCTTCTCATGGCTTGATAGTTCCTTTCTTTGTAGCCCTGAGTAATATCCATTGTCTGGATGAACCACAGTTTACTTTGCCATCCACCTACCGAAGGGCATCTTGGTTGCTTCCAAGTGTGGGCAATTATGATGAATACAGCTGCTATAAACATCTGTGAACAGGTTTTCTGAGGACATAAGCATTAGCCCCCTTTGGGTAAATACTGAACAGTGTGATTGCTGGGAGTGGACTAAGAGTATATTATAGATGGGAAACCATGTGATTGTCCTCCCAAGTGGCTGATGAGCTTGTTACGTCTTGGTTTCCATTAACCACGTGAACTTCTGCTGGAGTCACTCAGCACTGCAACCCTCGATATGTAGACTGTATATGGGAACCCTTGTCCAACCTGCCTTACCGGTCCACGTGCGGAGCATGCCTTTTAGTTATTCTTCAAGTATTAATTCCTGTGAGGAATAATGGTGAGCCTAGCGTAAGCATGGACAATATGCCAAGAAATGTGCATGCCCGCTCTCTTACAACACCACTTCAAGAACAATATCCTTTCACAGTTGAGTGAATTGCGGACATTTGATTAAGTACAAGGCCATAAATTAGTAAGCCAAAAGAGTCTCAGTTTGAAATAAGACCTGTCTGACCCCCCAAACTGGATTTTCTTTTCCTTATTGGCCTTGTTGTTAATTCTCTTTTTCGTGTGACCTGTTTCTAAAAGACTTGCCTCTGGGATCCTATTATTGCCTACATGCTAAACAAGAATTAAAATGATAGTTGGTTTTCTATAAACTCAGCAATATGCTCTCTTGGATGGGACAACAAAAAAGATAACTGACTGCAGGAGATGAAAATCTAGAAAGAGGCCATGTACCCTAACTGGTATGAATAGTATGTGAACTCAAATATTTTTGGGGGGTGGCTGTTGTTTTTATGATGCTAGTCTATGCCAGGAGAACATTCTCTTTTCCTGCTTGGCCAGTGTGCCTCACCACACATCATCTTTCAGTTTGCCTTTTTTCTTTTTTCTTTTTTTTTTCCCCCTTCCTTTGGGAGACATAATCCCTGGGGTGGGTGAAGAGCACGGCCACTATTGTAGGATTTGGGGAATGGCTCCAGCCATGATGGGAGCACAGGCATGACTGGGAGGTGAGAATGTGTCTTAACAGGAAAGGAGAGCCCAGCAAAGGGAAATCGGGGTTAACAGCTGGACACTAACTGCAGGTGTTCGGCACCCTAGGTAGCGTAAGAGGTTATTGTTTTGAAGGAGGAGTCATTAGACTTAGAATAGGCCCTGACTTCAGGTTTAGAACGACTTGTGCTTTTAAAGAATAATTAGAACAGGTCTTAGCCATGAAAGATCAGAACCAAATTCCTTTCTCCTTTCCCAGTAGGAAAGAGCTATGAACAGAAGCAACAAGTATTAGTGGCAGAAGGAAGTACTTTGAGTTCCAGAGCATTGGGCTAGGGCTAGTGATATTTAAGTCATTCCTGTTTCAGGCCATAATCAGTTACAGATAATGTAGTAGAGCCAAAGGCCTGGTTCGGGAGGGCTGCGGAAGACGGGGCTCACGGAAAGCGCGCGTCTGCTTCTCTGCAGCGCACACATAAGCATGGATCTTCTACTGGCCTTTTCTATGCGTAATTCTCTACTGTAAATGCACTAGGTGGTTGTCTGGTTATGCCGTGGGTCTTTGGCTAGAGTAAATGTCTGAGAAATACTGTGCACGGGTATATCCTGGTCCAGAGACAGTCTTGAATAAAGGCCGATGAGGGCCACAGATTGAATCACTTTTTGAGTTCCTTGGTGCTTACAGGGAAGAGTAAAGGATGTTGGCTTAAAAGACAAGAAGTTCCTTAACAACTGGTTAGAGGAAGTAAGGTGTATTTATTTTCTTATTGAAAAAAAGAATAGAAAAAACAATAGCCCAGAGGGATGAGCCTGGGGAACAGTATTCTGTGCCGTTTGGAATTGGAAGATGCAGACTCATTGGCTTCCGAGCCGCGGAAACCCCCGGGGTCGTCTCTGCTGAAAGGCTCTGGCATCAGCCAACCTCAATTAACAGGATTTATTTCTTATTTACACTTTCCTTTGGTTTTATACATTCACGTCTGGATTTTTTCAGAGATGAAATGTTGCAATGGAGACTATTTATAAAAATGCTCAACCAGCTCACCAGAGCAGTCTGAAAATACTGCTAGAGGCATGCCACTAGTGCTTCCTGTGTTTCTTTGAACTAAACATGAAATCCGTTTTGTTTTTGACATTTATAACCTTCGCATAACGTGCCTTCTCTGTAACTGGATTGGGTCAGGACCATGCATAGGGAAATAAGGGTGAATGAATTAATGAGTTTCCCTCGATGTATGTCCCGGTGAGTTTTGTCTTCCTGACGAGGGAAGCCTCCTTTCTCACGGTAGTTAATGCTTCATGAGGCGTACGAATTCTTCTATGAAAACCGTCCTGTGAGCCGGCTTGAGTCGGTTACACTTGACTTTGTAAAAAAATAAAAATGATGCGTAAGTGAAAATATTGGTAAACCCTGCAGGACTATATATAAATAAATGGAGGGGATGGGAAAGTAATGTTGGGGGAAGCCAGACTACGTTAAAATAAAAATACTAACAAGACCAATTAGCATATAAATATAGGAATGTAGGAAATATTTTAAACATAGGACTTCAGTTAATTCTAAAAAAGGGTACTGAACATTCTAAATAATGACAGCACTTTGGGCCACCGAGCCTCTGGTGGTGACTTTATTTGTGTGTATTGGTGTCAATCCGTCAGATGTTACTTAAGGAAAATATCGCTCTGGTATCGCCTCCCTATACCATGATATACACATATAAATGTGCTCTAAACATTATAATATAGCACTATGGTTCTTGAAAACTCACATGAAAAGCACGTGTCTTCCAAATATTCTGAAATTTACTAACCCATTCTTTTCCCACATAGAACTCCACTTTATAGCAGTCCCTAAAAGTAGATACTGTCTAAATGCTGATTATTTCACCTATCTTGCAACAGAAGTAGCCAAAATAAAGTGCCCGTGATTTTCTTAGACAATCCACAATGGGAGCTTTCAATGCCGAAGAGTGACCTAACGTGGGTGAAGTCCCACGCAAAGATCCTGGCGTTGCACCGTGGCTTTGCACCTGGTCCTTGGGATCGAGATACGGATCATTCCCAGAAAGGCTGAGGGTCCACAGCAGTGACAGGAAGGATACCGGCTCAGCTTCTCCCTCTCAGAGGATTTTCGGGATCATCTTCCTGGCAGGAAATATTATTGATAGGTAACATTCTGGCTTGCTACCTGCTCCCTCTGAGCCAATTTCTGTGCTAAGTATCTTGCATACATTATCTCCTGAGACAGAAAGTGAGGAGAAATGATGAGTGCTCCAGGGAGCGGCAGGGACATCCGTAGGAATGGATGGAAACGTTTAAGAAAAAACAAATAAACCGAGTCAAGATTTCCAGAAGAATAGAAGCATTAAAGAATTGGAGGCCACCTACGTTATCATCAAAACGGCTTGCGGCTTTTTATTTGCAAAAGCAGATCAGCCTGTGCGCCGCGGCTCGCCGGAACTTGATCCTGACTGTTCCTTAATGATAGCAAGTGACAATATTAATGCTCATCAGTAATTTTAATAATGCGATGGCAATTTCATAATGAGATGTGCATTCGTATTTGGTACCTCTTTATGTTTATTTACAAATAGAAGATATTTGTATTTATTTACATATAAATGTATTTTATGTTTCTATACTAGATACACTAAATTTTAAATATAATCAGTATAGGCAACAGATTTGAGTGTTAACCTTGCAGGGCCACGGGAAACAGGACGTATTAGAATTCGCCATCATGAAACCAAATGAGAAGCTTTGTGATGTTTGCCACACGTTCCTGCAATTGTATTATGGAGGAAAGCCTTTTGCAGTGAAACAGGTTTTTTTTGTTGTTGTTGTTTTTTGAGGCCTAGAGATATTAATTAGGGTGTCAGAACTCCCCTTACTTGAGACTCAGGAATACAAAGCTAGAAGATCACATAATTCCCTATTTTGTTTTACTCTGACTTCCTTTTGTGTGTGTGTGTGTGTGTGTGTGTGTATTGCATTTATGTAATAAACACAAATACATACAGTATTTTAGATGAAAACCTTCTCTTGTTTTAGAGAAAGAGAGAGTGCATGCACGAGTTGGGAGGGGGTGAGAGGGAGAGGGAGAGAGAGAATCCCAAGCTCCCTGCTGAGCCCAAGTCCAATCAGGGGCTCAGTCTCACCACCCTGAGATCATGATCTGAGCCAAATCAAGAGTCCCTCTCTGGAGACACCGACTGAGCCACCCAGATGCCCCTAGAAGAAAGCCTTTTAAGAATAACATGAATTAAGGTAAGTTCCTGCTGCAGGTCTAGGATTAGTTGATTAAGAAAACATTCACTTCTGTGTTTAGGACTTTTTACAATATTTTGTTTCAAGAATACAGTTGTTTGAAAGTCTTTCATTTCTAATTTTGATTTTATTACAACAGGCTGTCCGCACATCTTTCTGTAACAACTGTAAGCTTAGGGGTACTGCTGTTGCGGGGTCCTCTCCCCCCACGGCTTCCCACGCCATCATCCCCCGCTGGAACACAGACGGCTCGTTCACCAAGGACACTCTCTGATTTCCCAGGCCCAGTTTTCTGGTTTCATCTACCTGCTGAGTCAATTAGGCTTAATTGTTTCTTTCACTGCCTTGCCTCCTGCTCCTGGGAGATGCTCTGTTTTTCAGTGCGGTTTAGCTCTCTTTGGTAAAATAACAACCACAAGGTAAAACAGGAAGTTTGAATCGAGTCTTTTTAATTATCCATCTCGACATGAATATGGAGCCTGGCAGCGTCATTAGGAAGGGCCGATCTTCATAAAATGATTTCAGTAAGATTCGGGCTGGAGTGACTCCTACCCAGCACAAAAAACCACTAGGTAGAAATCAGTCCCATGTTTTAAAAGGAGAAGCTAAGTTTACATGATAAACAAGTGCGAGCTTGTGAAGTGTTTTTTACAAACACCGACGCTTGCAGTCTTCTCGGTGACTTTGTGGAACGTGTTACTATCTCATGTTCACAATGAAGAGAGGCAGAGAATGGTAAGGTGATTTGAGGAAGTTGTGGAAGTTGCCGTTGGTCAAAGAATAGAATTAAGGTGGAAATCGCCTGATTCTAACAGAACATTCCTTAGACTTCCACAACTGTTTCTCAAATATCTTCAGCCCGGCCTCGGGTCATGTGTGACGTCCTGCAATAAACTTAGAACGGGGTTTAGTGGCCGTTGTCTCTTTACCTGGACCTGCCCTTCAGATACAGGAATCTTGACTTTTGTCCCGTATCAACCACCTACTTCCTACATGGGCCCTGGAGTTACCATGTAACCTGGGGCTTTATGCAGAAGCTGAGAACAACGCAGCCTATGGCACAACGTCACGGAAATATGGTGGCGCCTCTCGGAAGGGAACTTACTCAGGCCGGGTCTTATCCTAACTCCCTTTCTTGTTCCCTGAGCCCCGGGATTGTCTGATATGAAATACAGGTCACCGTAATTCACCGAGATTGCCATAAAGACGATCAGAGTAAAGTATATAAAGGAGCAGCCCGGTGTAGCTGTTAAAAAATTAGTAGTGAGGGGCGCCTGGGTGGCTCAGTGGGTTAAGCCTCTGCCTTCCGCTCAGGTCATGATCTCAGGGTCCTGGGATCGAGCCCTGCATCCGGCTCTCTGCTCAGCGGGGAGCCTGCTTCCCCCTCTCTCTCTGGCTACTTGTGATCTCTGTCTGTCAAATAAATAAAATCTTAAAAAAAAAATTAGTAGTGATACTGTTCCATTTTGCTTGCTGCTCATTTAAATTTTCGGGAAGGCTTTGGAAGACGGGCTGGCGTGCCTATGGCCGCAGACTTTCTTCTGATCCAACGTGCTCGTCTCCATTCCTCGGCGTCTTGGTCTTCTGATTTCTTGTCCTTGATTGTCCTCGCCCTTGGAGCTGGCCCACACTCCCTGAAATCTGAGGTCTGAGCACTCATTTGACAGAATGACCGCAACAGTAAATGCTCACTGTTCGAAGTGCTGCAGTTTTGTTAACATTTTCCTGAGGTTGCTCTGGATACCTGGACCTGTGATGCCTGGTTTAATGTTGGCTGTGGACTGCGGACGTGCTTCCTAATCCCCCGGTGTCTCTGTGGTCTGCCTCTCTCTGCCTTCCCTGCACCTGTCTTACTCATTCTACGCTGTGTTGGATTCATGGGTGGTCGTCCTCCCCAAAGTGAATGGGACTTTTTGATCGATTTTTACATTTATAGAGACCCCTCCCCAACATCCATTCTACAAAGGATTGAACAGAAATGTGGGTCCCACGTATTTTCTGGAAGTGTCCGTATGGATCCCTTTGGTGGTTCCACACCCTGCCTGGATTCAGCAGTGTTTTATACAAGTCTGAAGAGTATTTGAAAAAAAATGAGAGTTATGGGAAGTGTTCTTTTCATGAACATTGTTCAGCAGGCTTTAAAACTGTATCTAGTTTCTTTTTTGTTGTGGTTCTACAATCCATAAATGATCCTGATCTGTACTCCTTGATTCTTCTAACATGAACCCCTGGAGTCTCAGAATAATCAATGAGTGTGCCTGTATTTTATTCCCTCCCATTTAATACTTTTATTTCTGACTGAATGCGATAAACACACATGCACTTTATATGTCCCGTTACTCTCATTCCATTATTCAGAGACACTTCAAGATTCTAAATACTACTTTCTTTGAATACCATTTTTCCATTAAAAAATATGTAGCAGTCCTTTCCTCCAAGTTCAATTACCTAAACCCTTGATTCCTTTCAAGATTTTGTATTTGGTCTGATTTAATCTTTCTGGTTTTTCTCTGATTCATCTTCAAATGCTTTCTTTCACACTTTATTTATGTGTCCCAAAATTGGAGGAAGAAATTCTAGCCTAAGTTGAGGATAATGAGTTAATTACTACAGAGATCCCCTGGGTGCATTCTGTTTGGATATATTCTTTTAACTCTCTCCTTCCGGTGCTCTTTATTACATATCAAGACCTCTTATAGATTTTCATGTACTATACGCAATTAATTCCCAAACAAATTTTGTATTTATTTTATATGTCTTATATGAATACAAGTCTTCCTTGGATTAAAGTATTTTTTTAAAGACTTTATTTATTTATTTGACAGACAGAGATCACAAGTAGGCACAGAGGCAGGCAGAGAGAGAGGGGGGGGAAGCAGGCTCCCTGCTGAGCAGAGAGCCCCATGCAGGGCTCGATCCCAGGACCCTGAGATCATGACCTGAGCCAAAGGCAGAGGCTTTAACCCACTGAGCCACCCAGGTGCCCCTAAAGTATTTTTAACTTACTCTATTTATTGGTATGTGCACATAGTATCAAACATGTCACCCTAAAAGGCATTATTTGACTCCTGTACCTATGAACATGATTAATGTATATTTCTCAGTTGATCTTTTGAAATGAAGCCTGAATTAAATAATATTGTGTTTCTCTGATATTTCTCATTGCCTTCCTTTGGTTTTGAGATATCTACCCTCATATACTCTATTACTGTAACTCACTCAGAAAAGCAAGGCTCAAATCGTATTGTTACTTTCCTTCAAAAATGCTGTATTTAAAAGAAAAAAGAAAAGAAAATAGTTTTGTATTAGATAAGTCTGGGGAGGTAGGCGTGGAGGAGTTTCAAACAGACACAATTAGAATTCTCTTTCTTTCTTTCTTTCTTTCTTTCTTTCAAGTTTCAGTATTGAGAGTTCTTAACGTGGTCTGCAGATCATTAATACTAATTCCATCACTAACGCCATGGCGTCAGTATTCAAGGAGAGCAGCAATGTTCATAATGACATAATGAAGCTTATACCCCAACGTGTTAAGAATGACCCTAACAAGCAATTGAAGACCAGTGTGATAACCTAGAAGCAAGTGAAAGAAAGCCTTTATGAATGAATCCTCGGATCTTGCCGTGCTGTAGATGAGAAAGGAGGATTCAGTGTGAAAGTAAAAGTAACTTTCTTTCAACTGAATCGTAAAACCTGATTGAGGAAGTAACCCCACAGAATTCTGTATCCTGGAACACAGAGAATCTTTGTGCAGGGCTGGACGGGCATCCCGAGAACAGCAGGGCGTCAGTAAGACAACTGTGCCCCAAACGGCAAGAAGCTACTGGGATTTTGTGTTAATTTCTGATTTTCTGGGACCAAAAAACATCAGTCACCTTTGAAGACAGGAATTCATCGTTATAAGACCCAACTGCAAGTCTGGGGTGGCCATTTCTTAATCATCAGCCAGCCCTAGAAATGAGGCTGGCCCACACGCTGTTAAACGCTAATGGTCTATAGAGCAGCACGATAGGGGATGGAGGATTTCAAGAAACCAAATTTCGTACTTTATCTACCATCAGTGAAAGATTTGAAGTCTTCTATTCATTGGATGAGTCAAGACTAGCCATGCATCACATTCACAAGTCAAATAAGGAAATCCTATTATCCCAAATTAAGAAATGGTGACATCAAATCTTAGGACAGCTGGCATGCTTACCAGCAGCACTATAACCCAACAGAGTTGACCAAACCCACAGCCTTCTGAGCCCAACACTCAAACATTCAATTCAGGTGCACACTCTTTCACAGACATTTCTTTATGGTTTCTTTCCTACATCCTATCTTTACATTTTCTTTATTATGAAAATATTTATTAGGAGAAATTTTCAATATTTGCAATATTACTGCATATTCTTCAAAGATGGGTGTAACTGCTCAATAGTCCCTAATCACCTCAAGAAGTGTCTTCAATTTACTTAAAAAACCTGCTTGTTTTCAGTGATCCAGATTGTATGGTATAGTTCAATAGTTTAGCATAACCCAAATGGCTTACTGTCTCCCCAAATAACGTCAACAACCTTAATAGCTTGGAGGCTGCAGGTGAAAAAGAAGAAAGTCCTGTCATTGTATTGATTGTATGGTGTAAAAATCTTAAATGATTAGGAAGTAAACATAGGGGGCAACTGGGTGGCTCAATGGGTTAAGCCTCTGCCTTCGGCTCAGGTCATGATCTCAGGGTCCTGGGATCGAGCCCCACATTGGGCTCTCTGCTCAGCAGGGAGCCTGCTTCCCCCAGCCCTCGCTCTGCCTGCCTCTCTGCCTACTTGTGATCTCTCTCTGTCAAATAAATAAATAAAATCTTTTTAAAAAAGGAAATAACCATATTAAAATCATCCTGAGATTAATAAAGTATCTTTGTTGACATTTAGTGTTAGAATATCAAATTAGTTAAATACGTTGCCAAGCAACAGCATTACTGTAGCCCTGGAGAATAACACAGGAAAAAATATCTTAAGAAATATTGGAATAACTCAATTGAAATAAAAAGAATACTACTTTTTTTTCCTCATAGACCATTTTCCATATGGAATTTATTTATGTGTTATATTTAATTTTTTCATTGTTAAAATTAAATATAGATATTGTGTCTTTCCATAAACTACAATATATTGCCTAAAATTGAGGTGAATATTGCATAAAATTGAAAACGTTGTGGGTTTTAATAGGAATTATAAGGATTAAATATTGAGATGTATGTGTAAGAGCTGCTGTGATTTTTGGATACTTCCCATATTAGTTAAGATACAATGACTTCTGATCTTTTTTTATCCAAGTTTTTATTTAAATTCCAGTTAGTTAACATACAGTGTACTATTAGTTTCAGATGTGCTATACAGTAATTCGACACTTCTGTACAACACCTGGCACTCATCACAGGTGTGCTCCTTCATCCCATCCTCAAACTCCTCCCCTCTGGTGAACATCAGTTTGTTCTCTAGAGTAGAGAGTCTGTTGCTCGGTTTGCCTTTCTCTCTGTCTTTTCCCTTCCCCTTTGCTCATTTGTGTTGTTTCTTAAATTCCATATAGGAGTGAAATTATATGGTATTTGTCTTTCTCTGACTTATCTCACTTAGCATTATACTCTCTACTCCATCTGCTTCATTGCAAATGGCAAGATTTCATTCTTTGTTATGGCTGAGTAATAGTCCATTGCATATATATCTCCATATATATGGAGATATATATCTCTATATATACATATATATGTATACCATGTCTTCTTTATCCATTCATCTTTGTATGGACACTTGGGCTGCTTCCATAATTTGGCTATTGCAGATAATGGTGCTATAAACATTAGGGTACATGTATCCCTTTGAATTTTTATATTTTGGGGTATACTAAGCTGCAGTTTTTTTACCTTTTAGTACTTTGAATACATCATACCACTCCCTTCTGGCTTGCCAAGTTTCTGTAAGGAAATCTGCAGCTACCCTTACAGTTTTCCCTTGTAAGTTAAATCCTTTTATCAGGCTGTTTTTAAGATTTTCCTTTATTTTGTTGATTTTTATGGGATTTCTCTGTGCCTACTGTATCTGGATATCTGATTCCTTCCCCAGATTGGGAAAATTTTTGGCTATTATTTCTTCAAATAAATTGTCTTCCCCCTTCCGTCTTCTTCTTTGGGATGCCTACTATATGAATGATATATTTGATGGAATCACTGAGTTCCTCAAGTCTATTCTCATGTTGCATAATTCTTCTTTCTCTCTTTTGTTCATCTTTATTTGTTTCCATTACCTTGTCTTCTAGTTCACTACGTCACTTCTCTGCTTCTTCCAGCCTGTTGTTCATTGCATCAGCCTGTTCATTATATCTGCCTGTTTCCAATCTTGTTGATTGTATTCTTCCTCTCTGCTTGATTCTTTATCTCTTTTTTATCTCTGTGGTAAGAGTCTCACTGATTTCTCCTATTCTTTTCTCTAGCCCAGCGAGTGTCCTTATGATTGTTGCTTTTAATTCTCCATCAGGCATATTACTTATGTGTTTTTCTTAGATGTCTGTCTGTGGCCTTATATCATTCTTTCATTTGGGATAACTTCTTCTGCCTTGACATTTTGTGTAAGTCTCTGCTGCTTTTCTGTGTTAGAAAACCCAGTTAAGTTTCCTGCTCCTGAAAGTAATGGCTTTATAAGAAAGAGGTCATATAGTGTCTAGGACCTGGTGCTTCAGGGAGAATCTCTGGTATGTGCTGTGTGTACTTTGCTGTTGTGTTTTGTGTACTCTATTCTTCAGGCCAATTATCTGCAGAGGCTCTCCTTGCCTGTTGTGGCCAGTGTTTGGTCCCTGGCATGAATGTGTCAAGAGTGTACTAGATGTGCTCTGGTCTGCTTGTGAGATGAGACCTGTCACCATCTCCACCAGAATTGAGGCCCTGCAGAACTCTGTTCAAGAGATACAGTGTGGGCAGGGGTTTGTGCTGGTCTTCTGGGTGAGGGGTGCACCAGCCTGGGACTGAGACAAGCTTGACTGAGAAGGGCAATCCCACCAGAAAGCAGGAGTTGGGGCTTGGTGTAGGTGAGATAGACAGCCAGCATCTGTGCTGTGCCTCTTCACACTGATGGCTCTGTGTTTATGCTGAGAAGCTGGGAAGGGAAATTGTGCCGGCCAACTCCTTTGATCCCGAAGATATTTCTCCATGAATGTTGCCTCTCAGGGACGTACTCTAAGAAGAGTGAATAATCTCTCCCAGTGTGCTCCAAGTATTTTTCAGATCACCATTTCCATGCTGTCTGCTCCTGGATGGTTTGCTTGCCTTCTCTCCAGAAGCAGCACAGTGCCCACTGGGCTCTCTCCCAGCCAAGCCAGCTAACTTTTTTGAAACTCCAGACTCTAAGCCCTGCTGATTGCAAAACCTCATGGAATTCAGCCATCTCATTTCCTTAGCCAATGGCTTTGGAGAAATTTTCTCCTTGTGCATTCTCCTGTGTGTTCCTCTGACTCTCACCCTTCTCTATGACCATAGGTCCCTCCCATCCACAGCAACCATGATCTGTTTCTCCCTTAGACCATGTCTCTCCACTTCCTATCTTCGATGTGACCCCATCTCTCCCTTTAGTTGTGGAGTTTGTTCTGTCAGTCTTCAAGTCAATTTCTGGGGTAGTTAGGATTATTCAGTAGATATCCAGCTGTATTCATGGGACAAGGTGAGCCTTGGGTCCTCCTACTCTACTGCCATCTTCCTCTCCCTCTCCTATATGTTGAATCCTAGTATTTTAAAGCATAGTTTCAAATTATCCAACAAGTGGCCTTGGCACCTATTATGCATGTGTTGTGCCACACATCTGTGCGGGAACACATGCACATACAATATGCTGCCTGTCCTCAAGCCACCTTCAGCCAGATCCGGAGTAAACAGACATTACAATATAGTTGGAAATAGCAGGAAATAGCTGGACCTCCAGCGGGAGCTCCGTGTTAGCTCTCATTCAGTTATGTGCCTGAATCTGTTTAATAGGCAGATTGAGAATAACAATGAAGGTTCACTGCATTGCTGTGAGGATGGACTGAGAACACTTGGCAATATTTCTCGTGTTGTGCTATCTTTAGACATGATTTCAGTAATTCTGTCACATGGGTTTTTGTTCTTGTGGGTGGATCTTCTGTTAAATAAAGAAGCGTCAAAGTATATTTTTATTTCAGCGTGAAATAAACAGTAACAAACACAAATTCCTTAAGCTAATAAATAATTTTAGCCCTGGTATTCAAGTTTCTTGAGTACTTTCCTGTGTCTGTCTTTGAGCATTATTATTAAAATGATTCTTAAGTTGTTGGCTTAAAACTTCCTGTCAGGAGGAGGTGGATTCAGCATCATCAGCCACAGAAACACCTACCTATTGCCTCTCCAGCAGATTCCCAAATTTTCTGCCCTTCCCAGCTGAAGAATAGATTCTAAATGATTACTAAATGACATCATGAGATTAGAGCAACAGAAGAACACAAACAAGGACTAGTAAATAATCCAGCAATATTTTTCAGTAATGATTGTTCCATAGCAATATGAATCCCAAAAGTTAAATGAATCCTTAAGTTTCCATCTTAGAAAATTTGAGGTGAAATAATGTTCAAGAACATTCATAGAAAATTCTACAAATATTTTAAATACTCTAGTATTAATAATTTGATGACAAAAATATTACTAATCATTCCACATTGAGGAAAACAATTAATTTATATTATTCTAAATATTTTGCTCTTTGCTTTATATGTTTGTTTTTATTTGTTTTGTTTATTAAAATTTCCATGAATTTCCATTTATGTTGCTTAAAAGTGAATTGAGGTTAAACCTTCATCTCGTAAAAATGTCTGTCAGATACTTAATGATGTTTCTAAAAGACAGTTTATTGATAAATTCTTGGAAGAACTGATTAGTGTTCTAATCTCAAGAAAAAAAAGAAATCCTTAAGGTCTTGGCCTTACTTGGTTGAGGGATACCTCTCCCCATAGCCATCCCCACATCTGTGTTTATTTTTTTAATCTTCATTCATTTGTTTACCTTTCTCTATCTAGTTATGATAAAACTTGTGTCTGCACTGGAGAGTATTTTAATTACTCAAAAAAGAAACAAACAAAAAAATTCCAGAAACATGCTCTCTTTTGCTGTGAGTCTTTGTATACTTTTTAATTTTTTCTTAATCTGAAAATTTCCTCATGCTTAGTCCCACCATTCCTGGCAATTAGGGTCACACTCAAGAGTTTACACCCAAGTGAAGACCAAGCTGTAGATAAGAATCCAGTCTTGGGAATGAGAACACTGAGGTGCATGGTCTGTTATACACATTGCGTGCGTGCATGACCTTGGGCTGTGTGAGCTCCTTTCCTCACCAGTAAAATTGAAATACCACTGAATTTTGTGAGAGCGAGTGGGTGCTCAGAATTGGTCATCATCACTATCATCACCATCTCCATGATTAATATTGGCTACTCTGAGAGATATCTGTGGTGATTATGTTATTACATCCTCAGTACCACGGAAACCCTGGTTTGGAAGTCTGACATTTAAGGTTATATTCCTGTCTTTTTTCATATCCTGTTTATTTTTTTTTAATTACTTTATTTTATTTCTTTTTGGTATTCCAGCATTCGTTGTTTATGCACCACACCCAGTGCTCCATGCACTCCATGCCCTCCATAATACCCACCACCAGGCTCACCCAATCCCCCACCTCCCCTCCAAAACCCTCAGTTTGTTTCTCAGAGTCCACAGTCTCTCATGGTTTGTCTCCCCCTCCAATTTCCCCCGACTCATTTCTCTCCATCTCCAGTGTCCTCCATGTTATTCCTTATGCTCCACAAGTAAGTGAAACCATATGATAATTGACTCTCTCTGCTTGACTTACTTCACTCAGCATAATCTCTTCCAGTCCCATCCACGTTGATACAAAAGTTGGGTAAGCTCTGTATTCTTAACTTCCTAACCTTTTTGGATCTAAGTACAGTATCTCTAAATTGTAGCATCAGATACCACAAATTCCTTTCTTTTCTTTTGTTTGTTGGAACACCTTCTCTTTAATAGATGGCATCTCGGTGGTGTAGTCATCCAAAAAGAGACCTAATTCTGTTTCTATACAGTCTTAAACAGTATTCTAAATGCACCAAGGACTTTCACCACTTGACATCCATTTCATATCACATGTCAGAGCAAAATGAACTCCCTTGAAGCCAGAAAACTTCTAGATAGAATCTGAAAGATGCGGTAGAAGAACAGCAGCAGAAATGAAGCTGAAGGGGGCCACAAAGTGGTCATGCCTCTGTTGCTAGTTTTGAGGATATAGGAGGGAACCATGGGCAAAGGAGCCAGAGAAGCTTATCAAGGCAGACATAATCCACAGCCATTATCCATCAAGGAAATAGGACCTCAGTTATAGACCCCGTGGTATTAAATTCTGCTAAAGACCTCATGAACCTGAAACGTTCTCTCTCCCAGAGCCTCCAGTGAGAAATGCAGCCAGATAATACCCTGATTTTAGCATGATGAGACCCATGTAGGATGTTTAACTTACAGAACAATGAAATGATAAATGGTCTTGTTTTCAGCCACTGTGTTTGTTGTAATTGTCACAACAGCACTTTCATTAGAAAGTGAGACCAGGGACAGCATCACACATCTCCTTTCCCACCCTCTGAGCATAGTCTCTCTCTCATGTCAACATCTTGGTGAAAAGTATTCATTGTTTTAGGAAATAAAACAACTTTCAGAAACATATGAAAATAGAAGTCAATAATTTCCCTATAAAGTGAAAGTAATCTGTATCTCATATGTCGTTATCCCTCAGCTAGAAAGCTATGCTGTGAGCAAGTGACACAGATGAACTTTTACTTGGTTCCATTGAATTGTGTGTCTGTTTTTGTGCCAGTACTGTACTGTTTTGATTACTGTAGCTTTGTGTTATATCTTGAAATCTGGGATTTTGATACCTCCAGCTTTACCCTTGTTTCTCAGGATTGCTTTGGCTCCTTGGGGTCTTCCGTGGTTCCATATAAATTTTAGTATTATTTGTTTTAGTTCAGTGAAAGATGTTGGCATTTTCATAGGGATTGCATTGAATCTGTAGATTACTTTTAATAATATGGACATTTCAACATTTTTAATTCTTCTAAAATATGAGCATGGAATATCTTTCCATTCATTTGTGTCATCTTCAATTTCTTTCATCGGTGTTTTATGGTTTTTGGAATGCAGACAGGTCTTTCACTTCCTCGGTTAACTTTATTCCTAGGTACTTTATTCATTTTGATTTTTTTTTGTCTTTTTCTACTTTGTTATTAGTGTATAGAAACACTGTCGATTTCTGAGCATTAATTTTGTATCCTGCCACTTCACAGAATTCATTTTTTAATTCTAAGTTTCTGGTGGAGTCTTTAGTATTTTCTATGTATAGTATCATGTCATCTTCAAATAATGACAGTTTAATTTCTTCTTTACCAATATGGATGACTCATTTGATTTTCTTGTCTGATTGCCATGAGCAAGGTCATCCAGGGCTATGTGGAATAAAAGTGGGAGTTGTCATTCTTGTCTTATTCTGACTCTAGAGGGAAAACTCTGTTTTTCAGCATCGAGGAGGGTATTCCCTGTGAGCTTGCCATAATGGCCTTTATGATGTTGAGCTATGTTCTCTCTAACCCTATTTTGTTGAGAGTTCTTGTCATGTATATGCGTTGAATTTTCTCAAATGCTTTTTCTCATCTGAGATGATCACATGCTTTTTATCTTTCATTTTGCCAGTGTGGCTTTTGGTATTGACTGATTTGCAAATATTGGACCACCCTACATCCCAGGAATGATTCCCTTTTGATCGTAGTGAATGATTTAGTTCATGTATTGTTGGACTTAGAAAAAAGCAGAAGTTGAGATGGGGAGGCAGCTATTCTTTGAGAAAACACGATTAATTACAACCAGATATATTGTAGAAAATATTGACTGTGATTATTGTGAATTTTACATTTTAAAACACAGGATAAGGAGCCACCAGCCTGCACCGTCAGCTACCCAGAGATGAAAGCAGATTTTTTGAGGCTTCCAGATGTCCTATGCAGCAAATAGGGTGGTTGGACAATGCCACTCACTCCATTGACCCCAGTTTCCTCTTTCGACAGAGAGAAATTTGATTACAGATCCTTTTAGGTTTCTTATAGATTTGTGGATTATATTTGGCAAAAATAGATAATGGTAAAATAGCTCTTTGAATAGATAGGTGTTTTTATTTAAAAAGAAAACCTTCTAAGTACTAACATATAATTTGTCAAATATTAATTAATAGACATTTGTGTCTTATAAATAATCCTCAGATAATAAATTAAAGTGTCACAAAATTGCGATTCAGGTACAATTTTACCTAAAATGCCAAGAATAGTAAAACTGTTCTTTTGTCCCTTATGCAAGATTTCTTCACTATTTAAAATGCCTGATTATTAATTGTATTCCTGGCAAATAGTAATAAGCATAACTTACTAATCATAGTGATAAAGACTCCTTCAGGTAAAGCTTTGGGCACTCAGAATTGGTGCCAACCACCTTGTCAAGTACTTCATATGCATCATTTCATTTCATCTTGCCTATAAACCCACGAGGTGTGTGATGTTATTATCCACATCTTAGTAACAAAGCTGAAATCAAGAGAGGTGAGAGGCATGGTCAAGGTCATAGAGAAAATTGATTTTGAACCAGATCTGTCCAATTATAGAACCCAAGTTTTTAATCATTCTGCCTCACAACCTCAAAAAGATATGACCTGTGATGGCTTTGTTAGTATCTTATTGTAATAATCCTGTTGTATGCATCAGCCTTTTCTTCACATGAAATAGCAATTTTAGCATCAAATCAACTTATTTACCTAATTTTCAGGCAAGAGGTGAGGGATCAAACACGTATATCAAAATTCCTAGAACAGACAGAACTAGCAAAGAGAAATTAGCTGATCTTTAAACTACCTCTCCTTTCTCTATGAAAGTACACAGTGCTTACAATTCCATTTGTTTCACTAGTTTCTTACTTATGGTGTGCTAACACCAGGGGCAAACCCAGTATGATCAGCAAAGAAAACAGTTCTCAGTGGTGGAGAGCCCCAGTGTCTTAGGTGAATAACTATTTGGGGATTCCAAAACCTTTCCCTCACACAGGAGTGGTTGACTGTAACTGGTAAACATCAATTCTCTCATGCAGAGAAGAGCAGATCAACAGACCAAATCAGAAAGGACACGAAGCTCCTGAAATACAGAGTATTTTCTATAGAAGGGACTCAAAAAAAGCAAGGGAGGGAAGGGGGGGGAAGGAAGGTAGGACCGGAAGAAGGAAGGGAAGCAAAGGAAGGAAGAAAGATTATTTCAGCAATCAGAATAAAGAACCAAGCTAAGTGCCAAGTCTCATAAGGGAATGAACCACATAGAGTGCATCTTTATTTCCCCAACATCTAGCAGAGTTGCTGGTACTCAGCAGACTCCAGACTCTTTGAAAGAGACAAATCGGGGCACCTGGGTGGCTCGGTCAGTTGAGTGCCTGCCTTCAGCTAGGGTTATGGTCCTGGGTCCTGGGATCGAGCCCCACATTGAGCTCCCTGTTCAGCAGGGAGCCTGCTTTTCCCTCACCCTCTGCTTTCTCCCTCTGCTCTCTCAAGTAAATAAATAAAAAATATATATTTTTTAAAAGCTTACAAAAAGAAAAATGCAAAGCTTTGGCTTATTGTCTCCCTTCGCTTACATGTTTAGTGGTGGTTTTTACCCTGTGTCTTCTTATTGACTATTGGCTGCTGTTTACAGTGGGTTCATTGATCAGCAATTTGACATTCATTCTCACATTAAAGGTATCTGTTAAATCAATCCTCAAAGGCCTGTTGACTTTTCCCATCATTTTTGTTAAAAAATCTATCCATAATAATCATTTTAGATTTCAGTTGAATACCTACGTATATCTTAGTTTCTTATGGATATAAGATACCTTTGCAAGGTGTGGAAGTAATTAAAAAGATGACTAAGACAAATTATGTATCCAGTAAACTTGAATTTGAATGTCACGTCTACGGTGCTTCAAACTTGAAGGTAGAATGCCCTCAGAGATCTCTGAGTATAGAGGAAGCAAAGGATAAACAAGAAAATAATTGGTTAAGGGCAAAAATTCTAAAAAAAGAAAAGAAAAGCTTGAACATACGAGTGACATCTCATCTAGCCTGGGTGTTTGCAGATGCTCTTCTAAAAAGAATTAGGTGTAGCAAGATGAGTCAGTAGCAGAAGACACGGGGGCTTCAGGAAAACGCAGGCTGTACGTGGTAGGAAGGACTGTGGTGGTGGATGTGGGAGGGATGGAGTGGCCCCAGAACTCACCCCAGAGTAAAAGCCAAGGACATGAGCCCTAGAAGCATGAATACCTGGGGACGGAAAGATGTGTGACCGTGGTCCCACTGATGTGCAGTGGGTGAGGAAGGGCCTACGGAGCCGGCCCCTGCAGGAGCTCAGAGAAGAGCTTCTGAGAAGACCATCACTGCACAGGCAGCAGGATGGAAAGTAAGAATTAAGTGTCAGACAAGTGAGATGTGGTTTTTCTCTCCTAAGTCTCTACATTTGAAGATCTATTTTCTATCACCAAGACAGCCACCTACACATTTTTAAAATGCTGTTTAAACTTTGATCTCCCTTTACGTTCCATCCGTTTGGGACTCGGTAGCAGATGCCTGTTGGTTGTGGTCCTCAGGAAACGAACAGCTTATCTCGATCTACCAGTCTAGCTCATCTAAGTGATTCCCAGCCAATCATATCACTTTGCCAAATCTCCAACTTCTCTACAAATAGAAAAGGGTGGGGATTTGTATTTCATATTCAGTCTTTAATTTTTTTCTTTTTGTAAAAGATCTATTTATTTCATTTTTTTTTAAAGTAACAAACAATGTATTATTTGTTTCTGGGGTACAGGTCTGTGAGTCATCAGTCTTACACAGTTCACAGCACCCACCATAGTACATATCCTTCCCAATGTCCATCACCCGGACACCCCATCCTTCCCGCCTCCCTCCACTCCAGCACCCTTTAGTTTGTTTCCTGAGATTAAGAGTCTCCTGTGGTTTGTCTCCCTCTCTCGTTTCATCCTGTTTTATTTTTTCCTGTCTTCCCCCATGATCCTCTGTTTTGAGAAGCAGACCCAGTATTTTAAAGCAGCACTTCCTAAAGTGGATTATTGATTTGTATTCATATTATACTTTCCCAAAAAGTCATTAATTGAAGAATCATTTTTTGCTTACCGTATCTGCTGCTCCTAACCTTCTCAAAATATTTTCTTACATAATATAAATAGGGTCTGATTCTCAAGCCCTATAAAGAAATTAGTATAAATTATTGAATTGATAAACAAATATAGGTAAATCAGTAAACTGATATGATACATACTAATATCATTTTCATGGACTCTTGATTCCACTGTGGGTATAAACCTCCATAAATCAGACAGAAATGGATCCTGAAGGGATAGGGAGGTTTTTTTCACTCAGGGAGGCAGAACCTGGATTCATCCCCTCAGTAGGCACCACTGGTTGCAAAGAGCAATATTTAGCCGTAATGTATCTGGTTGCTTATTTATCCAGTCAGTAGACAGCAAATGCCTTGTCATGCTTTAGGCAAAGTTTTAGGAGATGAGAAGGATAGGGTGATGCACATTTCTCCACTTACCTGACAGTGGATGGCGGTAAATCTTCTATCACCAGGAGGTTCCCTTTCTTCTTGATTGCCATTCTTGTCATTGTTTTGTGAAGCCACTCTAGCCTTCCCTGTGTCTGTGACTGAAAGAGCTCTGTCTCATTGCTTTGGAAGGCTCTCTCCCCTCTGTCTACAAACTGATTTTTTTCTGTGTTCTGACAAACTTGCTCTAGGCCCCCACACCATGTAATACGGTGGAGGTCAGCACTGCCTTTGTTGAATTTTGGGAGAAATCTACACATTTTTTAGCTATTGATGCATGCATTTACATGCTTAGACATAAGCATTTACACAAAATCATGGTGGATGGGGCACCTGGGTGGCTCAGTTGGTTAAGCATCTGCCTTTGGCTCAGGTCATGATCCTGGAGCCCCACACCAGGCTCCTTGCTCAGAAGGGGGCCTGCTTTTTCTATCTCCCTCCTCCTACCACTCCCCCTGATTGTTCTTTCTCTCTCTCTCTCTCTCTTTTTTTTTCCCTCTCTCTCCCTCTGTCAAAGAAATAAATAAAATCTTAAAAAAAAAAAAAAGACTTGATGGGAAAAATTCTCTTAAAAATTAAGTGCTGTGAAGTTGAAAAGTCACAAAATGTATTCAGAATCTATTTTTCTCATTTGTAAAATGAAGAATTAATTCTATTCACTGTTACACATTGAAACACTAATTAGTAAATTATCTTGAAAAAGTATCACTAGCCATCGATCATGGATAATCTGATGGTGTCTTCCTTCAGTTGTGCGTGGGCGTGTGTGTGTGTGTGTGTGTGTGTGTTTAAACTCAATTAAAAACAATCTGACTTTCAGAAGGATTTGCTACCTCCAAATTAGAGTCATGGGTTACTTAAACAGTTTGTTGGGCAATATAGATAACCATCATTGTACCATTCAGATGGATGAGAGATGTGCTTTTCTTTTGTAAAATAGAAGAACAAATTAAAAAGAACAGATAAAGATAAAGTTTTCACAAAACATCTGGATTATAGCATTTTCTCAGCCAAATCAAATGTAGGATAAATACTTATGGAAAGAAACAAAAATTGATTGTCTTTTTTGATTGTTCTTTTCTGTAGCTGTTGGAAGGTCTTCTTGGGTCCCCAGGGGTGTGAACGTTTGTCTAGTTGGAAGGCGGTGCTGTGCAAATTCTAAAGGAAACAGAAGACAAAGTGTGTTCTTTACAGTCACGTGATTTCACAGGAGTGAAAATTGATGCCCATACATTATGTCAATCAATAAGTTACTGAAAGAAATAAAAATCGGTAGCTGAAGAGATCACTGGTTGAGGGAAATCCAGAACACCGTGAATGTGAACGTGTTCGGCCACGTTTTTAAACTAGACTAAGAAGCAGAAGCGCTTTCAAGGCGGATTGATGTGGACACAGAAAGCCCAGGGAGAATCATATTTTAATCAAGGAAACAGAATGAGCTAACTCTGACAAGCATGACACTTTGGGTGGATGGTGAGGCTATCGATCTCATTGAGAGAGAAGGCTTGTCTGGTCAGGACATGTGCTGAATGAGATGGTGTCAGATCATGGAAGGCCTTGAAAGACAGAGCTTTAGCGTTTGGGAGGAAAGGAGTGACATGAAAAATATCTGTTCTTGAGAAAAATTAGTTTTTCGTGTGTATAGAACATCAGTTGGAAAGGAGAAAGCTCCAAAGGCAGACAGAGCGGTTGGAGTGATGAGGTCGGGGGCCAACAACGGGCCCTTCCCCAGCAGTTTTGTGACTGAACTGACCTGAGTTCGCTCTTCGGTGAGGCACAGATAGGAACTACCACAGGGGGAGCGGCTGCACGAAGTAAGGTTATTTGTAGCGGATAAGGAGATCCTGGGGGGAAAAACTTCCAAATCTATGACTCCCAGGGAAAAAAACTTCCAGAGCCATGACTCCCTTAGCAAGGGTGAATGGGTTCCTTTTGTTTAGGGTGAGCATGAATATTTAGATAGACCAGCCCTGTTGTCCTAGCTAGAGGCGGCCATAAGGTCGTGCAAGGGCCTTAAGGAATCGCACGTGTGCGTACATTGTATGCAGCGTAAGTGAGGCTGAGGGTCCTTCTTGGGCGGAGATTTTAGGATGATAATGAGGTGAAGGCGACTGGTCACTCCATGGATCACTCCATGGTCCATCTGTTTAGGCGGGAGTTGGGGATTTAGCTCAAACTGGTCTGGGCGTTCTGGGCCACAGGGCAGTCCGTAGTGCCCGGGGCGGGGGGGTCACTTCAGATTCTTTCAGGGGACAGACGTGATGCCTATAGGGCCTTGCATGAGTTAAGAGATAAGGCCGGAAAGAATTTAAGAGAAAACATGGGGCAGAGGTCACTGGGTACCACCTGGTGAGCAGTCAAGGTCAGGTCTTGGCGTCTAGCAGGTTACAGTTTCAGTCATCATTGGGGTAATTTATCAATGCCAACCTCAGGTGAATCCCTGTGTCACTTTCTCAGTCGTGCATCCAAGAACTTCATCAGTTTGGTGTTCCTTCCTTTTTGTATTGGGGAAACTGAGACTCCCAAAACATACTCAATGGCGGCATGCCGGGGGGACTCTGATCTGAATCTAGTGGAAGCCTGTGTGTCAGGCGCCGTAAGCCTGGGCACGTGCACTCGTGTGCAGCTTCGTCACTGAACATGGAGGGCCTGTTGAAAGAAACATCAGTATATAGCTCTAGGATTTTAAATAAATGGTATTCAGTGATAGAAATCCCCTTTAAATAATAATTGTAAATGAAGATGTGTTTTACTTTCAAAGATTTTATTTATGTATTTGAGAGAGAGAGAGAGCATGCGAGAGTCAAAGGGAAAAGCAGACTCCCCACTGAGCAGGGAGCCAAATGCGGGACTCGATCGGGGAACTCGGGGGATCGTGACCTGAGCTGAAGGCAGTTGCTTAATCCACTGAGCCACCCAGGTGCCCAGTGAAGATATTTTTAAAGACAAATTTTTATTAGTAAGTTGTCTTCACTAGCTAAGTGAAGAAATACCATTTTCTGTTTTTTGTTATAATCGGGATTAGAAAACTGGGTGGGAAAAGATGACGTTGGTGCTTTGCCACTATTCAGAAGCTCGGCCCTCATGCAGGAAGAGGACCCTTCCAGTGACAGGAGTAACCATGAGGCACCTCATGGGGTTTGAGAAGCCACAGGTAGGACGGGATGGAAGACACAGCTCATCGTCCTGTGCAGCTCACCCAAACTGATAATACCATTTAAAATTTAGTGAACATATAAAGTTTAAGTATCATTTTCTTAAAGTTAGGTAAGAAAAGACGTGTCAGTCAATTTCACATTCAAAATCGTAGCTAGGGCAGCTCTCGTCCTTGTTCTCTGCGGCCTACAGGTGGGCGACGACGTGAAGGGCAGTCTGTGATTTGTACTTTTATCCGTATTTCTGCCTATTTCTCTACTGACGTGATAGTCGCCCCAAATCCTGAGATTGAATTGTTGGAAAAGGTAAGCTCTGCCATAGTTTTGTGCCATAGAGCACGGTTGTGCAGAAATCCTTCCAGCAGTGCCTTTCCAATAAAGGGGGGATAGTCATGCTTTCAGTTGGCAAATGTCCCCAGGATACCTCCCACCCAGAGACAAAATCACAGACCCTGGAGTCCTGTGCACTTGGAGTTGGTGAGTTTTTAAAGAAAATGGGTGCAACGGGAGTGAAATGATTTCAGGATGAAAACACGATCTATTTAATGCTAACGTTCCAAAGTAGAGTTTTGTGAAAACAGGCCAGTGCGTCGTGGAAGGTAGACAGTTCATGCACTGACTTGAATGCACCTCCAAGGATCTCGAAAAAGCCAGACAAGAACAGAAGCAGAAAAGATTGCTAACTTAAGTATGTCGCTACTATCAGAACTGTTATCACTACATGAGCTGGAATATGAAAATAGGTTAGAAACATGGGAATTATCTAAATCCACTAGACAAAAATCTTCTTTCTACTATTTTAGAAAACAGTAGGTTTCAATTGATATTTTTAGAGAGCAGCTTGGCTGGTTTCCAGTTTGGGCAGAACAGTTAATTTGAAAAATTTCTACTCCCTGGAATGCTAATTGTCTTCTCAACTTAATACTCTTAAGAATACAGTGGGTAACGTAAAATTATCTTCCATTTACTTGGATCCAGAGTTGATAAAATTGTGAAAAAGGTAACATGTCAGAAAACTATTAATCCTATCATTGCTCCTTTGTGCGCAGATGCTAACCTCTAGATCCTAAATGTGTGTGTTTTGGGCTATTGTGTGTTTTCAAAGTATCATCATGAAGGGCACATTTCTCTGATGTCTGCACAGTATCATTAACTTTCTGAATTCTGTTACATGCCTCTGAAAAATACTTTGTCACTCTTCCGGGGTGTCAGTAGTGGATGTTCACAGAGAAAGCAAGAATAATGTGAAATCTCATATACAGTTTATTACTTCTATGGAGATGGAGATCGGTTGACAATGCACACAGAATGTTGTCTGCTAACGGCATAATTCACTGGCAGTTAGCAGCTGCTTCTTATAAAGTTTAAATTAAAAACGAGACATTGATTTCCTATCAGTGTCTAATATTTTGACATGTCATAAGTGGCATGAAGAATATTGTGATTTGTTCAAACTTAATATTTTAAAGAGCTCAGGGTTATGTGGCGATGACTTAATCTTGCATTCTGTTTATTTTGGTTTATTTTCTTTCAGGAAAATATCTCAAGTGGAAATTAAGCCATAATAATTTAATAATATTAATTCGAGGCTCTTAGATAAAACTGTGTATTGTGAGAAACTATTGCATATGATTCTTGCAATGGTATCCCAGAACCATTACATTGCATGCCATCTAATTAATAATGTACTTAAGTCAGAATTGCCTGCAACACACATTATTATTCGCATCTCAGGGACTGCTAATCCTCTCCATTCGGTTGGTTAAAAAGGAGTCAAAAAGTAGAAAGATTCAGTTATTCAGAAAATAAACAGCTGGTGAGAGACTGTATCTTCTCTTTCCATGCACCTCACCCCACAGAACAATGATTGACACATTGTATCATCATCAGTAAATCATTGAGTAATTATGGATCATACCACTATTATAAATAATTCAGCCTCTGATGTGACTGGCCTGCAGTGCAGACTGTTAACCCTCTGGACACCCACACCAGGAGTGAGTCTGGACGAGAGAGAAAATCGTGGGGTGATGGTAGGGATGAAATTGCCAGGGGGAAAGCTGAATTATTTTATGTGAACAAAACATGTAGAGCTCATCCTGGATTGTTTTTCCCTTGTCCAAAGTAGTTTTCAAAAAGAAAACTCAAGATAAGAGTTTTGAATTCACTTTCACCCAATAATCCTTGAGCTGTTAAGTTGATGGTTTATAATTTTTGTTTTATTTCCTGTATTAACGGACTTGTCTCTGAAATTTGATGCTGAATTTGGTTTTTATCTCTGTTCATGCAACAATTTTAGACTCGGGATATAGCAGATGTGCTCAAGACATCCCCTTGAGCGTGTTTGGTAAACCGAAAGTCTGTCTTTCCAGACAGCTTCCTTTTCTGCCTCCTCCCCCCTCCGCCCACCGCCCCAGCCGCCCAATATTGAGAAACATAAACCAGTCTAGACTTTAAAAATTATAATGTTACCTACAATGGTTCTATGGTAAGGGTATATAAATGAGATGCCTAATAAATATTATTAACTCCAATACATATCAAAGAAAGATCTTTTCTTAGCGTTTGTAAATGGTGTAATTTAGATACATTTTTTGGCCTCGTTTCAAAGAGCTCAGAGGAGTTGTGGCTGCAGGAGCTCTGAATTGAGAGGAAGGAGCACACTAGTCTGCTCTTGGAGATGCATCTGTGCCGTGAATAATGACCTTATTGATCGAGAAGGACACACCCAGAGCTGAGACTGAGAGTCAGTGTCCTATGCAAATGTAGGTCTGATCACTCAGACTCAAAGACATTAACGTGTTCCTCATGTGTTGATGGGACTATAAATTTTTGAAATGTGGGTCAATCAGGTTTTTGAATCTTCTATTTTGGGAGATGCATACGCTTACATGCATAAATTAAGACAACTCTAATGTAAACCCAAAGCAATTTAAATAACCGAGACCCTTGAGAAAGGTAACCATTTGATGTAACATAAGAATTCAGGTAGAACTGATTTTATTAAATTACATTATATATTTAAAATCAGTTATTGGTTTGATTGTCTTTCCTCAGGGAAACTGCACATGTCAGAAAACCAAGCAATCCTTTCAGGTCAGATTCTAAAATAGGAAAGCAGGTATTAGAATAAAACAGGACAGCAGCATAAATAGGAATATGCAAGATATTTTTGTACTCCAATGCTAGGTAGTGACATTTGGCCTTTCAGATTTATTGCATTGTTACGGTGTTTTAAAGGGAAATTGAGTTGAAACCACTGTAATTGTAGCATATGAGACCTCTTTGATCTTAATCAGTACCCAGAGTCCTAATATATTATTTAAAGGCTGTAATGGAGGTTCCCATGTTAATTTGGGCTCCTTTCCCACTGAGAATCTTCTGATATAAATTTTTATGTACTATTTTGCCATTTCATTTATTAGCAGAATTATTCAAAATTTTAAAATGAAACAAAACAAAAATCTGGAAATGGTCACACGTTCAGCTGTTAAAAATAATCTTGCCCTTTGACCTATGCCTTTGGAGACATATCTTGAAAGAAGTTGCTGTGGTCCATGTCGAAGAGGTTACTGCCTATGTTCTCCTCTAGGATTTTGATAGATTCCTGCCTCATGTTGAGGTCTTTTACCCATTTCGAGTTTATCTTTGTGTATCGTGTAGGAGAATGGTCGAGTTTCATTCTTCTACACATAGCTGTCCAATTTTCCCAGCACCATTTATTGAAGAGACTGTCTTTTTTCCACTGTATATTTTTTCCTGCTTTATTGAAGATTATTTGGCCATAAAGTTGAGGGTCCCTATCTGGGCTCTGTATTCTGTTCCACTGGTCTATGTGTCTGTTTTTGTGCAACTACCATACTATCTAGATGATTGAAGCTTTGTAATAGAGCTTTAAGTCTGTAATTGTCATGCCACCAACTTTGGCTTTCTTTTTCAACATTCCTCTGGCTATTGGGGGTCTTTTCTGGTTCCATATAAATTTTAGGAATATTTGTTCAATTTATTTGAAAAAAATTGATGGTATTTTGATAGGGATTGCATTAGCAGATTTGGAGTGGAAGCTTTTGGGTTTCCCACATAAAGTATCATATCATCTACAAAGAGTGAGAGATTGACTTCTTCTTTGCCAATTCAGATGCCTTTTATTTCTTTCTGTTATCTTATTGGTGAGGCCAGGACTTCTAGTACTATGTTGAATAGCAGTGGTGATAGTGGACATCCCTACCAGTTCCTGACCTTAGGGGAAAAGCTCTGAGTTTTTCCCCATTGAGAATGATATTTGCTGTGGGTTTTTCATAGATGGCTTTGATGATATTGAGCTATGTACCCTCTATCCCTACACTCTGAAGATTATGAAAGGTTGTTGTACTTTGATCATGAAAGGATGTTGTACTTTGTCAAATGTTTTTTCAGCATCTATTGAGAGTTATCATATGGTTCTTGTTCTTTCTTTTATTGATGTATTGTATCACATGGATTGATTTGCAGTTGTTGAACCAACCTTGTAGTCCAGGAATAAATCCCACTTGGTTGTGGTGAATAATCCTTTATATGTACTGTTGGATCCTATTCGCTAGTATTTTGGTGAGAATTTTCACATCCATGTTCATTAAGGATATTGGTCTGTAATTCTCCTTTTTGATGGGGTCTTTGTCTGGTTTTGGGATCAAGGTCATGCTGGCCTCATAAAATGAATTAGGAAGTTTTCCTTCCATTTCTATTTTTTGGAACAGTTTCAGGAGAATAGGTATGAATTCTTCTTTAAATATCTGATAGAACTCCCCTGGGAAGCCATCTGGCCCTGGGCTCTTGTTTGTCGGGAGACTTTTTTTTTTTTTAAATATTTTATTTATTTATTTGACAGAGAGAGAGAGAGATCACAAGTAGGCAGAGAGGCAGGCACAAAGAGAAGGGAAGCAGGCTCCCTGCTGAGCAGAGAGCCCAATGCGGGGCTCGATCCCAGGACCCTGGGATCATGACCTGAGCTGAAGGCAGAGGCTTTAACCCACTGAGCCACCCAGATGCCCCTGTTGGGAGATTTTTGATGACTGCTTCAATCTCCTAACTGGTTATGGGTCTGTTCAAGTTTTCTATTTCTTCCTGATTCAGTTTTGATAGTTGACACATTTCTAGGAATGCATCCATTTCTTCCAGATCATCAAATTTGCTGATGTATAGTTGCTCATAATATGTTCTTATAACTGTATTTCTTTGGTGTTGGTTGTGATCTCTCCTCTTTCACTCATAATTTTATTAATTTGGGTCCTTTCTATTTTCTTTAGGATAAGTCTGGCCAGGGGTTTATCAATTATTAATTCTTTCAAAGAACCAGCTCCTAGTTTCATTGATTTGTTCTACTGTTCTTTCAGTTTCTATTTCAGGATTTCTGCTCTGATCTTTCAGATTTCTCTTCTGCTGGGTTTAGGCTTTCTTTGTTCTTCTTTCTCCAGCTCCTTTAGGTGTAGGGTTAAGTTGTGTAGTTGAGACTCTTCTTGTTTCTTGAGAAAGTCTTGTATCGCTATATATTTTCCTCTCAGGACCGCCTTTGCTGTGTCCCAATGATTTTGAACAGTTGTATTTTCATTTTCATTTGTTTCCATGAAATTATTCAATCCTTCTTTAATTTCCTGGTTGACCTATTCATTCTTTTGTAGGATGCTCTTTGACCTCCATGTGTTTGAGTTCTTTCCAACTTTCCTCTTGTGATTGAGTTCTAGCTTCAGAGCATTGTGGTCTGAAAATATGCAGGGAATGATCCCAATCTTTTAGTAGTGGTTGAGACCTGATTTGTGACCCAGGATGTGATCTATTAGAGAGTGTACACTAGAGAATAATGTGTATTCTATTGCTTTGGGATGGAATGTTCTGAATATATATATGATGTCCACCTGGTCCAGTGTGTCATTTAAAGCCTTTATTTCCTTGTTGATCATCGCTTGGATGATCTGTCCATTTCAGTGAGGGGGGGGGTGTCCTCTACTATTATTGTATTATTGTTGATGTGTTTCTTTGATTTTCTTATTAATTGGTTTATATAGTTGGCTGCTCCCATGTTAGGGGCATAGATATTTAAAATTGTTAGATCTTTTTGTTGGACAGACCCTTTAAGAATGATATAGTGTCCTTCCTCATCTCTTATTATACTCTTTGTCTTAAAATCTCATTTATCTGATATAAGGATTGCCACCCTGGCTTTCTTTTGATGTCTATTAGCATGGTAAATTGTTTCCCCCCCCATCACTTTAACTCTGGAGGTGTCCTTGGGTCTGAAATGAGTTTCTTGTAGATGGCATATTGATGGGTCTTATTTTTTTATCCATTCTGATATCCTGTGTCTTTTGATTGGGGCATTTAACCCATTTACATTCATGGTAACTATTGAAAGATATGAATTTAGTGCCATTGTATTTCCTGTAAGGTGACTGTTACTGTATATTGTCTCTGTTCCTTTCTGGTCTACTACTTTTAGGCTCTCTCTTTTCTTAGAGGACCCCTTTCAATATTTCCTGTAGAGCTCATTTGGGGTTTGCAAATTCTTTTAGTTTTTGTTTGTCCTGGAAGTTTTCTATCTCTCCTTCTATTTTCAATGATAGCCTAGCTGGATATAGTATTCTTGGCTGCATATTTTTCTCATTTAGTGCTCTGAATATATCACACCAGTCCTTTCTGGCCTGCCAGGTCTCTGTGGATAAGTCTGCTGCCAATCTAATATTTCTACCATTGTATGTTACAGACTTCTTGTCCCAAGCTGATTTCAGGATTTTCTCTTTGTCACTGAGAATTGTAAGCTTTGCTATTAGATGACGGGGTGTGGACCTATTTTTATTGATTTTGAGGGGATTTCTCTGTGCCTCCTGGATTTTGATGCCTGTTCCCTTTGCCATATTAGGGGAATTCTGTATTATAATTTTCTCCAATATACTTTCTGCCCCTGTCTCTCTTCTTCTTCTGGGATCTCAGTTATTCTTATATTGTTTCATTTTATGGTATCATTTATCTCTCAAATTCTCCCCTTGTGGTCCAGTAGTTGTTTGTCTCTCTTTCACTCAGCTCTTTTATTCTCCACTATTTGGTCTTCTATATCACTAATTCTCTCTTCTGCTTCATTTGTCCTAGCAGTAAGAGCCTCCATTTTTTATTACACCTTGTTAATAGCTTTTTTATTCCAACTTGGTTAGATTTTAGTTCTTTTACTTCTCCAGAAAGGGATTTTATTTCTCCAGAAAGGGATTCTCTAATATCTTCCATGCCTTTTTTGAGCCCAACTAGCACCTTGAGAATCGTCATTCAGAACTCTTGTTCTGACATATTACCAATATCTGTATTGATTAGGTCCCTAGCCCTTGGTACTGCCTCCTGTTCTTTGTTTTGTGGTGAGTTTTTCCACATGGTCATTTTATCCAGATAAGAATATATGAATGAGGGGAACCTGGGTGGCTCAGCGAGTTAAAGCCTCTGCTTTCAGCTCAGGTCATGATACCAGAGTCCTGGGATCGAGCCCCGCATTGGGCTCTCTGATCGGCAGGGAGCCTGCTTACCCTTTCTCTCTCTGCCTGCCTCTCTGCCTACTTGTGATCTCTGTCTGTTAAATAAATAAATAAATAAAATCTTAAAAAAAAAAAAAAGAATATATGAATTAGAGAATAAAATACTAAAGGGTTGGCAAAGACTCCAGAGAAATGTACACTAACCAAATCAGAAGAGACCCAAAACTAGGGGGTGAAGAAGGTGGGGGGAAGAAATTACATGCATATATATATATGTAACATATATATGTATACACACACACACACACGTGTGTGTGTGTGTGTGTGTGTGTGTATTAGACCGGTGAATAGAACAGTGCCACCCACTTGATTTTGGGCGTCTCTTAGAAGAAACTACCTCCCAAAATTTTAAAGAAAGAAAAACATATATACAAAAATAATGGTAAACACAGTGAAGGGATGGAATATGACTGTAAAGATGAAAATTAAAAAAAAAATCAAAAAATGGAATTGATAAGGTAAGTTGGTTGGAAAAAGAAAAAAAAGAAAAAAAGAAGAGAATGTGCTCAGGCTGGAGACTAGAACAAAGCCATGTGCTAGATTTTGGGTATATTTTGATCTATTAGAAGAAATTGTATCCCAAAATTTTTTAGGAAAAATAAAACCTATATGTATACGAAAAATAAGATTAAATACAATGAAGGGATAAAATATGACTATAACAATGAAGGTTTAAAAAAATTTTTAGAAAGGCATTGTTAAGATTAACTAGTTAAAAAACATTAAGAGAGGGAATAGTTAAAAACATAGAATAAGAAAAAAATTAAATTTAAAAAATTTAACTTTGCAAGACTAAAGGATGATAGGGAAAAAGCCATGAATTCTATGCGTTGCTTTCCCCGCTGGAATTCCTCTGTTCTCCTTGATCAGTGAGCTCGGCGGTGGCTGGCTGGTCTTGCCGATCTCCTGCAGGAGGGGCCTCTTGCCGGGATTCTCAAGTGTCTTTGCCGGAGGCGGAACTGCGCCGCCCTTGCCAGGGGCCGGGCTAAGTCTTCGGCTCTGTTCGCTCTTGGAGCTTTTGTTCCCTGAGCGCTTTCCGTAGAGTCCGGAGGGCGGGAACGAAGATGGCGGCGCCCAGTCTCCGGCCGGAGGAGCCGAGAGCTCGGGCCCCTGCTCCTCAGTGCGCCCTTGGAGAAAAGCCATCAGTCCCTCCCTCTCCCTGGTCTCTGGCTGCGCTCGGAGCTCACCCGGCCTGTGACTGAGAGTTTCTGTCTCTGGCGCACAGTTGCCTCATTTGGAGTCTCCAAACCCAGCAGATTCCTGCCACGCTGCTTCTCCCAGAGGAGGAGGGTGAGTCTCCCCAGATCTGCCACTTGTGAGGTCCCTGCTGGAAGAGCAGAGGCCTCACAGTGACTCGGATCATAGTTTAGGATAAGCCTGAGCTGAGAACCTCTGCCTCAGCTCCGTCTCTGCCGCCGCCTTCCCTGCTCTGATACCTGGCAGCTCTGCTGCACTTAGACACCCCTGGTCTTTCTGTGACCGTCCGGGTCCTGAGACCTCACTGTCCCCACAAGGGCTTCATCCCCACTTAGCCTCTGGGGTGATGTCCCTCCATGGAGCAGACTTCTAAAGCTCCAGTTTTGTGCTCCGCTACTCCGCCGCTTGCCGGGAGCCGGCCCCTCCCCCCACAGTCTATCTTCCCGAGGCTTCGGATTCAGGTCTCCGCACATCCTACCTTCCAGAATGTGGTCGATTTTCTCTTCTTAGAATTGCTGCTCTTCTTCTCTTCTATCTTCTGTTGAGTTTGTAGGGGTTTGGAATGGTTTGATAACTGTCTAGCTGAACTTCTAGGACCTGAGGTCATTTCAGTCTGCTCCTTGCCATCTTGCCTCTAAACCCCAGGATGTATTTTAATAATACCTTTCATCGAATGTAATGTATCCCGAGTCACTGAGTATTACCCTATCAACATGTAGTTCAACATATAAATGATTAATGAAATAGATTATATTATTTTGGTGACGTTTCATGCTTACCTCCCCATTCCTTGGTCCTGAGCTTTAGAGGACTTCTTGGCTGCTGCGTCCCATAGGCCAGCTCCAGCTAATGATCTCAGGCTCTGAATACACGGCGACAGTTTCTAAAGGACTTTAAGTGCGGAAGTTACTTTCGGTGAATCACTGCTTGAATTTACTTACAATCTGCTGTTCAAACACATACTTCTTGTATTCCTTGCTTCTCTGTTCCAAATGCAACCATGAATGTGTGCACAGGAGACCTTTTGCCAATAGTTAGAGTAACATAGTTGAGTTTTGACAGGAAGAGCAGAAATTTTGTCTCAAAGAAGTTAATGCACTTATAAATAAGCTGATGAAGCTATTTCACTGTAACTTTTTTTCTCCGTATTTTCTGCAAGGCAACAGTGAGCTATGTGTGAGCAGAATGATGGTTCTGTTCATGATCATTTCTTGCTAATGCGACAGATCGTCTTTACTCTTATTTCCACAACGCAGTTGGCCAGAATGTTTTCCTCAAATTGAACAGTTTTCATCTCAAAATACACATCATATGGGGTGAATTTGAAAAATATGGAAAAATGTTTAAAAAGATACAAAATGATACTCATTTTACCAACATTATCTATAAAATATTATTTTGGTGTATTCCTGTCAATTCTCTTTTTTCACTTTTCCATATGTACAATTATTCTAGAAATAAGAATAGCAGCCCTGCTTATCAATAATATATATCTACATCAAGAGAGTGGGAGGAAACCTTGGTAGGTGATCAATATGCTTTTATTGGTGGTTATGGTTTTGATGATAAGTGTATTTTTATCCCCAAACTCATTGAGTTACATGTATTAAATATGTACAGCTTTTCATAGACCAACCACACCTCAATAGAGCAGTTTAAATATATATGCATATGTATAAATAAATATATATTTAATATAAAATCTCTTATACATATAGTATATGTAATATGCACATATCTAACATGGCTAAAACATGTTTAAATTTAAAACATGTTTTTTGGGGGGGAATTAATGGGTTTTAATTCCTACAGAGCTTTAATTATTGCTCAGTAGGAAATATCATTGACTCGCACAGCCACAGAGCTATCATAGACTAAGCTGCAAATCTAAATCTCACTTGTCTCCCAGACATATGTCCTATTCACTTTCACTGGAGTTCACTTAGGAAACCAGCCCAGAAGCTTGTGAAGGACTAGAAGGATTATCTTCACATGTCAAGGACAATTATGTTTGCCATTCATTTATCAACAACAACAAAAAACACCCTAAATGTAATCGATGTAACAATAGATGATATTTACATATTTAAAGTGGTTTGTGGTTTATCACTGCATTGGATCCGTCCTCCCCTGCCCCCTGCCTAGGGTTGTGTGTGTAAGCCAGCAAGACAAGCAGATATGGGTTGTACTCCTCGGATGCCATGGCACCCATCCACTTTGCCCTTGAGGTGACATTGCTGGTGCTAGGGGCTCTGGAAGCGTTGCCCCTCGGGTTTGTCAAAGCCTGAAGGGAGCTGCCCCTCTTTCTAGCAGGGTCCCTCCTGAGGGCAGTCAGTATCTGAGCACTGGGTAACAGAGGGCATAAAGAGAAGTCTATCCCTTGCCTCCTGTCAAGTCAACTCCAAAGGGTTGATCTCAGCTCCTAAGGCTGAGACTTTCAGTGTTTCATGGGTCCCTTTCCCTCACTCTTCTTACAGATCCGCTCTGTCTGGATGACTCTCCTGCACTGCGCTTCCATGTCACCTTCCTAGGGAGCTGATCTCAGAGGCCGTTTACAAAGTTCTGTCATAACATTAACACCACTAAGGACTAGGCCCTCCACCTCCCCCCTTGGGACTCTCTCATCACTGACAAATTTGTTGTCTCACAACTTCCTTTTAGAAGCCCACACTGACCAGCACAGTCTGACCTGATTGATCTCTTCCTTCTCAGAAATTCCTTTTGGCTTGGGTATTCCCTAAGGGCCCCTCTGCACCACCTGCTGTTCTAAAAAGTCTACCCTCTGCCCACTGTCTCAGGATTCGATGCAACTTTAAATGAAAATTCATAGTAGAGAAAAATTATAAAAACAAAATATAAATACCATAAAAGGTCAGGGCCAGGGAAATATAAATGAGAATCAAAAGGCAAAGTGAGGTGGACAAAAGTTATAAAGAAGGTCTGGGGGTATAAGATTTAGCATGGCAATTGTAGCTAATAATACCATATTGTATATTTGGTCATAGTTAGTGAGTAGATCTTAAAAGTTCCATCACAAGAAAAAAAGACCAAAAAAAAAAAAAAAGACAAAGCTAAGGAACAGCTTACAAATATGTCTTTCATCAAGGAAGAGAGCAATGTAGGAGCCGGGCAGCTCTTACTATGGGGGGAGAACCCATCAACAAAGAGCAAACATCTCTACTCCTCAGCTCCTCAGTGTTGGCAAGTATTTCCCTTGCTTGGTTGTGACAGAAATTTCTCACCTGAGGATTTATACCCAGAGAAAGAAAAATATCCTCAAGAATATTTGTGTAGTAAATTCTGGTTCAAGCTTCTTCTTGCTTTCTGTTAAGAAAATTGTGATGTGTTTTTTAATAGAAGCTGAAGAGAGACATGAAATCAACTCAGTGGAGACACTGTCTTCTGGGTGGTCTATCAAATTTAGCCTACATGGAACAGCACGGGACTATAGATGGCATCGATGCACACCACCCACTGCCTCCCACCACACGCCTCCCTGGGGTGCTCATCAGGGCTCCATGCTGAATAAGCTGATAAAATGTCGCATCCCTCGGGTGTCATCTCCCTTACCTTGTGATGATCATCCAAGTTACACAGTTTTCATGTGAGGGATTGATCCAAGGCTGAGTTAGTGCCTAGGTAACCCAGAGGAGGAATTTAACACATGTTAGTTATTACAATAATGAATTAGACTTTTTTGTTTTCACCTGTTACTCTGCAAAGACCCAGATGGCAGACAAGCCCAATAGTTTTCTCGGGGGAGAATCTGAATTTAAAAAGCTAAAGTAATATTAATAAATAACCCCACCATGTATTTAGAAGAGAAATCTAGCTCTTTCCGTCTGTTCTCACTACTGACATGAGTTATGTTTCACCCTCCTCTTTGCCCACGTGTTCCCCTTTCCTGTTTTATTTTGTTACACAACATACATTCATGCATACAGTGTATGAATAAGCTACTACAAAAACCTAACTGTACTCTATATTTTCACTCTCCTGGCACAAGCTCATGTGGTTGAAGAGGTTTGTTGTTGTTGTTGTTTAGAGTCAGTCTTTGAAGCCCTTTCCATGGGGACGATGGTTCAGATGATCAAGTCTGCCTTAAACCTGAAAACTGATGTCCACCTCTCCCTTAATCACCATGCTCTGTCTAGTCCAAGATTTTCCGTTATCCAGTCAGCATTGGAAGTAGACCTCAAATGTCCAACATGATTCTCAGGAAGCTACATTTCTTTTGTTTGTGACCTTCAACTCTAGAAGAAATACAAAGCCGTAGAGTGAAAACAAGAAAGGGACTCTCTAGCTCCTGTTTTCCTGGAGATCTCAAAACTGGAGGAAAACTCACAGTAAGCCAGAGAGAGGACATACATGCAAAAACTTTGGAGCATCTGCTACATTTCCAATAATATTCCAAATGCCTCACTGGAGTAGACTCTAATAGTAACAGACATGAGTGGATAAGAGATATTGTTTACTTTTATATTGTATTAGTTTTCTTCACAAATAATGTTTTAAATTTATAAGACTAAAGCTTCACACTTTCTTACTATTATTTTCCAGATTGATATGGAAAAAGCAAGAGTCTGTGGACACTTAAACAAAAATATGGCTAGTATGCCTGAGTTGACGAGCTTGGGTTTCTTTGGAAATCTTCAGTATCAAAAATGTTCTCAACTTTATACCATGAAGATATGGCTTTATATTTAGCTATTTTTATATAACCCAATACATAGTTATATTGCTCAGGTACCATGCTAGATGATAAATATATTAACAATTTTCTTTTTAAGAAATGTGCTTGCAGTTATTGGATTGCTTAGTAAAGTCAAATATATAGAGAAGAAACTGTGTCCTGTGCATGCCTATTAAGAAACAAAATTGTGCTTTTTCTAAACATATGTTGGGGATAAGTTCTTAGTTTCCAATAGGTAGGTGATTTAGTATTTGAATTTATTTATGAATTCATCAATTAACTCAACAATAGTCCTTGAGTTCTTTTAAAGACAAACAATGGGAATCTATCACAAAGTTTCATCAGATTGATTACATACCTTTAGGTCATGTCGTACAGAAAGAAAAATGCTGAAGGCTGGGGAGTCAGTCATGAGTTAGTCACCCTGGTCCAGGCTGGTGGGGCTTAACCCAGGAGTGACTTACTCTTAGTGGTAAGAAGGCATTAAGGATAGAAATAACCAAATAAGTGATAAAGACATTTGGAAGGAAGATCCAAATGAACATAGTATGTCATTTTACATATGAAACGCAGAAGCAAGAGTCAAAATGGTGTGAAGCTTTAACTGCAATCAAAAAAATAATAATGCACGTGGTAGACTTGAATGGCAGGTTTTTGACACTTTCAGAGATGTGACAATCGAAGTGACCGTAGAACATCCAAAAGTCCTATCCAAGAGGAAATGAGGATAGATGTATGAAACAGCAGGATAACAACAATTTGGACGCTCGTCAAATAAACATAAGAGCTGAAGTCATCAGAACCAAGTTTTCTGGGAGAATCTAGGACCTTGGGGGTTGTCCTTGATTACAGCCTAGGGAGAAAAATAATATCCATAAAGCAAAAGACAACACGATAGTGTCATGTGACATAAAGAAGAAAGTGTTTAGAAACTGAAGGCAAGGCCCTACATATGCCCTGCAGGTGTATAAACAGTGAGGACTGAGGGGCCAGATGGTAATTGCGTGCATGCATGTATGTGACTACTCACTTGTCTTTGACCAGTTGGAGTATGACGGGAGCGGTGACTACCCGGCCAGCTCGGGTGGGGCAGTGTTTTAGCAAGAACGGAGAGTTCAGGTTGTACCTTCCTCAGTTTCTGCCTTCTCCGTCTGTGGCCATGGAATGTCCAGCCATTTTCTTCTTCTTGGGAAGCTTCATTTTCTTCTCTGAAAAAATGGAATTCTAGACCCTGTCTGCCAGCATCTCTGTGATGAGTAATGTGCATAGCAAGGCGTTTGGTCCTGATTTGTCCTCCTTCAGAAATGAGTATGTGACCACTGCCATTGGCTTAAATTTCTAATGCAACATAATGTTTATATTTCACATTTCTAAATACAGTTAACTCTCTCTCTATATATATATGTAATATGTTTGTACAAATATATATATATATATATATATATATATATATTCTCTATGTCAAAGTTCACAGCCTTCAAAGAAAGTCCTTAGCTGAAGAGACTAATTTTACTCCCCTTGTGACTGAATCTACTCATTTTCTTTCTCTAAAAATAAATTGATTGAAAACACATTAAGCATACTCCATGTGCTGGGAATATGTGAACAGGAATATGTAAGCTAAGCTCGCACCATCCTCTAGCTTAGAAGAGGTAAAGAAATGTAATTCAATTAAAATGGGAAATGGTCACAGGGTGAACGTGTGCTGAGGACGTAGTGTGTGGGGGGCAGGATTTCACCCCCGGAAAGGAAGGTCCCGTTGCACGTGGGCTGTGTCTTGAAGGCGGAATTAGCTATGAAAGGAGCGAGAAGATGAAGGGGAGGCTGGCAAAGCACGTATGACGTTGCCGCCTGAAAGCGGGTGCGGTCCCTGGAGAAGACGGCGAGTTTGCAGGGTTGCCATGGAAGGGTCCTGGGTGCCAGTGAGGAGAAGTGGTATGAGAAAGGTGCCTCTGGATTCCTGAAAATCTGATCTGCCCAGTGAGGAGTGTGGGCTTGGAGGGAGTAGCATGATCAGCCAAAGGCGTTTGTACGTGTGAAGAGCAACATGGTCCTGCACCGGTTTTGGTAGCTGCCGAAAGGGCTGCCTCGGGACACCCGGGCTGTAGACTCGATGTCTGTGCCCCTCAACACTGATTTGTTGAAACTTGATCTCCGAGGTGATGGCGTCAGGAGGTGAGGCCTTTGGAGGCAATGAAGTCAGGAAGGGGGAGTCTCGTGATGGGATTCGTGTCCTTAGTGGTGTCCTTAAGAAATGCCCCCTCAACCCTTCGTCCATGCAAGGACACAGCCAGAAGATGCTGCCCATAAGCCACTGGACACTGGACACTGAGTCTTGGGTTTCCAGCCTCTAGAACTGTGAGAAATAAATGGTCATTTATAACCACTCAATCAGTGCTGCTTTGTGATTGCAGAAGGAGCTAAGAGGATCAGAAAAACTAGACAGGAGGGAGGGCAGAGAAGAAAGATATACAAGTGTTTTTTTTTTTTTGGGGGGGGGGGGGACATTTCAAGAGCAATGCTATGGGAGTGCAGGGACGGAAGCCTGTTCTCGCCCCTTCTACCTTCGTCGTTTTAATGCATTAAATTCCCCTTGGTCTTCTAGAATGAGGTCCTGAACACCAAGTCCTCCTTCTGTCACATGCTAGCTGCATGGTCTGGAACTAGGTACTTTCCCTCCCTAAGCTTCACTTTGCTCCTACGTCAAATGCATACCAAAATAGCATCCATCTTTTACGGCTGTTCTAAGGGTTAAAGAAGATAAAGCGGCACAGACTGCCTCCCATCACACATTGGATGGACAGTAACTATCATTATGTTCCGAAACATCCATCACTGTATTGGAAGACAAATTCTTCACTTTGGTTCACTGCCAGCATCACTGCCCACTGGTGTTCCTTCCCTCTGCCGTGTCAACCCCAACGTGAGGGCCAGGGTCTCAGAAGTGTGCAGCCTGGTTATCTGCACTCACTCCCTCAAGCCGTGTTTCCGGGACTTACCCCACCGACCCTTTCTCTGTGTCCTGACACTCTCTTTCATAGTTAGCCCCCAACAGCTCGTTCTTATTTCTGCAAGGAGGAGATCCAAGAAACGCACTGCTCTTAGCCCTGCAGGGAGAACATTTCCCTGTGGGGAGAAATCCCCTTGTACCTTCAGAATTTATCTCAGAGAAAATGTGGCACATGAATTTTTCCCTTTTGTTTGCTTTATTATTTGACTCTAGAATTTCACACACACATTCAATTCACTTTGGTCTCACTCTATACATCTGGGCACAGGGGGTTTCACTTTGAGTTGCACACTGGTGTTTACATGTTCCCAAAGATCGCCTTCATTACCTGAGGGAGTTCCTAAAGCGTTATGAAACAGTCAGTCACATGTTCAGCCAATACCTATGACTTTACGGAAGTTCATAGCTTTTATGTGGCCTGTTTTTCAAGAGAATAAAAAAGGTCACACAGAAAGATGCATAAAGCAAGAGCGAGCGAGGTGGAAAGGGTTGTTTTAAGTGGTCTTAACTGGAATCCATACAGTCAAGACAAATGCAGAGTCATACATGGAGAGAGAAGCATTTAAGATATGGTAGGATTGTTTAAGGCAGAGTAGCAAATAACAAGGAGCAAAGACCCCGGAGACACAAACTTATTTTCTCACCTTGACAGATGGCACAAAAGGAGAACTTCTGATTTCTTTTAGATAGTAAAATGCCTCCATAGAGACACAGATTCACAGATTTTTAATAGACCTGGATGGTTTATATTCTTTACTAAGTAGTTTTTTTTTAAATCATTAAAATGAAATATTGAAAGTGAAATTGTTAGCCTAGTAAGTTAGTAAATGGGAAACTATTGTATTGGAATTATTTTAAAGTGAAACCCGTAATATTAATAAATTCCAGAAACATATCACATTTTCCTATGTAAGAGATTGTGGACACATTCCTGGATAAGCAACCACGATTTTAGAGGTCTAAAGTAAAATCAAACTTTGATGAACTTGGGTGCCAGCCACAAGTTGTCAGTCACAACGATTCTTGGATTTCCTTTTGCAAAAGGGGTTTAAGGTTATTTCCACGGCCCAGGGCCAAATGGGCTCCTGAGCACCTTCTGAATGTATGAATCATTTACTCTATCAGGGACTATCTGGTAACTTTGCTGAGCATTTAAGAGGCTTTTATGTTTAATCCCAGGTTTATTGAACTTCAGTGTTGAACTACAAATAACCTTGGCATAATTCCATATTAAAATTTATAAAATGTTCTAACACCCTCCAGAGACGGGTGATATTTAACCTCTTATTCTACTTAATGGAAAAGTTTCTGGATTTATCAAGATTCTTGTAATCCACAGCAATCCATAGGTTTTGCTTTCTGTTATGCTCTGTGGCTCATGATAATATGAGATGTGGTGGTGAATTTAGAAAGCAGAGCAAGTTGAAACTGCATGTGCACGTGCGTGCGCGCACGCACGCGCTCACACACACCCCCATCCACACCCAGCTTTAGGGTCAGCCCAGTGACCTGTAGCAAAAGCAAAATACTAATTACTGTCAGTAGCTTATTACTTAGCAGAAGGTCTATACTGACTGGAGGAACCTAGGTTATCTCCAGTGTCGGCAGGGAGCGTCTTCAGAATTACGGGTTCAGAGCTTTCTCGAGTATCCATCCAAAAGGGACAAATGCATATGCAGGTGTTTACAGTAGTGAAGGTAAGGCAGGGTCTTAGCCTTTTAATAATGAAATAAAAATGAAAGTAGATGCCATACACAATCCACTTCACTTTTGTGAACATCCTTCTGCATTTCTCCAGGTCACGGAGGGAACATGCGTGACCTACGGCATTGCACGTTAGACCTAACAGGACTTGAAAATCCCAAGACATGGCAGCTAACAAATAAGTAAGGGTGAAAACACTGTGATTTCCCAACTGAACCCTCCCGGATTGCTGAGCTGAGAATCCTGCCGTCTTTTCCTTGAAAAGGGCATCATCATTAACAATAACGGAGATAATCAGAAGTGACACTGAGAGGAGGCCAGTCACTAGTCTCCGTATTTTCATTCTTACTTGTGTCATGGTGATTATATTGTGGCAGCAAATAGGAAGCTACTTCCTCAGTTTTGGATTCCCGAACTATGGAAAGGAACAGAAAACCAGGCATCCTCCCACCAGACCCAGTCCCACAATACCTGCTAGTTGCTGTCTCCGCGCCTCACTGTGGTTGGGAACATGGTTCTGTCCCTCACGTTTCATAAGTTCTAGGTGAGCCACTTTGCTGTCTTCATACCAAGAAAACAAATTTCCATCTGAGTTGAGCTTTACATTCTTGTAGGAGAGGTTCGTCCTTGCTTCGCTGCTCTTTAAATGGTTTTGTTGATTGCTTGAGTTATTTTTTTTCTTGTTTCCATTAAAAAGGAAGCAATTTGAATATCTTGTCCATGCGCAAAGGCGACTCAGTAGAAAAAGACAGCGATGATGATGTTGCCTAGAGAAGGGCTCTCATCAGTACTCTGTCACCAGAGGGCTAGAGGCACAGCTGAATTCTGTGTCTTTACTCATATTCTACGTCAAGGTTGAAAGATGGATTGCTTGACTCAGTGAAAAAAAATAGATCAGCAGAGCCAGGGTTTGACATGGAGTGTAGAAAGCAGAACATATGGTAGGTCCAGCAAGAAATTGCTGGTTTGTCATTGATTATTCCTGTCTCAGAACAACGCCAGATATCCTGGTGTGTGTGATGACAGAAGAAGCCTGAGCACTCAGTGAAGAGAGGCGATTACAGATGATGCTCTGGGGGGGCCGTGGATGCCCTCTGTCAGCCTTTGTGTCAGCCTCTAATGTGTTTGGACCCCAGCACTGTGCTGTCCCCTTCTTCGGAGACCAGGACCCTGGCTGGTGGAGAACCATTGTGTCACGGCCCATGCAAAAGAAGAAGCTGGGTGTAACGTGAAAGGACAGTACGGATGCTGACTTGGGGAGAAGTGTCTCATAAATGACCCAGTGTTTACATTGTTTAGTAGATGACAGAGAATCTAATCACCACAGTGAACTCATAAGTTAAAACACATATAAATACAGAGGGACCTGCCTTGAGTTCTAAGATATATGTCCATATGGGAGGACAAGCTCTCCCCTTCTTCTCCAACGCCTGTATCACCATTTGGCATGCTGTGGATGTTTCCTCTGTATCCAGAGTGCTCTGTCTCCCCTGGAGAGATTTATCCTGGAATATCAACTAGCAGGTATAGGGCGTCCAGTAAACCGTCATGAAATGAAGAGCTGACTCGGTGTGTGCATGAGGAGAGCATATTCTGTTCTGAAACACAACAGGGCTTGCTGTCCATGTTTCCCAGCACTGCTGACCAAGAAGGTATGTCCTAATGTAACACTTGTGAAAGGCAGGCATCAGCTTAGACGCTAGGATACAAGGATGTTGAAAAAGGGTGGTCCAGGGGCAGCTGGGTGGCTCAGTCATTAGGCGTCTGCCTTCGGCTCAGGTCATGATCTCAGGGTCCTGGGATCGAGCCCTGCATCGGGCTCCCTGCTTGGCGGGCAGCCTGCTTCTCCCTATCCCACTCCCCCTGCTTCTGTTCCCTCTCTTGCTGTGTCTCTCTCTGACAAATAAATAAATAAAATCTTAAAAAAACAAAAAAAAAGAAAAGGTGGCCCACCCTCCCATTTCCTTGGAGCAGCACCTAGAGGCACTTGCCACCATCCGTACTGGGTTCTGCCCTGTGTGATGAAGACAGCGAGAGCCTCAGGCCGGATGGTGACCCAATTTGGGGTGGAGGTGGGGTCAACCTCAGCTGCTTCCGCACACTGGCTTCTCACCAACTCCCTGCTCCAGAAGGCTCCACGGCTTTTCTCCCGCCCTACAATCTGGGTCTCCTTTTGAATCATGAGCCTCAGTATCCTGAACTTCCCACCTTCTTTTTTTTTTCTAGTCTAGGACAGCTTCATTTTTAAAAAAAAAAATATTTATTTAGGAGAAAGAGGGAGCATGAAAGTGGGGGAGAGTCAGAGGGAGAAGCAGACTCCCTGCTGAGCAGGGAGCCCAATGCGGGACTTGACCCTGGGACTCCAGGATCATGACCTGAGCCGTCGCCCAAGCAACTGAGCAACCCAGGTGTCCCAGTTGAGCTTCATTTTTAAAGAATATTGTTTTTAGGGTATGTCAAAGCCACACATCACCTTTTTCCCCCTATTTAGATATGCGTCCTTCCTGAGGCAGCCATGCTTTCCTGTCATGGCTCCTAAGGAACTAGCTTCACGCCTCAGTGAAGTTACTGTCTATGAGCCCCTCCATGGGGGGGTGCGTGTGCTCAACATCAGATCAACGCGCTGCATGTACTGAACTTTGAGAACGGTTCTGTGCTGCCTGGTTGGATTTTATGACTATTCAAGCCACCATAATGCACGGGATGCTTAAGCGTTAGAGGAGATCCCATAACTTCATTCTCACGTGACCAAGCCTTTTACCTTGCCTGATAAGAAAATTAGGCCTGTTCAGTGGTCTCATTACTAATGAAGGAGACACAAATCAGTGATCCTTGGAAGAGCCTGGCATGGTGGTGAGTCAGTCTTGTCTTTGTAAGAGAAAATGCTTCCTTTGCCTTAAAGTGAGACTTGAGGATAATGTAAAGAACTCATCACTTAAAAATATAACCCTGGAGGTCCTTCCGATGTACCTACAGCTTCTCCCGTAGTGAGTTCCCTCTGGAAGGTCATCAGGGCCCAAGACTAGAGACGTGACCCTGGAGCATGGCGGTCCTTGCTTCTAGATGGTTCAGTGGAGAAGGTGTTTGGGGGAATCCAGGCAAAGAACTTGGCTAAGAAGGTGCCTAAGCTCAGAAATTGGACACCAGAGGGTTAACATGACAGAGGACCAGGGCTGTGGGAGTCACTAGTTTCTGATGGGAAAGGGGGACAGTAACAGAATTTTCTTACTAGAAATAACCCGTCTTTACAATATCTTATCATCTGTAAGATCGTTCTGCATAAGCTGTATCTTGGTTCTTAGACAGACAACCACCCAATGGACGGTTGACATTTCATGGTTACTTTCTGACTGTTGTTAGCATTCTACAGACGAGGTAGTTGCTGGTCAAGGACGCTAGACTGCCGTGGTCCCTGGAAGGAAGGGCTGAGCATTTCTCTAGCTGCAGGCTGCTCGAAAGCCCCTCGTGGCAGGAGATTTTTAATTGTCTGTGCATCCTCCCCAACACTAATTGTGCATAGTGTCTCAGTCTACATGTAGTCGGAGTTCCGGACTTCATTCTTCTGTATACTTCAGTGAGAACGTTAATTTCTTTGAAGTAAAATAACATTAGTCCCCAGTAGCTAACAATTATTGAGGCACAAATTGTGTGTCTTCCTTCCTTCCTCCCTCCCCTCCTTCCTTCCTTTTTTTCTTCCTTCCTTCTTTTCTTTCCTTCCTTCTTTCTTTTTCTTTTTTGATCATCCTAACACCAAAGGAAGGCATGCCTTATTTAAATACATGAATGGATACTCAAATGAGCAAATAAAAGCATGAATGGGCTTTTCAAACAACGTGAGCACTGTCAGGAAGGAATATACACCACCATAGTAAATAGTATCTCCTAGATTTCAAGATATACTCTAAATATTTACACTGTGAACACTTATGTTTCTATTTAGTATTTGTTAAAGATTTAATCCTGCCTACTAATTCATTCTTGATAAGACTACATTGCATTCATACCTTTTAGAAATAAAAGCATAATAAAATCCATTAGGCTACAGTAGTGTTATTGCATACTGAAAGAAGAGCTTTTATTTTTCTTCTTAGACAAGAAAAAGACAAAAACAGTTCTGTCTCAGGCCTAAAATTGCTAAGAAAATTAAATATCTATGATATGCGTATGCATATCAAAACTTAATTGATTAGACAGTATCTACATAAGATCTAATTTTAAAAGTATAAATTTGAGTTAAATTTTGGTGTAGAATTTTTGTGATTTCTTCAATATTTTACTAACCAAAAATAGTTTCTGTTTATTAAAAAAAAGAAAAGTTATTGGTGGATTAGCCCATTTTAGTAGCAGTTTATTAGGAAAGGCTGTTGTTTTTTTTTTAACATATCCTTTAAATATATTATTTGAAATGGTTGAAAGAAATTTTATCAAACTTGAATTCGAAGTTTTATATATATTGGACCATTAGGATTACATTCAATAAATTTAGTTCAACTTTAATGTCTAAGGACATTAAATTAGGAAAATGTATTTTCTTAAAGATGTACTGTACTCCTTTCTGTAGTTCATGAGAATATTTCAATGAAGATGGTCTACAAGGTTTCCGTGAGCAAGAATCCTACCCTTGCATTCTAATTGGCATAATTATTATGATGAAAACATAGCTGAGTAAGGTATTATCTGAAAACATATTTGACAGGGTCCTGTGAATAATAGAATTCTGTTGTCTGAAGTGCTCTTGTCAAAGTGGTATATTTTTGCCACTGTCAACAGTGGATGTTAATGTTACTCTTTTCTTACAAATCTCTGAACCAGACATTCCGAATACACATAGAAAACTCATATATTATTATCCCCCAAAAAATCTATACTAAGGGAACACAAACCCTCACCCCTACAGAGCATGTCTTGTGTTAGAGAGGAGGTGCAGAACGGAGGTACCGTGCTCAGTGGTTTGGGCCTGACCGACATGTTCGAGGAGGGACAGCCCGAACTACCAGACAGAGGAGGCAGTTCTCGGTGGGACTCAACTGTCGGTAGCAAACAAACCAACAAGACCAAGGAGAGCAATGGAACAAGGAACCTCAAAGCAGAGAAGCCGTTGCATAGTGCTTGGGAAATCCTCTCTGAATGCTGCCGGGCAAGCCGCAGCGGTCTCCCAGAGTGACCCTCGGGCAGGCGTCGCCTTGGGTCTGGTCTGAAACACTAGGAGAAGAAACCAGGAAACTGCCTTCACTGAGCGTCTTCTCTGTGTGCGACATTTGAGTTGTCTTCACCACTTCACTGAAACACCAGAAAAGCCTCATCCAGAAACATGAGGTTTTCCTTCTCCATCCAGATGGATGTCTGCTGTCTAACCTCGCTTCAAGGCTTCTTTCTGGGGAATTAGTCTGCGGGCGTGGGAGGGGGGGAAGCCTGCGATGTATGAACGTCTGTCTTCATCCACCTGACAAGGTGAAGGGGCAGTGAAAGGAACGCTTGAGTGGACAGGAAATGTGGGGCTGGACAGAGTCTTGAGCTCTGTAGCTGTTTCTTTGAGATAATTGCTTATAATCCTTGAGGACATCAAAGGCCCCCTACTCTGTTGATCTATGTAATATGTGACTTTTCAAGGTCTGTACCAAACATCTAGTATCCAGAGAAAAATTCTTGGTACAGGTCAGAGGTAGTTAGGTCAGAGGAAAGCTTCGACTCATATTAAGTAAACTCACAAATGCTTAATGCATAAACTAGAAAGACGGCTTATAAAATGCTGATAACATATGACTGTCCCTGGGAACAGTGCGGTGATTAATCTTTGTAGTTAATCCTGACTGAGTCTGGAGGGTGGGTTGTGAGTTCTTGGTCATTTCGTCCTTCAGAGGTCAGTTAGAAGTACTCCCTACCCTGGCCATTCTTCTCTCTCTCTCTCTCTCTCTCTCTCTCTCTCTCACACACACACACACACACACACACACATTCTTGCTTTGGAGACGCCCTTTCCTGGATTTCACAATGAGAGTTTCCATTTCTGGGCACTTATTTTTGTTTGCCTGCTTGTTTCTTGTCCGTGTCGTTGTCAGCATTATAAAAGACACATACTGACCTGAGGATTTTCCTGGACTGGGATTTGGGTCAAATTCTTCACATACATTTTAAAATATATTAGTGCTAGAGCAATGTGATCTCCTCTACAAGTTTGACTGTTTTTCTTTGTATATTTATTCTCAGAAAGTAATCCTGTCTTCAGGTTTGAGACGTACCATTTACTGACTCATAACGTTAGTGTTAATATAATAATTAATGCAATAAAAGACTAAACAAACTCTCAAAAAAAAAAAAAACCCTGCAAATTTCCAAACATGAGGAAGTATGTAGTTGATTAAAGGAATCTATCTCTCTCCTTTAGTTTCGGAGAATGCAGTTTCTAGTACACCTCGTACATTTCATAATTTATTTTCAGATTGACTTAAGCAGTTCTTTTTTTTTTTTTTTTTTTTTTTTTTTTTTGTAAGCAGTTCTTTTTTTAAAGGACTTTATCTTTATGAGAGAGAGAGAGAGAGCACAAGCAGGGAGGAGAGGGAGAATCAGGCTCCCTGATGAACAAGGAGTCAGACACCAGGCTCAATCCCAGGACCCTGAGATCATGACCTGAGCCTCAGGCAGTCACTTGACTGAGTCACTCAGAGGCCCCTACGTAAGCAGTTCTGATAGATACATATCCTTTTATAAAAATCAATGCCAAAAGATTAGGATAATTGAAAATGGCCTTATCAAAATGTTCTACAGGGAAACCTTAGTGATTTACATAATTTAGCATTTGTGAGATATCATTTCATGGATCAGACGAGTGTTTTTCTTCCTGCCAGAGGCCTCACCTCCTCATACTGTTGCCGTGGGGATTTGGTTTCAACATAGGAAAGTGGGGGACCTACGCATTCACATTCCTACCATAGGACAATCCTACGTTATTACAATAAAATTGGGGACATAGAGCTTCATGTTTAGGGGATCCTCGGGGGCTTGTTAAGAAGCAGATGTAATTCTGTAGGTGTGGCGTGGGGCCTGAGAGTCCAAGATTCTAACGGGTTTCCAACTGGTGGATAAGATGTGGGCCCCACTGAGTAGTGAAGACACAGAAGATGTCATTTACTACATGGATCTTATTTTCCTAAAGAAGTTAGTACATGCTCTTGTCACTGTTCTGTTCCTTGGGGGTCCTATGATTCACACCCTGAGACAAACATTAAGATATAAAACGTTAAATGCGTTCTTACTCTTAGTCAGAGGATGCATTAGTCTTATTTTGATCACACGTAGAAACTCTTCTACCAAAATTGTTGCGTATCTTAATATGGTATAAAAGATTAGGTACATTTTTCAGCATTTCACCATTATGAATAACAAGGTTTCTATCCTGGTCATTTATTATTTAAGGAACCTTGTGGCATGAACAGTAATTTGTTTATAACCCATCAAAGTAGGATAGCATAGAAATAGCATGGTCTGAGACAGAGATGCCAAACTTTTGAATTACAATAATAATATTCAATGTGATATAATGAGTTAATAAAATCCAACAATGCTGCTTATTTCTAGGTCTAATTAATGGGGGACTAGTGAATCATGTGTATGTCACTAGAGATTTGGGTTAGGAGATGCCTTCTGACGATTCTATAAATGTCTATTGCACTTGAAGGAGAACCACATACATAGAGGGATGGTGACTTATCTCTGGGACAAGGGGGAAATAATTGGAAGGAGTTTGTAGGGACATAATGGTTTTGTTCCTTCAGTCTCAAACATCAGTGACAAATCTGGTTAAGCTGAGTAATAGATTATTTGGTTCTAGTAAATTATTTCCTGTGTGTTTCTTTATGCTTATTTTTTTTATTATAGAACCCTATAAATGGGGATATGGTTAATGCATACTAATAAGATTTTTATTATGGTTTTTTCCAAATCCTTCTATTTAAAATGAGGAGATTTAGCTATTGGGACATTTAAAAAGCATGGTGCCTCCAGTCGGCGGTTCATTAAAGCTCATCTTGTGCCACTGTCCATCCTGCGGCCTCCGGTGGAGGGCCCTGCACCTGTCTGGAGCATAAACACCCCAGAGAAGATGTGTGGTTCTCAAGTAGGCATTTGTTCTCTCTTGGACCAGCTAGGAAACTCTTCGTCTTCACCATGGTCATACCTTCCTGTACCTTCCATCATTTGGTGCTTGCTTTGCTATCTGAAATGACAATGAAGAAGAGTCAAAATATGATTTTATTTATTTTCTTTTGGGGAGGATGGAGAATCTTAAGCAGGCTCCCTGCCTAGCATGGAGCCCAACACAGGGCTCAGTCTCACGACCCAGGAGATCATGACCTGGACTGAAAGCAAGAGTAAGCTGCTTCACTAACTGAGACACCTAGACGCCCCCAAAATATTTATCTTCAAATCATGACAATCGTGCACATATCTGGAAACAGAAAGTCTGTTTCTGTCACTTGCTCCCCCCCTTCCTCTGACCACAGCTCACTGGGTCTGTGTCCTGACTCCAGCCATTGCTTCAGAAACAGGGTAGCCAGCGCACGGCAGGGGGAGGCTGCTGCTTTGCCATTCTCAACTGCACTTCGACAACAAAGCCTTGCATGAAAATAGCTTTTCCTGTCTCCTACATCCTAACATTAGCTTTTGTTGAGGTTTTTGTTTGTTTGTTTTCATTTTTCATTAAAAACCCTACACCTTTTGCCAACTTCTGCTGAAGCCAGATTTTTCCCATCCTGTACTTGTAAAACAGTGTCATTGTTATTGAGTCATTTTTATTTTGAGTACATAAGTGTAAGCTTAATGGCAGAAATGCTTATTATTCCATGTCCTTAAGCTTATTGCATTAACCTAATAAAACATTTGGGGGGATTCAATCCCTCCTTTCCCGCCATGTGAAAGAGATTTCCTTCTGCTATGACCTAGGGTAGATGAAGTATGAATGTTTTGTTTTGTTTTGTCTTTTTTTTAATATTTTATTTATTTATTTAAAAGATTATTTATTTATTTGACAGACAGAGATCACAAATAGACAGAGAGGCAGGCAGAGAGAGAGGGGAAAGCAGGCTCCCAGCTGAGCAGAGAGCCCGATGTGGGACTCGATCCCAGAACTCTGAGATCATGACCTGAGCCGAAGGCAGAGGCTTTAACCCACTGAGCCACCCAGGTGCCCCGAAGTATGAATCTTTTAATTCAAAATGGGTCTGAAAAAAATGGGTCTTTCACCCATGAATCACTGCAACCAACATTTCGATTCTTCACATCCCCTAGAACTCTCCTAAGGCATTGTATCTGTAGAAAGCCAAGTGTTCCTATCAGTGCTCATAGACCAGAGGTAATGAAGAGGCTGTAAGGAGAGGTGTCTGAGTTTGTAGGGAGGGACTGGTGCAGTGGCTGACCGCACAGCACAGGAGACAGGAAAGGATGGTAAATCATAGAAGCCAAAATATTTTTTTCATATCTAATTATAACGTGTATTGCTTGGTTGTTCATGATGTTTTATAAAGTGAGGGAAAAGACAAAAATAGGTTGTAAGTCCCAACAGACACTAAAACAATATATTGTTCACACCATTTTCAAACTACTTTACTATGGAGTAAACCATGCTTATATTTCAATAATACAACAGATTAGGTAATTCAAGGCTAATGTCCACCGAAATTTTCCCTTACATAAAATAAATTAGTACCCTGTAATTTAGGATACACAGTGTGATCCAAAGATCAGTATTTCAAATTATTGACAGGTTTCTTTCATTTTGATGGATCAAGTTAATAATTTCCCTCATTAAAATATTTAAGAAAAATAAAGTGGTGGAGACCTGTAACTAAGAAAATGAATTAGATGCCTTCCTTGAATTTTAGATAACAAGGAAAAATGACATAGTTGATATATAATTTTCCAACACTCTGAAAGATAGAGTTGATATTCCACTTCTGAATATTTTAAATAGATTGGGGTGCTTTATTGTAAATGTCTCGAGAGTTGAATGACAGTGTTCAATAAGTCAGCTCTCTGCTTCCTGAACTTCAACTCCAGAGTATCTCAAGGTCGATACCCTTTGGTCCCAGTGGAAGAAATATTAGCTTAGTCTTCTCAGAGGTGGATTCGCCCACCATCAGTGCTAGGCGGAGCCTCTAGCAGCGTGTTCGTATGGTTATATATTTTTGTAAAATGTGGACTATTAAGATATTAAAACTGCAAATGGTCAAGATCACCATCTCCTTCAACTTACTCAAGTTAAAGTCAAGTCTCCTTCAACTTAAGTCTGTCACTCTGTACTTCATGCCGAGTGGCCAAGGGCATTTTGAGGACACGAAGGTAAGCCAGGGATATATTCACTTGTCCTGAATGAGAACGATTTTCGGGGTTCTCAGTTGTGTCATGCATGATAAGGGTCTATTAGCTGACCGTTTAGAAGTGGCTCTTGGGAAGCCCTGCACTTGGTGCTGTAACATGAACACACACAGCCTGAGATGGTCTCGTAGGGGGAACGGGTCCTGTGGGACCCGGCACCTCAAGGACTTGCGCGTAGAAACAAGGACTGACATGTATTCGCTCAGAAGCTAGGCTGTGGGAAAGACGTGCAATTATCAGACTTGTGAATGGTAAATGGAGGGTGAAGTCCTTGCTGAAACCTATTCAGACTGTCAGACCGGCACTTGGTTATGCATCATGTATGGCTGCGAAGGTAATGCAAGTTTTTCTTTTGTATTGGTTTATGATGGCATATTTGATAACTCTCAAATATGAATAATGAGGCATATGATAAAGCTTGACTGTGCCATTTGATTTACAGTTTGGGAAAAGGATTTAGAACATTGCCGTAAAACAGATGAGAAATGAGAAATTGCCATCTTGTGGGTGTTGTGTTTACAAGAGGCAGCAGCACTTTCTCATCTGTCCACTTCAACACACTTATCAAATAACAAAAAAATCAAACGCGATCAAGTGTGAAGATTAGTGTTGAAATCAATAGACATTATTCTGCCATAAAGAAGCAAATAATGAAAAAAATAAATCATACAAAGTAAGTTATCCCTTAAGAAGAAGAGATACATTTTGAATAGAAGTAATTAGTAGGCTCTTGTCTTATTTGATAAGAAATTAATGAAGAAGAGTGAATTATATTCTGAAAAAAAAGACTTAATTCTTACTGATTTAACTCAAAATACACACATCAAGAATAGCATAAGACTTAAAATGCACAGCTATAATAAAGACATCAGCCAAAATGTAATTTAAAGGTGTCAATCCAAAGATTATTTATTATTAATAATTCCACAGACAGGTTTGATAAAACGTAAGGACTTACTGATCATGTGTGAAAGTAATCTGCTAGAAATCTTCCCAAATTTGATAATACAAAAAATCATATGACATTAACAATAATAAGCTGCGTACTTGGACAAGGCTTTCTATTAATGATAAGTATTTTTTATAGAATTCATTCTACCATAGCAGGGAGGAAAGCCTAGGTGATCTATTTCCCCATAAGTAATAAGAGTTCTTATATGAAGTTACGATGAGAGGGTATGCAGACAAAAGTGTAGAGAAAAAAGAATTATAAAGGTGTATCAGATAGTTAATGAATAAAAAACATATTTTTTCTGAAATTTGCCATAATTTTTTATGCCATGTTTTTGGAATTTGCTTTTTACAAAAATTTGGAATATGTTCTAATTAATCCCATCATTCTAAATTGTGACTTCTTTACCTATTTTTTTGGAAAGTCACTACAAAATTTAATGTCATGTATCTAGAATTGTGACTTTAAAAATGGATAGCTATTACATACATACACACATGGACACATGTATTTAATGTATATATACATAACATATACATTTTATACATGTATAAGATATATACTATATCCATTGTATTAATTATATCACATAAGCTGGCACAGCTCTCACACACACATACTCTATACAAACACACACACATGCACACTCCACATACAGTGAAAGTTTCACAAAATAATACTTGCCATTGATACGTGAGGTACTTTGATAGTTTCTATCCTGTGTTATTCTACTATACACTGTTTTTTAAATGCTGCTGAGTTCCTCGTAAAATGATTTCAAGTCTGTATTAGTTAAGGCAAAATCTAAAACCCTGTAATAAAACCCTTCAAAAATACAGATTTTTTGAAAGAGCAGAGTGCCCTCAGGAGCTCCAAACTCCGCTCGTTCCGGGAGGTGGAAGCCATGAGACCTCACACTTCATGGGATACCTGTTTTGTAAAATGCGCACTTCAGGGGCTCACTCTCTTATTATGCAAACGTGCCCCAGAATGGGAACTGCTCTGGAGCAGGTGCACAGGAGACGCAGTGTGGACAGAAAGGAAGATCAGCACATCCCGCTTGAGACTGCCAGAGAGCGTTCTGGGATGGGGAAGCTCCCCGTGGAAAAGGGAGACGCTGCCAGACGTCTGGACTTTGAACTTGAGCTGCTTCAGGGAACTTCCAAGAACCGAGGCCCAGGGAGAACCTGCTTTGTGCCGGGTGTGAGAAACATCCCTCTGGGAAGGGTGGGAACATGTGTGGGAGACAGAGACAGCGAGACTGCAAAGCATGCCTTGGAAGGAAGTGAGGCAAAAGGCTTCAAAGAAACTGAGGGGGGCCTGGGAATTAAGCTGGGAGGGACAGGATAAGGGGCCGCCCCCAGCTTCCCTGGGGCCAGACACACCCGCACTCTGGGGGTGACTGCTCTCGGGTGATCTCTACTCACGTAGTGCTGGAATGAGACTGTGCCCTCGGATGGGTCAGTGCACAGGAGACCTGTTCTCCTTCAGAGACCAAAGATCTCGGAGGCTGATCTTGATTTTTTTCCCCAATTTTTGGAAATGAGTCACTGTATAGAAGAAATTGTTTATTTCATCCATCAGAAAAAAAGTTTCTTTTTTTATTATTATTTCAGCGAGGCCATATGCCTGTGTCCTTATCTGTTTGTCTTCTAGAGGGTGAGGTTGTTTCAGACGTAAAAGCACTGGCTGGGGCACCTGGCTGGCTCAGGCCGTGATCCCAGGACCTGGGATCTGCTCCGTGGGGAGTTTGCTTCTCCCTCTCCCTCTGTCTATGCTCCGCCTACTTGTGCTCTCTCTCAGTCAAATAAACAAATAAATAGAATCTTTTTTTTTTTTTTTAATGGCACTGTGTAGGAAATCTGACTGGACCTAAATATTTGTGAGGCTCACACTTCGGTAAAATTTCCCCGTTGAATACCTGGTGTCTGCATCCGTGTCGACCGCCTGCTCTTCTGCTCTTCTGCAGGAGCTCTGAGGGAAATTCTGCTTTCCTGTGATTATAAACCTGAACGTGACAGTCTCAAGGACGTAGAATTACTTGACTAGACGTGCTCATGGAACAGACACAAGGAATCGAACTGAGATTCATTACGTGAAGTGCACGCGTGCTCACGCCTCCCTGGGTGTGCGTGCAAGCATGTGTGTGTGTTTAGAAAGAACAGCACATCTATTACCAAATTGCATTCCTTTTACTGTTAACTTGGTTTAACTCAGAATACTCAAAATTATTTCTACAAGAGAAAACGTTTATTTTGCAAACTGGTCAGATCCTTGGGCAGGAGCCCCAAATGCACATGGTTGAAAGCACAAGAGATTATTGTAAATATATTATGTGTGGTTCCTAAGTACTCAAGAAAACAGCACATTTCTCCTATTCTAGATTGTGGCACGTAGTTTTACTGAGATGGGAACATGCATCTTGTGTATTTATTGTAACGATCTGAATTCTATAATCAGACCTGCACACGCAGCTGGTCATTATGATCATTATGATATCATAATCATTAAGATAAAGCAAATTGATAGAATAATACACCAATAAACAAAAATTTCGTGTAATACCCCTAAATTGTGACCTTGTCCTAAAATGACAACACAGACTATTTTGGAAAAATAGAACTATATTTTTAAGAACACAGGTTTGGTTTATCGGGAAACGTTTTCCAGACTCTGTGGAAGTCTATCAGGCAGAAAGACACTTACTGACTTTCTCTCAAGCCTGTGTCTGAGTCCCTGGCCCCCAAAACATGCCTTTACTGTTGTCCTTATAAACTGACCTGGTGTCGGCGTGTGACCTGAGCTCTCTTTTTACCATTATCGCCTTCTTAACCCTCTCTCATCCTCCACATTACCTGATTGGGAAAGTATATGCTATCATTAGATCATTTCAGTGTCAGACTGTCAATTTAAAATCAAAGTGTCAAAATTTAATTTCTCACCTTTTCCAAAAACCAGTTTGGCTGTCAATCTCCTAGTCCTACAGAATTAACATCTTTTGAGGGGCGTGGGGGGGTGTGGAAATGTTTGACGCTTCCCTACTCACCTACCACATGCAGCCCATCAGGACCGATCGCTCCTGAAAGCTGAGCCCTTTATACTGCCCTGGTGGGGCTGGGTCTCGTCCTTCACCTTCCTCCTGCCTTAGTTCAGTGCACGCTTAACCCCATTATTCATTTATTCCTTCCGGCCAGCCTGTCCTTTTTTGAAATCCCTTTTCTGTGAGGTTACTTATTTACTGAGTATATATAAAACACTCTCAACGTGTGAAGTCTGGTGCCGGTGTGAAAACAGAGATGAAGCTGGGGGTGTCCTGGCAAAGTCCGCGGTGTCTCTAACAGATCCTCGTGTGTAGTCAGCCTGCCTGCCATGCCCTCTGTTGAATGCAAAAATCACCACGCCTACACGCAGCCACGGAGAACAGGGAATGACGATCGGGGTGGGTGACCATGGCCTGGGACTCTGGTGGTTACCTACAGGACAGCAGTAACCACTGCTGATGTTTGCTGAGCACGGACGCACCAGCCCTGCATAAAGCACCTGCTGTGTTTTAAGGAGGCTCTATTCTCCGTAATCCACACACAAGCCGACTGAGGCTCTTTGCCCTAAACTCACGTGGATAAAAGTGTTAGGGCGGGACCCAGGATACCAGGCTGTCTTCCAGGCGTCTGCATGATGCTGTTGACGCCAGAACTTTCTTTTTTTTTTTCTCCCTAAAAGTTTTGGATCTTGCAGTTTGTCCCCTTAAAGACTGCTCCCTCATTACGTTCTCGAGAATGAGGTCAAACCTCCTCACTGTGACCTTCAATATACAGTGCAATGTCTCCAAACCTACTTCCTGAAGCGTTTCATTTGCTTTTCCAACGCCCCGGCTCCAGCCCCGGTGGCCTCTTCTGTGGCTCAGGAACGTGAGCTCCGGGACTTCTGTTTTCCCAGATGTTCCCGTCTCAGGGTGTTTGCAGTGTTCTCTGTTCAGGCAGATTCCTTCCCCGGTTTCCAAATCAATGCCGTTTCCACCCAGGAACTATTTCTGAGTCATTCTAACCCTTGTGACCTCCTGATTCTCTGAAAATCTCTAAGAATCATCACTGATCCCTTCCTGGATACAAAACATAGCATGCTTTGACCCGAAGAGGAGAGAAAGTGAGACAGGTTTTCTTCCTTTGTTCTTGGTTTCTCACAGCCTCGTAAAGTCTGGTCCTGCTCAGGCCTCTGAGCGCAGGGAACAAAGCGTAGGGTCAGGGGTCCAGGCCGGCTTCAGTCCGGCGGGATGAGCTCTCCCGCTAGAATAGCGCAGCTCAGGAGAAGCGAGGCTTTCAGCGAAACTTAGGCATCCCCCAGAGGGCTGGCATGGGTAATAGAAATGTCTAAAGACGACCCGGGGGCCTCAGGGCCTCGAGCAGCTCTACGGGAAGACTAGAAAATCCCATTATGAAGCCCATTCAGAAAAACATTCAGTGGGACCAGACTTTTGTGTCTGAAACGGACTATTTATCACTTGCTCATCATTCCTTCCTCAACAAAGCCAGGGTGCTTCCTTGAGGAATAAAGTGGGGGGCGGGGAAGGCTGCAGTTAGACACACCTGGGTTCTCATTCTGGTACCACTGCTTAGCAGCCGTGCAGCCTTAGATGGAAAACTCTGGATGTCACCTCCTGAGCTGCAGAATAGGAGACCAACCATGACCGTCTCCTTGGGACACTGTCTCCTCAGGACTGAGGTGGGAGGATGTCCCGGGAGCGTCGGACCCTGCGCCGCCCACGGTGGGGGTTAGTGGGGGTAGGTCGACCAGCTGTTCCTCTTACCCTCAGCGTTACCATCTCTACTGGCATAATATTTAGTAAACGTCTTGCTCTTCTCTTCATGGCAGTATATGGGGTCCCAGGGAAGAGACATTTAAAAAAGAAAGAGACAGACAACATGTTTCCTGACCTTTCATCTAAGTTGGATTGAAATGTTGTAGGAAATTCGACATTTCAAAGAAAATCTGTCTTCTTGTGAAACGTACGGGTCTGCCTAAGATACACTCTCACTCACAGAAGAGAGTTTATTTGGGGCCGATAAATTGGCGGCAGCTAGACAATTGTCCTGGCAACAGAGAGTCAAGGACTGCGTCCTACTTGGTAACGGGGTGACCGGCATTTGAGAAGCAATTTACGAAGTCAGTTGAATGAGAATGCCAGACCTTAGCATTTTTCAGGGCTAAGACGACTGAAGTGTCCTTTGTCACTCACTAGCAGCAAGAATGTTGTGAAGGAGAAGTTGTCTCCCGCTGCTGAGGGCACTCACCTGCTGAGCACTCAGACATCTTGGACACTAGCCTCCAGGATCCCTTTGCTCATCCCTGTAGAAACGTGCCTCTTCTCCTTTTCCAAATTTTAATGAGGAATTGTTCACTGTTCCTGAGGCGACTTGTTTCCCCTCCATCTTGATGCGGTTTCAAACACCCAAGCACTCCCCAACATTTAACAATCATGCAAACGGAAGTTTCCACAGAACGCCAGGCATCTCAAGCAGTTTGTTAAAGCCAGACCTCCTAAGAGAAGGAGAATGCTTGCGCCCTCGTTAGCGGGGGTAAACACACAAACTCGTGATCGTTCACCGTGGTAGAGCTTAGCCTACAGAGACAAGACGGGAAATAACCAGGTCCTTGAAAGAGAACTTCAAAATGAAGGTAGTGGTGGAACTAGTCAATTTCACTACATGAGCGAACAATATTTTCTTGCCCTTAAAAACGATGGATGTCTCTTTGGCTAGCGTGGTCCACTCACCTCAAACAGGTAAAAGCAGAATCATTCTGTAGAAAAAGAAAAAAGTAAAAGGTGTCATCAATACCTAAAAGTTAACTTCGCATACTGTATAGTTGCATTTTTTTAGATAAAATGTTTTCATGCTCAGCCTTATGTACGCTTCTCTTTCAAATGCTGTGCCCAATCTTTAGCAATTCTTGTTTTCCAGAAGTCAAACAGCATTACAAATTCGAACTACACCAAGTAACTTTATAGCCAGAGACCCCTGAATCAAACTTTATTTTTTCATCTCCTTTCAGTGCCTCACTAAAAATGAACAGAAGAAAAATTACATGCATAAAAGACTCAGAGTAAAATGAAAATTACTGTTCAACCATCTTATACTGTGAAATTCACACCCATAAATAATGCTTTGCTTTTGTTAATACTACCCAATTTCCCACATTTTTTAAAAGAATTTAACAACTTCCTTGAAAGGAAGAAAATCAGAACACGTCCTAGCCATAACGCATGGGAATTTTTCAGGTGAATATGTTTAAAAGTTCCAATATAATCCCTCATGTGTATTTTAACAAAGCTTGTAAGTGTAAGTGGGAAGTGAAATATTTCTTGTAAGTGCAACAAGTATATTGACATTAACCAGCAATGAAGATAAGAAACAGACAAATAAAGACCCCGAAATCTTATCTTGTCCGAACCTGTACAAAAATTCCTCAAAATACTGTCGTAGGAAGGATTCCTCATATCGGTAAGGGAACATTTATGTCACATGTGTGAGGAGGTAAATACCACTTCATAAAGACTTTAAGCTAATTCCTACGAAACTTTCCCTCTTTTTTCTTTCCCCAAATTGAAAAACCAGTCCAGATCAACTGGCAAGTCTCTTTGAAATCGGTTCTCATTTCTGAAACAGAAATAGGTCTGAAATGGTCAGAGATGATCATAGTGTAAAAAAGTTTTTCATAATATATTAACAAGCCACTCAGATTGTTTCTGTTTTCTTGTGTTTTGTTTTTTTATAGTTTTCTTCTTGTGGATTGTTCCATATTTCTCTTGACTAGATGGGAGAAAAAAAAATAGGTAGCCAATGAGCAGATACATTAAAAATGCAACCTAACGTATTGGATAAAAATACTAACAAGGCTTGTGTTTGAATTATAGGTGAGTTAGTTACCGGATCTCTTAACCTGTGAATCTGCATGCATCTAACTGGGGGGCACACTCCAGGCCTTGTCGCTCCGTATGCTCCCCGTGGATGGAGGTGTCCCTCACAAAATATATTCTAGACTGCGTGCCAACTTGTGATTGCTTTGAGAGAGATTTCTCTACTCATTTATTTTTTGTTCTGCATATTGTTTTTAATTTTCAAGCAGTAGGTTTCAGTAAACGAACTTTTTTGATCATTCCTTCTTAAATGTAATCTTTGGATCTTTTTCTTTTTTTTTTCCTTTTTTTCTTTTTTCCTTTTTTCTTTCTTTTTCTAGCACTGTGACTTAGTAGGTATTGAAGGAAGATGAACAAACGAATGAATGAGACTTCTACTCTTGTTTGTCTTAACATTTACACTTTAAATACCAACCTCTGTCTGTTTCAAACTTCTTTTTGTTTGAGGGCCTGATTTATCTTGTTGTTTTTTTTTTTTTTTTTTTCAAAGAAGTACAGTGGAAATTGGAAAAAGCTGAGAGCAACCCAGAGGCTGGCGAGCAGACTTGTCTCCTCACACGTGTGGGTCCCCACCCTGGTCTCTGCCCCTGAGTTTTCTGCTCCGTGGTAGGTGCAGCTGTTTTAGGGCCCTTGTAAATGCTCGCACAGTCAATGCATGTGGACATCAACCAGCCTGCAAGGAAGTTCCAAGCTTATTTACTGCCCGAAGTTACTAAATCCTGGAGGATTTGGACACAATTAGAGCCGTAAAATGGCTGCTCGGTTTTTATCATGCCAAGGGCTGAAAACCACATAAACTACAAGGGGAGTCGCTCAGCGAGAGCAAGGACATGGCCCCGCAATGCTGCCCAGACGTGATTGCAATGCCCAGGGGGCTTGATTTACTGTCTTCTGCTTCCTGGGGTGATCGGAAAGCAGTGTGGCTCTGACAGGTCACTTTCCATTAGTACAAATAAAATCCAACAGCATTGCAAGGCTTGAATTTGGCCAAGTTAATCAAAAATTAATAGATCGGAGAAAGGAGGCACAGGCAAGCCCTTGCTGCTGCACATCCGCAAGGCAGAGAGGGGGCTTGGAGCTTCCCTGCCCAGAGTGGGGGCCCGGGAATTGTCATACATTAGCTCAGAAGGTGTTTTCATTCAGCGTTAAGGTTTCCAGAAGGAGGAGAGGAGGCTTTCAGTTGTCTTGCAGGTGGTTTGCTGGAGTAGAAGGGGTTCTGCCCGTGGGGTCCGATATGTCTTGATTACCTGTGTCCTGCTCCTTCACACTCTGGCCCCATATTTTCGGGAGTCTCTTGAGTCTCAGACACTACCTGCGCAGAATGGCAATAAGTGGTGGTGGTGGTGGAGGGGGGTTGTTGCAAGGATTAGAACACATGACGGAAGTTGCCGATAGTAAGTAGGCATGGCTGGAAAGTTCCTGCTCATTCTCCTCCCCTTTCTCTGCGTATTGTTAGTATTGTTATTAATACTGGCGCTTTGGGGGGACACCTGGGTGGCTCCATCGGTTAAGCGTCTGCCTTCAGTTCAGGTCATGATCCCAGGGTCCTGGGATCGAGTCCTGCATCGAGCTCCCTGCTCAGGGGGGAGCCTGCTTCTCTCTCTCCTCTGCCCTTCTCCCCTGCTCACCCTGGTTCTCACTCTCAAATAAACAAAGAAAACCTTAAAAAAAAAAAAAAGTCATTTTTGTGGTTCCTGCTGTTGGTATATTTTTTTATTCCATTCAAAGTTTCTAACATTAGAAGGAAAGTTTAGGGGAAAATGTAGGACCGAAGCCCCATGTATCAAGAGCTGCGTGCGCCTCACGTAATCAGGAGAACAGCTGTGGAGCTTGCTTCGGCCGCAGATAAACAGAGGGCCCCACGGACGCTCGCGCCGTTGCCCCACAGACGGGCCATTCCTGCAGACCCCCTGACTAGGCTGCCCTCCGCCAGGGGCTGGTGAGCTTCTCCAGGCCAGGGATGGGTTGGTGCTCGTTCTCTTTTACTCCTCATGCTTATCAAAACATTGTGGAGGGCGCGGACTGCATGGAGCACTGGGTGTGGTGCATAAGTAATGAATTCTGGAACGCTGGAAACAAAATTAAATTAAATTAAAAGAAAAGAAAGAACAGCCCAAACTGATTAAAACAAAACAAAACAAAACAAAACAAAACAAAAAACCACATAGTGAATGACTTAATGAGCACGTAGACATATGTGATAACGTGATATATCCGGGAATGGATACTGGCCCCTTCCAAAGACAAAACACCGCAGGTGAATTTACAAATTTTAAAAATGACTGAAAGACTCTTTGCTGTCGTGAAAGCCGGTCAACGCCAGGTGTGGCGTTCGGGAGCAGGAGTGTACACAGCTGGACTCGGGGTGGATCTGTCACTTAGAAAAGAACGTTGATCCCACGGAGTGGAGCATGAGAGCGGGTCGCTCCGCCCCACGAGGGCAGGGTGACCGGGGCACAGCGTCGTGGAGAGACCAAGTGGCAAGAGCGAATTGTGATTCAAAACTAAGGCAGGAATCGCCTTTCATTTGTAGTTACCTTTGGGAATGAGAGGCCTCGTTCTGGGACATGCAGTGCCTTCTCATTAAGTAAATCAAAAGCCTGTGTGGCCTGAGCAAGCGCAAGCAGGTGTGGATCTCCTGGGGGTCCCCGCGGACCCCGAGATGCGGCCTCCATGTTCTTCCTTGGGAGTCGTGGTCCTAGGGTTTTAAACGAAGAAGGGAAACTCTGAGCTTCCCGAGGGAGTAAAGCGCCGTCATCACAACGGCCAGGAACCCGAGCCCGACTTCGCAGAGATGCGGCTGGCAAACCTGACGGAGCCTCGGCGGGCCTTGGTTTAAAGCGCACACTGGCCAAAAGGGCCCTTTTTTTGGACATGTGCACAGAAATTACAGGCAGCCATAGCCCCCGACAAACTCGCTTCCTTTGCGCTTAATTGTGGGGTTCCTTGAACTGCCCCACCTGCATCAACTGCTTTTTATTCTCAAATTTTTATGCTGACTTGGAGCGCGTTTTCATCTTCCAAGGACTGCCTGTGCGGCTCGGCTCAGATATTTCTACCAGACCTCATTTGTCTTTGGATTCATGGAATGTCTTCAGGACTGTTCTGAGTCTCCTCCAGAGAAAAATTCCTTCTTCTGCCTCTTTTTTCCCCATCTCTTGCTTATTCTGCACAATGACTACACTCGGTGTCCTGGGAACCTCTCCAGGTACGTTCAAGTGTTCTGCGATGAGAAGAGAAAGGGTGATGGAGAGGTCATTTGACTCCTGAGGGTGGTTAAAATGCGAGCACGGGAGCACCTTGTGTGCTCACACATGTGGTTCACACTCTGAATATTACCGGGACTCGGCGAGGCTACCCCATAAAGCACGCCTGCGAGGCAACAGACTAAAATAGGCAACGTGAAAACTGCCGCCTGTCTTTCAGAGGATCGGGGTGATACCACCTCAGGGCTTCGGAAAGAAGATATTAGTAACTAAGAATATCTGTCTTCACTGGGATTGTTTGGGGAAAGTACCTGCATTAGCTGTTACACGCATAGTCTGTGACCCCCCTCCCTACCCTCTTGTAGGAAGCACAGGTGTGAGCACAGGTTTTCAAAAGCCACTAGTACTTTGGAAGAAGGTGTCATACTTGCTTCTCCTCTCTTTTCCATTTTCTTATAGTCCGTCTCCAACCACATGCGATCAGGTGCTGGTCCCGGCGTTTCTAGGAAAACCACCTGATGTCCATCACTGGTGGCTGCATACCTACCCGCAACGTTTGGTTCTTCATCCGTATGTCCCTCCCTCTCAGCGTCGCTGGCGAGAGTGATAATTCCCTCTTCCTTTTAACAATTCCTGTCTCTGGGGCGCATGGGTGGCTCAGTGGGTTAAAACCTCTGCCTTCGGCTCGGGTCATGATCTCAGGGTCCTGGGATCGAGCCCCGCGTCAGGCTCTCTGCTCAGCAGGGAGCCTGCTTCTCTCCCTCTCTCTCTGCCTGCCTCTCTGCCTACTTGTGATCTCTGTCAAATAAATAAATAATAAAATAAATAAATAAAATCTTTAAAAAAAAAAATTCCTGTCTCCTGAGAGCCCTGATTCTAATCCTGCCACATTAGCCACTGCAAGTTTTCTGGGCTGGATCTTCCTCTCTGTCCTGTTTTCAAAAATTCACCTCTTCTGTCTGGATATTCACTTCACAGGTTTACATATTTCCATCTATGCACAGACAAATTCCAAATGTTTGTCTTCCTGATCCGCCGCCCCCTTGATCCTCCCGCTGGAGGTCTACACGGAGGTCTGTCAGGTCCATTGGTTACTTCCAGCTCAACATGCTTAAAGCCACATCCCTCTGTTTTACCCATCCCCTTCCTCTTGTAATCTCAGTAAACACCAGCTCTTTGTTTCTAGGTGATTTAAACTGAAGTAGTTTGATTTTTTTGTTGTTGTTTTTTAGTCCCTAACACCCAGTTATTTTTGCCCAGCAGAAATATAGAAATCTCAGTTGAGCACCTATTTAAATATTGTCACAAGTACATATCGATGTACACATGAATGTGGGAGTGTCTTCTTCCTTGGCAATGTTAACTAGGTGAGATTTTCTAACACAGACGGTTGTACATGCCAGATACACACACATTCCAAATTTTGGCACTTGGACCCGAATAGCTAGCATTAACGGAGATTAAGGAGAAGGAAGGGGGCGGATCTTTGCAGGGAAAACACGGGGCTCGGGTTTGAGCACATCCAGTCTACTGGCCCGACCTCCGTGTGGAAGGTCAGAGGAGCGGCTGGATTCCACTGGGGGAGAGTGGGTCGGGTGAAATGAGCATGCATGTTGTTGGTATGTCTGTGGCCTCAGGTAAAAAAAAAAAAAAATACGTGTATATATATGTTGGAGGTCTGTACCATTCTTCCTGACAAAAGCATACCCAAGAGGAGGTATTCACTTCATCTTTGGAGTGCCAACTCCTTCTACATTTTTATTATTTCCCCCCAATCTTTTAGAGTTACCTTACAGCTAATTTCAGGGAAGTATTTATACATACAGTGTGTATGTACTTATGTACAAGGCTTTCAATATAGAAAATTATTTTTCTATGAATATTTTCTTTCATATTCTTGGTCCACAGGTTTCGACAACACTTAATTACATTGCTTAATTACAGTTAGAGATTTGACTAGTATGCACTGTCATCACTTGCAAACGGAAGTGCTTTGGTGTTCCACTGAGCAATAATTTTGCAGAGAGACTGGGGAGTACTGGTACACCCAGCCTGTGGGCCCCGGAGTAGACTCATACAGGAGGTTCCTGGTGGAAGGGACCTTGGGTTGTGGTAGCCTCTTTTCCCTAATCAGCAAATAGAAAGCTCTGATGTTACCTCCAATTACTTAGAACTTGGAGCATAGGTGGTTGACTTTCTGTTGTTATCCCAGAATGCCTCAGAGGGGTCTCATTTTCTGCCTCAATCATTTCATCCATGTATGTGTTCTGAACAGATCTGGGCAACCGTCAGGAGAAACTCACAAAAATCTATTTGTTCCTGGTCTTCATATTCCCAGTAGTAGCTTGACACCCAACAATTCGACAAGGTCTCTTATTCATGGGCCTCTCCAGGTCAGTTGCGTTACTGTGATTCTTCCTAAACAGCAGGAGGGAGGAAAGGAAATGTGCCCCCATCAGATGTGGAAGTCCCAGGAGACCTGAAATGCAATGACAGCAAAGCATTAGGGCAGAGAAGAGGCCTGGGAATGCACTCGAGAGCTTCTGTTTTATACAGCTGTTGATGAGAAGCCCCGGAAGTCTCACCTGTCAGAGAAAAACAGTCCTGTCCCTCTGTTTGGCATTGCTTAGGGGCTCATTAAAGCTTTGCCCATCGGGGTCTCACTTGTGAAAGGAAGTGGGCCGTGTTGAGAGCTTAAGGAGCAGAAGGCCCGAGATCTGAAAGTCTGCTCTGTGAACTGGAGGGCGGAGAGCGCTATTTTTACTTGTTGGAAGAGAAAGATTTTGGTCATAATAACCATCTTTGGGGAATATGAAAAACTTTTTTTTTTTTTTTTTAAGAAACAGCTACTCGCTTATTCTCTCTCTACAAAGGATCAAAGAAGGAAAAAAAAAATAGCAAAACCACAAAAGAGCTCTTCCTAACTAACAGCAGTGATGAAACTACAGCTGGAAACCTCCACCGGTAATACAGAGCAACTTTCTGTAGCCATCCACCTAGATGCAAATGGCGGGCCCCATGGCATCTCAACGGTCTGTGATGCTTTCCCTGTGTTGTATGTATGCAATCAGTGTGTTGTGAATCACTCGTCAGTGTCCTGAACTGATGTGAACTAACGCAGCAACCAAAGAAAAAATCGTATTACAAGGAAGCTCCTAGGACTTGTTATGATGTCCAAGTGTGACTCAATCATTACTTCTCTTGAAGCCCCAGGCTGCAGAGCACGAGTGAGTGTCCAGAGAATGTTCCCAGAACATGAACCCCATTTCTCAGCCAGAGGGGAAGACTCTAGAGAAAGGATGCAAGTCTGAAAATTCCCTCAGCGACATCCTGAAAATTACATGCTTCCAGTCAACCACCTAGAATACAATGCAACATGAAGTCTACATGATAACTCAACTTTTAAGAATATCAAATAATCCAGGGCAAATTGCAGCCCTGTTAGTTTGGATAAAGGGAGATTTTCTTCTTAGATGCCAAAATCAAGGTTGGAATTTCTTTGAGAATACAAAACATGAAAGGGTTTTCTGTGTCCACCTCAGGAGGCTTCTTTAGAGAAGTGGAAATCTCAGAAACACATCAGGTTGCTTTGGAAATTGAAGGTATTTGGTTCATTAGCTATTGAGAGAAACATACTGAAAAAGAGAACCATAAAATGAAATCCCTTTGACTAGGAGCCCTTGTACAAGCTCACAGAACTATGTGTTTTCCAACTACTTAAAAAAACTAATGGAGAATCATGACAATAAATACAGCCCTGTGCTTACATCTCCGTAGTTTCATAGGTAAAGAGATCACCAACACCACTGTTGTCATTACAGAGTTTGCTTGGACTCTGTAGAACATAATGATCCTGATGGCTCTAATAGTCATGGAGAAATGATGTAGAGGTCAGTGAAGTCAATAAATCTGGCTCATTCCTGGAACTATGCAGTAAGAATGTTTATTCATGACACCAAACCACCTGTATCATTCTTCAAACGAATCTCTTTATATTCATTCTTTGGACTCTTTTCATTCTTTACATTTTTAATGTTGCCTTCATAACATGAAAAGCACGTTGCAGATATACAATCGATTGCCAAGTCAGAACTGCAAATAGCGAAAACCACAGAGTTTTGTTTCTATGTGTAGAGTAGCAAGCACAGATATCCAAAACTTGTGCTCTTCCATCCTGAATGTTTGGGCTTCAGTTGTAGACTCTGATCATTTCTATAGAAGTAATCCTCTCACTTATTTTTTTTCTTAGAGAGTCATTTTTCCATTCTTATTGTATTTGGAGCATTAATAGTAAGATATACTATCATCGGATTTCAAAAATACATATGCTACTTTACCTAGCATACGTAAGCCTCAGCCACACTGCAAGGCTGTACTCTGTCTGCATTCTATATCTTAACTTCAAAAAATGTGTTAAGAATGTAAAAATCTGGAGGGCACCTGGGTGGTTCCGTTCGTTGAGCATCTGACTCTTTGTTTCGGCTCAGGTCATTATCTCATGGGTTGTGGGACTGAGACCCAAGTGGAGCTCCGCCCTCAGGGAGAAGCCTGCCCTCGCCCTTTCTTTCTGCCCCTCCCCCAACTTGCTTGCCATAAAATTTCATATATGTGTATAACTACACAATATGAAGACTCAGTTTAATGGTATTTATTTTTCATGTTGATGGATTCTCAGCTAGCTATATGTCAAATGAATATTATATCTCAATCTATTATTTATATACCCCAGTCCTATTTTACTTTAAATTGTATCTGATGTGGCATAAGAAAAATAGAATACATCATTATACTTTAATGAAATTTATTGACTTTTCGTGTAATCAGACTGATCTTGATCTTGAAGATAAGCATGCCAACACATAATTTGGACACAGCTTTTTGGAAATGAGTTACATGTCCATATTGATTTTCTGACCTAAAATTCCTTTTCTTACAACTGCAAAGTCAAGTATATTTGCTGTGAGATGCTGGTAATTATCAGAAAAACCATGAAAATGTTTCTAAGCATGCATGTCTACTTTTATTTGTCTGAGAAGAACTTATTGCTGAATTGTGGGGTCTCACTTAAGTGCAGACAGATTTCTTTTTAATCATCTTCAAGAGTACTACAAAAATGATTCACTGATTCATGTTAATACTCCCAGCACAATACTATCTGGTATTAAAAGAAAGGCCTCCAGAGTCTCTCCACCTGGTGGTTCAGTGTCATTCCCCTGGCAATGAGATGTCTATATAAACAGGGACAATAGCATTCCCTATGCAGATTGGGTCTTGGAAAGCCAGGAGAACACGTCTCAACACCTTAGAGTCTACGGCAAGCCAAATACTGCTTTTTCTAAATTCTAAACTCAAGTTTTAGATTCTTATAGGAACTATCAAAATTATTTTGATGATTGCTGAATAGGTAGACCTCTTGGGCATTTCATCTGAATTACAAAAAGATGCAGTAAAATGGACACAGATAGGGGCGCCTGGGTGGCTCAGTGGGTTAAGCCTCTGCCTTCGGCTCAGGTCATGATCTCAGGGTCCTGGGATCGAGCCCCGCATCGGGCTCTCTGCTCAGCAGGGAGCCTGCTTCCCCCTCTTTCTCTGCCTGCCTCTCTGTCTACTTGTAATCTCTGTCAAATAAATAAATAAAATCTTTTTTTTTTAAATGGACACAGATATATGGCTATCAGCTAAGCAAAACTCCTACATCCATTATTATTTGCTTTTAAATCTCTTCTTTTTTCATAAAATTTTAATATTAAACATTTATTTTAGACTAAATACAATTGATCCCACCACCCCATGGGGCATAGATCCTGTAAATACAAAATGGACACTTTGTGAAGTAATCACCTTTAGTGACTTGATTGTAGATTAAGATGTATTTGACATACTTCCCTGTTCCACAATACTAAACTCTGTGTTTTGGGCAGCAACAGCAAGTTTTCATGAGTTTAGCCAGTATCCCTCTTAGGAAAAGATCCACCCCTCCTGTGACTCTCAATCCTAGGAATCATAGACGTTATAATTGGATTATCCCCAGTTAGCCAGTGAGAATGAGGTTAAGGCCTGGCATAAAAATTGCCCAAAATGTCTTTAAAAGTAGCCGTCTACGTAATACTAGATGACCTCCTTAGTGGACTTCCCATGAGACCATATAATAGATTCCATTTCCACTAATGTACTCAAATAGGTCTTAATGGTGTTAGGTGTATGAGTCAGAGACACAAGTATCCAGAGAGAAACCTGACCTCTGTCCCTTGTTGAAAGGAGATCAATACTGTTGCGGAAGACAGGGCACAGCTATATTTCCCTGACTGTCTCGAAATGCCAAAAGTAAAGAAAAATGATCCTTTCCCATTCTAAACTGAAGCCCCAGTGACCTTGGATCTGGAAAGAACAGGACGGTATACAAAATAGCATATGTCAGGTCACTGTGTTCAACAAAGGACAAATATTTATTTCTTCCTTTTTTTTTCTGAATTTTCCAAAGTAGTGTCATACTAGTAGTATTTATGAGCTTTTAAGAGGTTGAAAAAGATAAGTATTTCTGCAATATTCAAGTAATTAAGTTCATTCATGGCATTTTCTTGACTGAAGACTGACATTTATTTTTCTGTGAAAATAAGCCAATTCATTGCATTCAAAAGAGGAAGATTTTCTTTTTCATTTTTTTTTTAATTTTATTAAAATATCAAGGATATCTTGGGACTTATCCATATTCTCTTTGGGTTCGTACACCCTGTAGTCAAGTGTTCTTCTAGGAAAGAAGACTAAAATTTTTAAGTATTAGCTCTAGTTGGGAAAATCCTTGAAGAATCAGCAATCCTAACAATTTGTAATGGAAGCAGAATATGGTGACTCTTCGTTAGGGTACAAAATGAATTTTACTTGCATTTAGAAGAGTTGGTATAATTTTTAACTAGTCTAGAAGTATATACACCAGTGGAGGACTTGCTATATTTAGCTACTTTGCTTTGGAAAAAATGAAAACCAGTATGCATATTAAGTATAATAATGCACAATATTTTGTCTTCAAATAATTCATATATTTCAAAATGGATTAAGGTCTCTGTGAATCACAATAGTCAGGGACATATTTGTTTCAACTGGATAATACTTGATTCATTAATATTCTTGCCCCTTGACAACCAATAGAATAAGAATAGAGTGTTTCTACTAATCAAACTGCCCAAACTTCTTACTATGTAACAAAGAGGTCAAGTTTATTTATTTCTTCATCTAACTTGTTGAACATGGTAGTAGGCATGGAGATGTACGGATAGGGAAAACACCGTCGCCATGCTTGAGTTGTTCATATGTATGGGCCAGTTTGCGTCAATTTCGATAGTACCATTTGGTAGGGTTTGTACTTCAAGGACTTCTTCTTGTTGAATTGCATTTGCGAGTTTCTAAAATCTTCCTCAGACTCCCCATTTTGCTCTCATGTTAATCTTAAGAGATTTATTATATCATGATTTTATAAATGAGCCTATAACCCCAAGATCAGCTAGGTATTTAAGTTCAGTTCCAATAAAAATATAGTTAACCTTGAATCACGTGGGTTTGAATTTCACAGGTTCACCTGCAGGTGGAAAATTTTTTTATATAAGTACACTTCAGTACTGTAAATGTATGTTCTCTTCTTTATTTTCTTGATAACATTTTTTCTTTAGCTTGCCTTATTATAAGACTACAGTACATAATGCATAATAATGTAAATAATTAATAAAATTATTAAAATATTAATTAAATTATTAAATCAAATTATTAAATTAAATTATTAAAATAAATAATACATAATGCATATAACACAACAGTGTTAATCCACTGTTTATGTTATCAGTAAGGCTTCTGGTTAACAGCAAGCTATTAGTAAGGTTTCGTGGAAGTCATATTATATGTGGATTTCTGGTTGCACCCAGGTCAGCGCCCCTAAACCCCCATTGTTCAGGGTCAACTGCAATCTTCTGGTTAAGTAGGAAGGGAGTGTTTTAAAGATGGTGAATCACAGATTTATGGAAATTAAGGTATTTGATCACAGTTAGTAGGTATGTCAGTGCCATAGATGATGCTAGAAGCTTGTTCTGTTTAGGTCTAGATATTCTATTATTTAATAATGGCCTTGTTAATGCTTTTTTCTTTCTGTTATTTCATAATGGCCCTTGTTAACCTATTTTTTTTATTTGGCCCTTGTTAACTTTTGCATGGAATTGTAAATCATAAAATGTTGGCCAAAATGACCTTTCAAAAGGTCATCATATTTCAGTTTATAAATATCCACATTAAGGAAATATTTTAATATTATACTTCAAATGATGAGTAATAGCTTATAGCTTTGCATTTTGTCTCATTCCTTATACTTTCTTTAAGATAACATATTGCACCATATTATTCTAGTGAAATAGATTTTTGTTTTGAGAAAAAGCAACCCCATAGAATTTCTTTCTATGATGTCTGTGAAAGCTACTCAGATTTTCCAAGGCCTTATGTCCTACTTATATATTAATTATCAAAACACAGAAGATAAAATTTTCCTTTTAAATACACACATGTACCTACTACCTTTGAGAACCCAAATACAAAAATCCCAAACTATAAACTAAGAGGTGGTATTTCATGTTGTAAAGAAATTTTATTTTATAAAGCTCACCACAGGAATCCCTCCCTTAAAAGGTTTAATGATCTGTAAGTAAGCTTTTAAATTCAGTAAGAATGGCTTATTATTTTCCAGGTAAAATATAGAATAGAAAAATCTCGAGTGGAGCTGTTAGTAGCTATCAACAATTGGTAAAATCAGTCAAATTGGAGTTGAATGTATATACATGAGACTTATATAGGGTGTCTTTCTCAATGCTTTCTACCACTTTAATGAGATAAAATTTTATTTATGAAAGGGAAAGGCAATAGTTCAAGGTCTCAAAAGGAAATAGTAATTTATCCTTTCAAAATCATAAATGCATATTGGGAATGCTTTAAGTAATTTAAAACACCCTAGCTTTTACTAAAATTCATAAATCAAATTACTTTCATCTGAGAGTACAGAATAAATGGATATGTAGCTTGTGAATAAAGTGGGAAAGGAGCCAAGTTCGTGTTTACCTTTGCCGTCTGAGAGCATACTCATCTCTGAATTCTGTAATATCTTGGAAACATTTCAATAATTCCTGAAAAATTTTAAGGATGTTTGTCTTAAAGTATATATATTATTTAAGTCAAATGTACTTACAAAACATTTGAAGAAAAGGGAAGACCCAAATATCTGCATCTTAGAAGACTACTTTTAGCACAGCGGGAAATTATGGTGGACAGGTAAGGGGTGGAGAACCCAGACAGAGGGGGAGAAGGAGGGAGGGGAAGGAAGGAGGGAGAGATAGACAGTTGGAGAGGGAGAAGGTGAGGCAGAGGAAAGTATCAGGGCACCATTATTTCTTACTAAAATTAATTTAGTCATGAGGGTAACATGCACAAAATTTAAAATTTAAAAATGTGTGCTGTGTAGTCTCCCTCCTATGCCTTTTTGACCACATAGCTGTCTCTTCCACAACCTTCTCTGGGAAATTAACTCCGTTGGTTTCTTGTTCACCAATTAGAGCTTCTTTGTGCATAAATAAACCACTGTTGTTTTCGTTGTTCTAGCTCTTCCTCTGTTTTTCACAAATGATAGTATAGTATGAATTTTACTGTGTTTTCTTATAACACCGTGTCTCAAAAGTATGTTAAATATCAATATGTAGGGGCACCTGAGTTACTCATTCAGTTGAACATCTGACTCTTGATTTCAGCTCAGGTCATGATCTTGGGGTTACGGGATGGGGCCCCACATTGGGCTCCACAGTCAGTAGGGAGTTTGCTAGAAGTTCTCTTCCTCTGCTCCTACCCCCACTCATGCAGTCTCTTTCATTCTTCCCCCCCCAAAAATAAATAAATATTCTAAATATGTAACATTTTTATAATAAACTTTTATTTAAAATTTATTTATTTATTTATTATTATTCATTGATTTATAATAAATTTTTATAAAATAATTTATAAATTATAATAAATAAATAAATATTAAAAATAAAAATAGATAGATATCAATATGTAGTGAACATTTTCTTTTATAAAATCGTATAGCTTCCAAAGATAAGGCTTTTCATTCATTTATGTTTTGGTGCCTTTCAGGAATGTTTTAAAGTTTTCTCCAGTTTCTTCTGCAATATTTGTTGTAAAGTTTATCCTCTCCTATTTTCAGTTTTTGTTGCTTAAATAAATGGATTCTGCTCTTCCATGAAATCTTCTAACTGGCTGTGGTTTTTTAAATGAAAACTTAATAATTATTTTATAGTAATTTAGCTTCTATTGTCTTACTGAATTGTTTTATTAGTTTGTTGTGGCTTTTTAAAATTGATTTTATTTGACTTTCTGACACAATCATATCATAAGCAGCTGGTGATAAATCTTTATCTCCTCTTGGGGCACCTGGGTGGCTCAGTGGGTTAAGGCCGCTGCCTTCGGCTCAGGTCATGATCCCGGCGTCCTGGGATCGAGCCCCGCATCGGGCTCTCTGCTCAGCGGGGAGCCTGCTTCCTCCCTCTCTCTCTGCCTGCCTCTCTGCCTACTTGTGATCTGTCTGTCAAATAAATAAATAAAATCTTTAAAAAAAAAAATCTTTATCTCCTCTTTTTCATGATTTATAAATTTTATTTATTTAAAATTTTTGTTTGTTTGTTTTCATGTTATTTCATTTCTTTTCAGTGTTCCAAAATTCATTGTTTATGCACCACACCCAGTGCTCCATGCAATCTGTGCCCTCCTTAATACCCACCACCAGGCTCCCCAACCCCCCACCCCCCTCCCTTCTGAAACCCTCAGTTTGTTTCTCAGAGTCCACAGTTTCTCATGGTTCATCTCCCGCTCTGATTTCCCCCATCTCATTCTCCTCTCCTTCTTCCCATGTCCTCCATGTTATTCCTTATGTTCCACAAGTAAGTGAAACCATATGATAATAGACTCTCTCTGCTTGACTTATTTCACTTAGCATAATCTCTTTCAGTCACATCCATGTTGATAGAAAAGTTGGGTATTCATCCTTTCTGATGGAGGCCAATACTCCATTGTATATGTGGACCATATCTTCCTTATGCATCCATCCATTGTAGAGCATCTTGGTTCTTTCCACAGTTTGGCGACCATGGCCATTGCTGCTATAAACATTGGGGTACAGATGGCCCTTCTTTTCACTACATCTGTATCTTTGGGGTAAATACCAGGTAGTGCAATTGCGGGGTATAGGGTAGCTCTATTTTTAATTTCTTAAGGAATCTCCACACTGTTTTCCAAAGTGGCTGCACCAACTTGCATTCCCACCAACAGCGTAAGAGCGTTGCCCTTTCTCCACATCCTCTCCAACATACGTTCTTTACTGTCTTGTTAATTTTGGCCATTCTAACTGGTGTAAGGTGGTATCTCAATGGGGTTTTGCTTTGAATCTCCCTGATGGCTAATGATGATGAACATTTTTTCATGTGTCTGTTAGCCACTTGTATGTCTTCTTTGGAGAAGTGTCTGTTCTTGTCTTTTGCCTATTTTTTGATGTGATTATCTGTTTTGCATGTGTTGAGTTTGAGGAGTTCTTTACAGATCTTGGATATCAGCCCTTCATCTGTAGTGTCATTTGCAAATATCTTCTTCCATTCCGTGGGTTGCCTCTTTGTTTTGTTTACTGTTTCCTTTGCTGTGCAGAAGCTTTTGATCTTGATGAAGTCCCAAAAGTTCGTTTTCGCTTTTGTTTCCTTTGCCTTTGGAGACATGTCTTGAAAGAAGTTGCTGTGGCCAATGTCAAAGAGGTTATTGCCTATGTTCTCCTCTAGGATGTTGGTAGATTCCTGCCTCACGTTGAGGTCTATTATCCATTTTGAGTTTATTTTTATGTATGGTGTAAGAAAATGGTCAATTTTCATTCATCTACACACAGCTGTCCAATTTTTCCAGCCCCATTTATTGAAGAGACTGTCTTTTTTCCACTGTATATTTTTCCTTCTTTGTCAAAGATTATTTGACCATAGTGTTGAGGGTATGTATCTGGGCTCTCTACTCTGTTCCACTGGTCTATGTGTCTGTTTTTGTGCCAGTACCATGCTGTCTTGATGATCACAGCTTTGTAGTAAAGCTTGAAATCAGGCAATGTGATGCCCACAGTTTTGTTTTTCTTTTTCAACATTTCCTTAGCAATTCGGGGTCTCTTCTGGTTGTTTGGAATTTTTAGGATTGTTTGCTCCAGCTCTTTGAAAAATGCTGGTGGAATTTTAAGCAGAATGGCATTGAAAGTATAGATGGCTCTAGGCAGTATAGACATTTTAACAATGTTTATTCTTCCAATCCATGAGCATGGAAGGGTCTTCCATCTTTTTGTGTCTTCAATGTCTGTCATGAGTGTTCTGTAGTTCCTCGAGTACAGATCCTTTACCTCTTTGGTTGGGTTTATTCCCAGGTATCTTATGGTTCTTGGTGCTATAGTAAATGGAATTGATTGTCTCATTTCCCCTTTCTATATTTTCATTGTTAGTATATAAGAAAGCAACTGATTTCTGTGCATGGATTTTGTATCCTGCCACACTACTGAATTGCTGTATGATTTCTAGTAGTTTGGGGGTGGAGTCTTTTGGGTTTTCCATGTAAAGTATCATGTCATCTGTGAAGAGAGTTTGAATTCTTTGTTGCCAATTTGGATACCTTTTATTTCTCTTAGTTGTCTGATTGCTGTTGCTAGGACTTCTAGTACTATGTTGAATAAGAGTGGTGAGAGTAGCCTTTCTTGTTGTGTTCCTGATCTCAAAGGGAAGGCTGTCAGCTTTTCCCCATTGAGGATGATATCCCCTGTTTATTTATCTATATTTTAAGGTGGTCACCTCACTTACTAGTTTCTATAAAATCTTAACAATATTAGAGACCCTTGCTAGCTTTGCCTTGTTCCAGATTTTTAGGAGTGATGACTCTAAGATTTAACTATTAAGTATGAGATTGGATTTAGCATGAGCTAAGTTGGTGTTACCTGTTAAGGAAGTATTGATTTATGAATATTTAAATAATTTTAGCAAAAATAACTATGGAATTTTTGTAATACAGGAAATTATTATGTATATTTTTCTTTAATTCAGTCACGTTTGTGAACTGTACAGCTCTTTTCCATCCCTTCAATTATTCCATAGCAGTCCTGCCCCAGCTCCACAGGCTCTACATTGCTAAGACTCCCCAGGGGATGTCAGGAACTATGGGTAGTGTTGAAGCCAATATATACCATGTTTTTCCTATACAACGTACCTATAATAAAGTTTAACTTCTACATTAGACACAGCGAGAGATTAACACCTAATAATAAAATTAAACAATTGTAACAGGCACTCCAATAAAAATTCTCTCAAAATATCTTATTGTCCTGTCTTCACCCTTCTTCTTTTGATGACACAAGATGCAGTGAGGTGAGTGACACAGGGTTAGGCTACCAGTGACCTTCTCATGTACTCAGCAGGAGGGTCTGATGCAGGAAACTGATTGATCATGGTCACTAAACCTGTGGAGAGCCAAACTGTGGGTAAGGGGGGACTACTCTACTTTGTATCCATGCTATTTGTTATTGATAATTGAATAAAGAAGTGCTGAATGTTCTTGTACCTATTAATGTACCTATTAATGTCAAGTGATTCCTGGTGTGGGGTGAGACTTGGAGTGGTCCGTCTCTCAGGTCTTACGATTTCCCATAATCTGAAGATGCTTCCTTCACAGACACTGACTGCTTCTTCCAACTGTGTCTTCTCCATGTGACCCCTCAGGTCCCTCAGCCTCTTCCAAATCAAAGAAAGTTCTCTAACCAATCTCTCTCCTCACCCGAGGTCCTTCCCCATTATTGAAACACAGACGTATTGCTTCTCTGGTGCTCTCGTGTGTGCATTTCTTCGTTTTCACTGTCACTTCCTGTTTTTTTGTTTTTGTTTTTGTTTTTTATTTGTTTTTTAGAGAGAGAGAATGAGCAGGGGAGGGGCAGAGGGAGAGAAAGAGAGAGAATCTCCAGCACAGTCTGTGCTGAGTGCAGCGCTGGTCGTGGGGTCCCATCCTACAACCCTGAGATCATGACCTGAGTTTCAATCAAGAATCTGATCCCTAGCCCAGTGCCCCTGTGGGCATATATTAGACTCACCACATCCAGAACACCTCACTATTCTGTGCTTATCCTCATTTCTTTATCTATGATTCTCTCATTCTTCAGCATATTCTCCCATTTTGAGGAAAAGAGATATGACGAGAATATTTTTTTCTTATTGACTTTTAATGATATTCAGGAATAAACAGAAAAGAAAAAAAAATCTGTCTCTAGCAACTCCGCTCACATACCAGAAGTTGCAGTTGTCCCTGAATCAGAATGAAACTATTCTTTTTTGACTTACTATATCCCATTTTTAAAATCTAGAGGCCAATGTTCTCTTGGTTTTCTAGAGATTTAATTCCAAGCTACACATACACAAGACTTGGTTCTTTCATGTTCATTAGTTGCTACGAGACGTCTAAAAATTGTACACAAGAAAAGCAAGACACTCCTTTTCTCTTGCCACCCTTGTTTATTTAGTTCTTAGTTTTTAGTTAATTTCCCTACAACTGCAGAATTAAATCATTGTGAGTAGGGCCCTAATTATGCAGACTGATTTGGAATTTAAAGCAAATACTTTCCTCAAATGCTGAATAGACCAAATATTCAGGAAACCTCATGTTAACCCTGACTCTGCTATTCATTTGCTACAAGAATATGGTAAATGGATTTAACATCTGTGCCTCAAATGTATTAGTCAAATGAAAATGAATAAATATAGGTAGCACACATTGAAGTATTTTGAAAAACTAAAAAACCTTATATTAGTAACTGAAAATTATCTTCAAGATTACAAGTTTTACTTTCCATATATAAATTTAAGAAAAGCCCCAGTCAATATGTCAGTTTCCCACATTTTAAAATATTGTATGAATGGAGAACTTTTATTTCTACAAGTGGCACAAATTAAACACATGTGTCATATAAGAGGAAAGGTATCCTAGGGCACCAAGGAAAGGTATCCTTGGCTCAGTTGTTAAGTGTCTGCCTTAGGCTCAGGTCATGATCTCAGGGTCTTGGGATTAACCCCCCCCCCGCAATCAGGTTCCCTGCTGGGCGGAAAGCCTGCTTCTCCCTCTCCTACTCCCCCTGTTTGTGTTCCCTCTCTTTCTGTGTCTCTCTCTGTGAAATAAATAAATAAAATCTTTTTTTTTTTTTTTTTTTAAGAGGAAAGGTATCCTGTATTTATAATAAACTATTTGACAGTTGGGGCTAAGTGGGAAGAAGGGGTATTACTAGAGCCTGAAAGGGAAGGTCTTTTGTATCTTTTCTATCCCATTTTGTGATTATTCCACATAGTTTCAAAGCTCTATTCCATTTCTTTTTTTTTTTTTTAAGATTTTATTTATTTATTTGACAGACAGATCACAAGTAGGCAGAGAAGCAGGCGGAGAGAGAGGAGGAAGCAGGCTCCCGGCCGAGCAGAGAGCCCGATGTGGGGCTCGATCCCAGGACCCTGGGACCATGACCTGAGCCAAAGGCAGAGGCTTTAACCCACTGAGCCACCCATGTACCCCGCTCTATTCCATTTCACCTTCAATAAATCTATTTTGTCTGTGGCTGAGGTATTTGAGAATCCAAAGAATTTTTGAAGAAAGGAGAAAACACATCTGGAAAAGAATGTGGCAGTGGGACCCCATGCACAGGGGTAGGGTGACAGCAACCATGTTCACAGTTAGTTAATATTCTTGATTATTATATGCTGAAGGCTTATATTTATCGTTTCTTCAAGGACTTGCTGAAGTCCATCCCAAGAGAGTTATGGGAAGAACTCAGTAGGGACAAGAACCTCCGAAATAATGGGGGTGTCTTAGTTGGTTTGGGTTATAATAACCATTAAATCCATAGACTGTGTTGCTTATAATCCACATAAATTTGTTGCAGTGCTGGAGTCTGGGGAGTATGAGATCAAGGCACTGGCAGGTATCTGATGAGAGCGCACTTTCAGGTTCATGGATGGGGTCTTCTTGCTGTGTCTTCACCTGGTGAAGGGGCTGGGAGTGCTGTGGGGTCTCTTTTATGAGGGCACTAATCCCATCATGGGGGCTCTACCTTCGTAGCCTAATCACCACCAGTGCCCCACATCCCGACACCATCATACTGAGTGTTATGACGCAACATAGAATTTGGGGAGCACACATTTAGTCTATGGCAAGGGCATTGTCACATCTGTGAAAAAGAAATGAAAGAGACAAGAAGTGTGAGGTGAGGCAGGGAGAGCAGGGGACATCATGTCATATTGCCAGTTATGTAGCATAATAAAATTAAGCCGAAAGCATTTTGTCTGGAAGAAATGGCTCTCTAGAATGGTCGCCAGTGACTTGTGTTTGTCTGTGTTCCCAGCAGAAGCAGGGGAGAGGGACGTGTGTGGGGAACCAAAGGTGAAAGTCTCCACGCCTCACTACCAATCACTTCTTACAAAATTTGTCAAAGTGATTGATGACTGCTATTTAGCTATAACAAAATTATTGTGACACAGGTACATAGTGAAGTTACAATTTTTCAACTTTATTGTCAAGATTTTGGAACCATAACCCTGACCCATCTAAAGGATTTGTTTTTCTTTTTCGTTTTTTGGTTTTTTTTTTTTTTTTAAAGATTTTATTTATTTAATTGACAGACAGAGATCACAAGTAGGCAGAGAGGCAGGCAGAGAGAGAGGAAGGGAAGCAGGCTCTAGCAGAGAGCCCGACGCGGGGCTCGATCCCAGGACCCCGAGATCATGACTCGAGCTAAAGGCAGAGGATTAACCCACTGAGCCACTCAGGCGCCCCGTTTTTTGTTTTTTTTTTTTAATGGCACTCTGTACTAATAAAGATGTATGCCATTCAATGGGAAAAAAAGTATAAATAACTGACAAGTAATCTTTTGTTAAATGTTAAATAAGATAATTTTAAACATAATGAATATTTAATTTTACATCAACCTTTGGAAACTTTTAAAAAGGAATACTAAGTTCTAGACAGCCAATAAGTATGTTTTGAAAAACCTCTATTGTTCATAGCTGTATAAGTGAAATAAACCTATAAATGCATGTCCGAGCTTTTTTTTTTTTAATATTTTATTTATTTATTTGACAGACAGAGATCACAAGCAGGCAGAGAGGCAGGCAGAGAGAGAGGAGGAAGCAGGCTCCTCGCTGAGCAGAGAGCCCGATGCGGGGCTCGATCCTAGGACGCCGGGATCGTGACCTGAGCCGAAGGCAGAGGCTTTAACCCACTGAGCCACCCAGGCACCCCAACATGTCTGAGCTTTTATTTCATGATATTTCTGATTTTACAGTTAAAGAAAGCTTAATCCAGTGAAAATTATTGACTATAGGGATTCATAACTGGAAACATAATAATTTAAATGATCATTTAATATGTCTCCACTTATACAGGGTAGTTTTTCTCTCAAATGCTGCCAATTTTAAATATTATTCTTTAATTTTGTAGACTTTGCCAATCTGGCCAAAACTATCATAATTTTTACCTACCTAATTTATAATGAGCATAATTTTTTAAAACTTCACATGAGGTGACTGAGTGGTTCCGTTGGTTGACCGTCAGACTCCTGGTTTTGGCTCAGGTCACACTCTCAGTGTCCTGAGATGAAGCCTCACCTCAGGTTCCACACTCAGTGGGGAGTCTGCTTGAAATTCTCTCCTTCCACACCCCCCAGTCTCTCTCTTTTTCTCTCTCTGAAATAAGTAAGTTAATTAAATTTTTTTTTTAAGATTTTATTTATTTGACAGAGAGAGAGACACAGCAGCTGAAGGAACACAAGCAGGGGGAGTGGGACCAGGAGAAGCAGGGAGCCCGATGCGGGGCTTGATTTCAGGGACCCGGGATCATGACCTGAGCTGAAGGCAGACGCTTAACCCACTGAGCCACCCAGGCATCCCAATAAACCTTTCAAAAACCACATATATGCATATGAAACACACCACACACAGATCATATCATATATTACATTTCAAGTGTACATTTTCCAAACTGAAATATATCAATTGGTATTTATTTTAATGCCATATTTATATCACCTAGATTCTTGACATCATTAAATCATTAACTGAAAAGAACACAAAGGTCATAATTCATTGATCAACTGGACTTTATGTTCAGTATTTAATGACATTTAATATTTTAACACAGATAAATATGAAAAAATGTAATTTGCTTATTTCTTATCTACCTTATATTGTCTTCCTCCTAAATACTTAGCCTCTTATTCAAGAGTTGATGATAAAGTTGTGAGGCACTTGGGTCCTGGGATCGAGCCCCGCATCGGGCTCTCTGCTCAGCGGGGAGCCTGGTTCTCCCCCTCTCTCTGCCTGCCTCTCTGCCTGCTTGCGATTTTTCTATCAAATAATTAAATAAAATCTTTAAAAAAGAAGAGTTGATGATGAAAATAACAATGATCAATGATATAAAGATATTTAAAATATCAAAAATAGTTGAAACAGGGTTTATTCCAATGATTAGTCACTTGAGATAATGCTTATTTTCTTTAAAAAAAAAAAAAAAATCCGGGGCACCTGGGTAGCTCAGTCGGTTAAGCTTCTGACCCTTGATTTCAGCTCAGGTCATGATCTCGGGATCCTGAGATGGAGCCCCGCATCAGGCGTGCACTCAGTGGGGAGGCTGCTTGAGGTTCTCTCCCTCTGCCCCTTCCCCCACTTGTGCGCTCTCTCTAAAATAAATAAATGCATGAAATCTTTTTTAAAATCACTGTTCGTCAGTCAGCGGGAGTTCCCTTCTAGGGCCCTCTCCGGTTGCAGCGGGAAGTGGGGTTACGGTGCAGGGGAGGGAGAAGGGGGTAGGATTCTGTCCGGACTGAGGACCTCATCTGTAGAATATTCTCAGCGGCTGATTGGTTCTTGCCCTGCAGGGTGCTCAGCCAAGGTGAGAACCGGGGGTGACCCATCAGGTAGCTTAGCTCAGAACTCTGTAGGTCCCCACGGACGGACACTGAGCCGGCTTCCGTGCCCGGTCCACGGCCCGATTATTTGCCACTTGTGGGCTCCAGCCTCTGCTCGTAGGATCAGCTGCGAGGTTTAAGCAGAAGAGTTGCCCAATCGGATTCACATTCAGCCAGGAAGATTTACACCATGATTTCAGCTGTCACGTCAAGAGTGGACTTTGTAGGAACTAGGACAGGAGGAGGGACGCCCCTTTAGACGCTGTCACCATAATGTAAGGGACGTCTCTGCCGGCTCGGCCACGTCAGCAGAGACACCTTCCTTCGGAGGGTAGAACCAACACCGTTTGCTGAGAGAAAACAGAGGGGCTCAGAAAGGCCCACACTGGGTGAACTGGGCGCCCGGAAGGATAAAGTTTCTGTAACTAAGAAAAGCCTGGAAGGAAAAAAAAAAAAAGATTTTGAAAGAGAAAAATTCCGGAGCCCATCTCTGTACATGTTGGGCTTCAGATGCGTGAAGAATCCCATGGAATTGTAAGGGACGTGCCTGGATGTTGAAGGGGCAGCCTGCGCTGGAGATGAGAACAGTGGGGTTCATCCGTTTACATGTAGCATTTAAAGCCGTAAAGCCAGCTGAGGATGTGAGTGGACAGAAAAGAGAGGAGAATAAATACATTTGTCTGAAGTTCTGTGTATTCAGTTTGTAGCTTTGCTTTCCGATTAGGCGTTGCTTTGTGAATTTGTGAAGTATGTTGCAATGCCAACCAGGAATAATACCAAGTTGGCTTTGATTAACTCTTAGTATTTTTCACAACTAACCCAGGTTAGCTCATGAACTCAAGTCCATGAAAACATTTCGACATAGAACACATTCCCCCACTTTTTTTTTCCCCCTATAAAAAGGCAACATCACTAAAGCGTAGTTAGATAGCAGTTAAATGTACCATATTAGCTTTTGGAACTGAACTATGAGTGATCTGAAGACTGGAGAGACGTGGGATCATTTAGCTGGACTTACGCAGATAACAGTTCCCAGTATACCATAAGAATTGCAACATTTAAATTGCAGGAAAGTAAATTAAAAGAGCATATATATGAAAGCACCTAAGTACTAAGAATTTCCATTTCTCCCTGTTTTTTATTCTTTTCTTTCCGTCTATGTATAATTTCTTATCTTGCACACGTTTGTATGGTTGTGTGATCTGTACCTATTATCTCTACCACCGGATTTTGGCAGTGCACAAATAATCTAGATTTCCTTCCTGAATACACTTCAATTTCAGAAACTGGTCAAATATTGGCTGGCTACCCAGTTTATTGTAGGATGATCCTGCTCGGTTCTGAAGATCACAGCCTCCCCATCCAATGATCTGAATTTCATCTGAGCTCACTGATGAGTGTGGACCAGCAAGATGCCCAGGTCAGTCCAGGGTAACCTGCTCCAGGAGCCCCTCGAAGCTATACTGGCATCTTCTCCTTTTTCTTGGATGTGTTTCGCAGCTATTCTGGGGCCAAAGATGCTCCTTTAGACGTTCGAAACTTTTAAAAACAACATCTTCTCCATTTGGCTAGGCTTGAAATGAGTATCCGGAATGGCCCTGAAGAGAAAACAGGCTACAGACATTCCTATGGGAGGCATACGTAGTTTCTCTGACAGGTGGGCCTGTAGGGGAGTGGACAGAGCAGCTGTTCAGGGTATGGGGCACACAGAGCTGGGTGTTGGGTCCCCATAAGCACTGCCTCCACAGGAGTCGGCCTCGCTCCAGCTCCACCTCTGGCCTCGTCTCTGCTTCTATCTGTAGGAAAAAGAGAGCAGAAGAATGCATGGAGACTGGAATAAATGTCCAAATTTATTAGTTTTCAAACTATAGAAATTGGGGTTTCTGGAGGGGTATCAAGAATCTCTTTGGAGGTGCAGGGTGGTGGGAGTGAGAGGATGGGGTTGCTGAGTGCTCTGGGTCCTGACTGATGTTCTGTCAGGGACAGATCTACTTTTTGATATTTCTTTTTGATTTTTTAAAAAATATTTTATGTTTAAGTAATCTCTACTCCCAACGTGGAGTTTGAACTCACAACCCTGACATGAAGAGTCACCTGCTCTACAGACTGAGCCAGCCAGGCACTCCTCAACTTTTTTGATATTTTTGTGCGAGAATTGTACGTATCATTTCATAAAAAACAAAACAAAACTACCGAGTCGCAAAGAGATTGAACTCCATTGCAAGACCTCATGGATGGTTCTTCTCCTGGTAATCCCCACACCAACTTAAACTAACCTCTCCTGCATAGCATTCCTCCTGTACTTTGAGTAATTGGCTAATAAATCTGAAACTAATTTGGTCTAAAGTGTTAATGGCTGATAATGATTTAATGTGTTTCCCCACCCAGGGAACACATTTGCATTTTAATAGAGGTCTTACTGGCAATTTTCTTAACTCAAATGAATGACTTTAATGGTGGGCATTTGAGGAGCAGTAGGGACCAATTTTGGCAGAAGAACTTTTTCTGTATCCCTAAAATCACACCATGTGGTCAAAGCACTCCGATATTACTACCGCTAATGCCCTCAGACTCATCCTCGTAGGAAATTTTACTCTGTTTTTGTGAGCCTTGCGTGTAGGTCAAATGCAATTTTGGGGAATTGTGTTCTCTCATCCATTATTGTTGGTGTCTGCTAACATATATACCCAAATTAGGGCTTTCTGAAATCAAAACTCGAGCTGTTACAGTCATATACATACCTTAGCACTGGAACAAAGGTTAAGGGTCCCAAAAGGAAGGAAGAAATAAAGCATAGTTCATATTACAGTTAAAACAGAGAAGCAAGTAGACCATCAGTCATGATGACCCATTCATGAAAGTTTTACTAATTGCTTAAAGAAGTTCTGCATATGTACTCATCAAAAATGGACAATAAGGAGTTCTAAAATGTCTTAGTATTTCAAAGCTTGTCCTCTCTGTTTGTCACTCATCTTCACTCGGGTCGGGCAAATGACAAATTTCCCTAGGGGCCACTTCTGCGTTGATGTGGGGGAAAATGCTGGCAGTCTAAAGTGAGAGTTGCTAGTCTTGTATCCCTCCCTTTGTGTTTCTAACTCAGACTTTCAGGCCACTTCCATATGTACCTGGTACTCTTCAAAGGTATTTGTTTGTTTGTTTATTGCATTCCCTGACTGATTTCAGTGCCTTTATTTTTGTTTTTGTTTTGTTTTTTAATTTTTTTTATTAACATATAATGTATTATTTGCTTCAGGGTCTATGAATCATCAGTCTTACACAATTCACAGCACTCACCATAGCACATACCCTCCCCGACATCTATCAAAGGTTTTTAAATACCAGAAAATGGTTGGGAATGACTGATGTAAAGTGATGTTCCCTACACTCATGAGCACTTTGCGCTTAGTGGCACCCTCCACCAATTGAGAATAATGATGTACTGAAAATCTTGAGCGGAGGTCAAGGACTAATGGGTTCACAGACAGTCGAGTCCAAAGAAATGAAATAGAAGAGACTCAGTGGTCTGTGACATGAACTTCAATAGCGGTCAGTCCCATTAAATGATTTCCAAGGGGGTCAGTAATTTCTTCGTGGTTCTTAACATGCATTTTATAGAATTTCTCATGAGAAAGTGTCCTTTGTAGCACTTTTGCTAAATCACATTTTTTAAACCACTGACTTGAGCTGCAACTTTCATCTCCGGTGAGATGAATACATAACTAGGGCGATCCCAGCACCTTCTCCCACATCAGGCTCTTAACAAGCCAGGAGCCCTTATGTATGACATCACCACCATCTGGTTGACATAATAATTAGCAAAATGGAACAAAACTGCACAGGTCAGGGTGCTTTCTTGGATATTTGAACGCTGACCTCTGAGAGGGTGATTTAAAAAAAAAAAAAAGTCACTAAGTAAATTTGAAGATTTAATTGTCTTTATTAAGCTAGGCATACATCAGGCAGCATCACATCTAGCCCCTGAAGAGATGCTCTGGGCAGGCTACAGAATGGAAGGTTTTTAAAGGGAAGAGGGTGGGACAAGAATTTATTAGCAGAAGAGAGAAGATTGGTTCAGTCAAGGTCCCTTTCCCTTAGGAGGGAGGGCAGGGTCTCATCCATTCTGATCACTCCATCTTCTTTCTTTTGCGGGGATGGAAAAGGCCCATGGGGTAGACTGCCTCACTGATGCTGACCAAAGAAATTCCTGGCTGATGGTTAAGACTACATTTCTGGGGGAGTTTGAAACTGCAGTTCGGTTAGGGCTTAGCCCCGGTTTGGTGATTTGGGCTAAGTTATACCATTTTGAGCAGTGATTTTCTTTTTAACTCGGCGGGGGGTGGGAGAGATCTTTTGAAGGAAATTCCAAGAGAAGTCTTTTAAATTGTGTTGAGGCTCAGAGTCTACTAGAATTAAAAGAGAAAAAGGAAAACACACACACACACACGCACTCTGCCTCCAGTAGTCATAGATATATTAATGGCCCTTCCTATTGTGAAAATATTTTCTAAAGTGGTGTTTCAGATTTAGTGCCAACATTTTTTCCCCACTCTTCTCTGTCCTTTGTTGAAAAACTATCAAATTTTTCTATTATACCTTTTTCAGGATGGTTGTCCCAAAAATAGTTCTTCTGGAGGGCAATTTTGCTTTACAGAAATAAAAAGTACTATTCCTATCTTTGTTTGAAAATGCACCTAATGCGGAACATCATTTTAACTAAGAATAACTGAAACCGGAAAGAGCCACTTAACTTTAATCTGGAAATTTGTGCTGCAGGTTCTCAGAAATCATCAAAACAGAGGTTGACTTTGGCCTTCCATGAGCAGGGTGGACAGGAAATGATTTGCATGAGCCTTGTTTGACAGAAGGACTTATGCTGGCAATCTCAGCGGGTAGCAGGCCATGCATTCCTTTACTTCCTGTTTGACTTTCCAAGCATGATTTGCATAAAAGGGCTGTTTTGGCAAAGAGGGTTCAGAATTTCAACCATTTCGCAAAGATTTCTCTTCTAATACCACGTTATTTAAATGAACTTGTTTTCTGAAACATCAACATCTTTCCATCCTTTTCCTCAATTGTCTTGTTAGTGTTCAGTAGCCCATATGCCTTAGGCACAACACCTGCCCAGCACCTTACCTGCCATTCAGGTACACATCCAATGGCATGTCCAATGGCATGGGGACCAGACAGACTCCTTCAACAGAAGCTATTTTCTAGTTATATACATTTTTTTCAAGATTTTATTTGTTTATTTGACAGAGAGAGAGAGATCGCAAGTAGACGGAGAGGCAGGCAGAGGGGGAAGCAGGCTCCCTGCCGAGCAGAGAGCCCGATGTGGGGCTCGATCCCAGGACCCTGGGATCATGACCTGAGTGGAAGGCAGCGGCTTAACCCACTGAGCCACCCAGGCACTCCTAGTTATATACACTTTTTTAGCCATTTCAGCTTTATTTATTTATTTATTTATTTAACTTAAGTTTTTACTTAGTTAACATACTTTGCAATATTGGTATCGGGACTAGCATTGAGGAATTCATCACTTACATATGAGACCCGGTGCTCAACATAACAGGTTCCCTGCTTAGTCCCCCTGGCCTAGCTAGCCCGGCCCCTGCCCACCTCCATCCATCAGCCTTCAGTGCGTTCTCTATCCTTAAGGGTCTCTCACTGCTGGGGCACCTGGCTGGCTCAGTAGGTTAACTGTCGGCCTTCAGCTCAGGTCATGATCCTGGAGTCCCAGCACGGAGCCCCCCATTGGGCTCCTGGCTCAGCAGGGAGTCTGCTCCTCCCCCTGCTCACACTCCCTCTCTCGCTCACTCACTCTTCTCTGAAATAAGTAAATAGAATCTTTAAAAAAAAATAAAAATAAAAAATTTTAAAAGGAGTCTTATGGCTTTTTCTCTCTCTCTCTTTTTTTTTTCCTTTTCCCCTTCCTCTTACCCCCTTCTATTTTCTGTCTTAAACTCAGAGAAAGACAAATACCACATGATCTCCCTCGTGTTTGGAACTTAAGATAGCCATTTTGTTTTTAAATACTGCCTCCCCTCAGGTTTCCTCTGTCCCTCTTATTAGATGTATTTTGAGATTTCTCATTTTAGTCTCCATGACTCCTGACATATTTAAAATAGGTATGTATTTTCTATCTCACAGTCTTCCTGGGCTGTATTTTGTGTGCTTTTCTTAAATTTTCCTGATCACTATTTTTCAAGTTGGCTTAGTTACCTATTCAAACTATCCAATGATATTTTTATGTAATGAACCATGTTTTTATTACTAGAATTTCTAAACCAATCTGTTATTTTCTTAGAAGGTTCTATTTATTCTTATGGTTTCTAGTTTTTTAAGGCTTTGGCAATTCCAAGTATATACATTGTAAACTTTCATTTAGAGCTTTCCGTTATTTTTTTTTTTTAAGATTATTTATTTATTTATTTGACAGACAGAGATCTCAAGTAGGCAAAGAGGCAGGCAGAGAGAGGAGGGGGAAGCAGGCTCCCTGCTGAGCAGAGAGCCCGATGCGGGGCTCGATCCCAGGACACTGAGATCATGACCTGAGCTGAAGGCAGAGGCTTAACCCACTGAGCCACCCAGGCGCCCCTCTGTTATTTTTAATTTGTGTTTTTGTTCATGGCCTGAGTGGACTTTATCTTCCCACCTCCTGTCTCTCCCTCCCGATGATTTCTTTTCTCAAGTTGTAGGGATACTGATGGGGACTCGCCTGTAGCAGGATGTTTGCTTTGCTTTCCCCGTGGAACTCAGACTGCAGACTATGTCTTGGATGGGCGAAGCATGTATCTTTGCGAGGTATTCAGGCGTTCATTGGTTCCTGGCCAGTTTTCACATTTACTTCTTGTTTTTGGGTCTCTGCTTCCAGAAACAGCTGTGAATTTGGATTTCACACTCATAATCGGCAGCAGCATAGGCCTCTGCTCTCCCATGGGGACTCTTTGCTTTCTATGGGAAGCCAAGGGACTTCCTTGCTGCCACTTCCCACTTGCATCGAGAGATTTCTTGTGCCTGTTTAGAGGCCAGGGTGGCTTGAAGTGACTCGAGAATTTACAGAAGGACCGTATTTCCCAGTTGCGGCATACCTGAGAGTCTGCAACCTAGACTCCCTTCTGTAGCCCCCGGATCTCCCATTCTGAGCTGCCTCCCTGTTTTTACCAGCTAAGAAGTCCTCTCTGTTAATTGTGAACTGAAATAGGTACCAAATAGGACATTGTTTTATTTTATGCAGCATTTCCATTGTGATGAGAGCAAGAAGAAATGCTGTTCTGGTCAATTCGTCTACCATGGTGGGGTCTTAGTCTGCACAGGCTGCCCTAACAAAGCCCCGACAGCCCCAGTCCCGTGACAGACTGGAGGCGTTACACAGTTCTGAAGGCAAGAAGGCCACGGTGAAAGTGTTGCCGCAGCTGATGTCTCTCGAGGCCTCTCTCCTTGGCTTGTAGATGGCCGTCTTTCCTCCGTCAGGGTCTATGTCCTTGTTCCTCTTCCTAGAAGGACACGAGTTACATGGGTTTAGGGCCCACCCTAATGATCTCATTGTAACCCAATTGCATTGTTAAAGGCCCTATCTCCAAAGCCAGTCACAATCAGAGGTCCTGGGGTTTAGAACTTCAACATATGAGCTTTGGAAGGCCACAGTTCAATCCATGAGAGTGAGGAAGTCTTTTTCTTATATTGGAAAAAAGAAAAAAATCTGGCTGGGTTGGTATCTATAATAATAATATTAAACACTAGGAATTTAATAATTCAGCAAACTCTTGCTAATGTCCTACTGGTCAGTGTTCTCTAATTTAACTTCATTTTAAGGGAGACTGGTAAAGGGGAGCCTGTGTGACTCAGTTGGTGAAGCCTCTGCCTTTGGCTCAGGTCATGATCTCAGGGTCCTGGGATCGAACCCCACACTGGGCTCCCTGCTCAACGGGAAATCTGCTTTTCCCTCTCCTTCTGCTCCCCCCGCTTCAAGTAAATAAATAAAATCTTCAAAAAGAAAAAAAAACAAGACAGGTAAAGATGGATGAAACGTTGTGATTTTACAAAGATGATAGGCACAACTCTGTCTTTGCTCCCATAGTGGGTCCCTTGCTTAAGCCTGTAGCATACGAGCTGTCTGCCAGATACTGACAATGGTGTGGTGAAAAAGACACATCAGCTTTCAGTGTTCATGAAGCGTATGTTCCATGAGCTAGGAGAGAAAACACCTACTTATTTAAATGACAATAATTTATATTCTCAAAGGAATAAAGAATCACACCAAAATTCCTCCTTTTTCCTGTCTTGTTACATTTCCATTGCAATCCTGGGAATTGGGTCAGAATCTGCTTTCTAGGCCGCCGTCCGTAGAGCTGCTCACTGCGTCCTGCATTGGTCTGTCTTCCTCAGTCCTGGGCAACCCATGCTCCTCGTGAATCCCTGCTTGCAACATCATCCTTACAGCACTGTGGGATCATTGTTGTCTCTGTTCCTAAACATGATTAAAAACATGACTTTGGAAGCCAGATATCTTTTGAATCATGCCCCGGTTCTGCTTTCTGATCTTGGAGAAAGTAATTTTAACCTCTCTGAGTTTGTTTCTTTATATTTAAAATAAGCACCTGAGTCCCTTACCTCTTTGGATTGGTGTAAAAATTAAAATAAGACTATGCATATAATGTTTTAACAGTGGTGTCTACTGCACAGTACCTATTAGATAACTGGGAGTTATTTTTTATTGCTCTTTTCCACAGGGCTGCTGGTGTGATCTTTCTAAACCTCAGATCTGATCACGTTAAGTCCCTCAGTAAGATCTGTTGATAACGTTCCTCAAACATCATGATAAAGGTCCTTTGTAATGGAGTTTCTATTACTCTAACCCCAAATTTTGCCAAGCTTCGGTTGAATGAATTACCCATGGCTTTATGGAATTAGAAGCTTTTATGACTTTTTTTCCTTTTATAATTCCACTGGGATGCCCTTTCGGAGATTTTCCTGCCTTTGCTCAATCTGGTTAACTGTATCTGCCTTTGAAGTCAGAACTCAAGCTTTATCTTTCCCAAATGCTTTCTTTCCCGGATGCCTCTGAAGACAGCCCTCCGTGTCTCCCCTCGCACATCTCTGTTTTGAAATCTCTCATCCCTGTTTGTTTCTATCTGTGCCGTCGTCAGGAATTGTTCATCTCATTTCTTCATGCCTAGCATACTGTTTTGTATTGACAAGACACTAAAATTCTGAAATCAGTTAAATGCGGATTAAGATGACTTAAACATATTTGTTCATAGTTCCTACCGGTTCAATATGAAATACGGGGGTCTGTATTTCCATGTGATCTCATGGAAAAAAATGATTTATTTCTTGTTTTTCTGTTGAGTGGATATAAGGTAAATGGTTAGACTGTAACAAGAGAGAAATTTTAGGTGAATTGTGGAAACTTCAAATAATTTCCTCTATCCAGATACTCAGGAATGTATTAGAACCCCCTCTGAAGAAGCTGGATTTCATAAGCTCCCATCATGGAAGGGCCAATCTGGAAGTTTATTAAAGATATTTTTATATTGCACAGGCAGTGTCACTTCTGGGCTGGTTTGCCACTTTTCTAAGGAAGCTGATTTTCCAATAGTGGGACCCAGGAATCTGTATTTCTTAAGTGTATCCTGGTGATTCTGACACAGCGAGTTCACCAAAGTTTCTCAGAAGACTAGGTACTCTGCAGGCACTCTCCACAACTACGGAGAGGGTGAAATATCGATCATATTTTGAAATAATGGTTTTAATGGACTGATTTGTAAATTGCGTGATTTTCAAAACAAAGCATGAATGTGTATGAAAAATAGAGCAGAAACATTTTTATGTAACAGTTCTAAAGCCAGGTGATTATACTTAGCACAACATTACATTGATTGATAGCTGGCAGACGTCCCATCTCTCCCAAGGAGATGTATTTTCTAAGCAGCTAATACAAAGGTAAAGAAAGCTGCCTATTGTGTTTTGTGGCTTTGCTTTGTTTTAAGGCAAAGCCTGTAGGAAATCTCTCAGTGTTCCCGGATATTCAGTGGTTCTAGAATCTAGTCTGCGGTCTGTCGTTGGAACATGGTACCTGGAACAGAAGTCTGCTCGGTCTGCTCTGACTTTCAGCCTGTGATCTGAAGTCTAGTGAGCTCTGCCAATGGAAAAAGTGAATCTTCACCTGGAAAAGAACCTTAATGAGGTGGTCAGGAGAACTTGAAGCCAGACAGGAAGATTTTTGATCATAAAAAAGTGTCTTCTAAAATATGTAGTCATAGGGGCATCTAGACGACTCAGTTGATTGGGTGTCTGAGTCTTGATTTTCGCTCAGGTCATGATCTCAAGACTGTGAGACGGAACCCCGTGTCAGGCTCCGTGTTCAGCACAGGATCTGCTTGAGATTCTGTCTCTCCCTCTGCCCCTCCTCCCATCAACATGCTATTAATAAATAAATAAATAAATAAATAAACCTATCTTTAAAAATAATAAAATATGAGGTTATCATCGTTCAGTATTATTAGCAGGAAATATTAGCTTCATGGTTTAAGACATTGTGTTGGAGGCCAGTGATTAAATAATAAAAAGTCATAAGTGGTTCCCTCTGCTATGTTGCCCATTTTTATAGCTGGAGAGAGGAGCTCTGCGTGGGTGATCATTATCAGTTCAAGACAACATCAGAGATACTAAGAATGGACACCACAGACAGTTATGGTGTGCATAGGTCTTCTGCTGATTCTTAAAATTGGCGTCATATCTTGGGGGTAGCTATCCTGCATTTGTAATGTCAGATAGCTGCCAGCAACAAAATAGATCAATTGTGGACTGTGTTGGAAGGATATTTAGAAAAAAAAAAAATGTGAGATGCACTTAACAACAGATATAAGGGCCAGAGTGTGGAGTCCCTTCTACACCAGAGAATTATAATGCAGAGTATGTAAAACTCTACCGGATGAGGACACTTGCCAGTCAAAAGGGAAGTCGTGAGGTGGTGTTCCTCAGGGTCACCACAGAAGAAGGGTGTGTTAGTCCTCTCTTCTTGGAGAAGACAGTTGGGTCGTGACTTTGACAGAGTAGCTGGATGTTGGTGTGTGTTTGTGTTTAGGAGGTGTAGGGTTTAAGGTCCTGGTGTATGTGTCGTATCTTTGGATGACACGGCGTGCCCCTTCTGGTACACGCTGGATTGTCTTACACTGCTGCTCTTTCCTGGAAGTGTCTTTCTTAGTGTGGGATCTTTAGAACACAGAACTGTGTGTTATTTTTAAGAGACTCGATGGCAGCTAAGTTCTGTAAGCCTCAGTAAAACCAAAATAAACAGTTTTTTACTACAGGACTGCTCAGAGCCTTTTCTGTGCTGCAGGATGGCAAGGCCCATCAACACAGATTCATCCTGAGCGCTTTCCAAACTTGTGAGCCCAGTTAGTTCTGTGTCTACCCCCACTTCTCCTCTAGACACACACACATCCAGAGCATTCGAAGACAAACACTTCATTAAAGAAGCAAACAAAAAACTCTGGGGGAAAATGTGCTTACTTGAAATGACCAGTAGGACATAAAGATTGTTAAAGAAGAAGTGTATGGAAATAGAAAACGTAGGGTCGATCAATGCGGTGACGCTAGGTGAAACGTGTTCTGTAATCACTACCCGTCAGAGTCTCTACAGAACGACACAAGCGTCAGGCTAGAAAGAAAAATGCTGTAAGAATTCAACTTTGTAAAGTTGGATCTTATTCAAGCAAATGTTTATTGAAATCTGGGCTTGTGCTGGATACCACAGCAAAAATAAATAAGTAAATTAATAAACAGGATTCTCACTGATTGCAGTAAGTGCCGTAATCAAATACTAGCAAAGTGATTTCTATTTACAGTTACTGGGGTGTGGGACTTTGAAGGCACGTTCAGAAATGTGTCAATTCATTCACTAAGTAATAACTGATTACCTACTGAATACAGTGTGACACTAGGTGCTGAATAAAACATCAAGTAAGTAAAAATCTGTCTTCTAGGTGTGCTGTGGGAAAATACAGGGATTACAAATGGAAATTATTTAAGTGACAGTAAAAGACATTGCCAACACATTGAAAGAGAGAAGTGGGTAAATTACAAATGTTCTCTGGATTCTGGAAGAGGACGGTGCTAGAGACCAGGGTTTGAATATCCAGGCAAATGGTCAGATCTCTTCCTATCTTAATACCTCCTCAAATTTATATTCATTGAGTTTGAGTAAAGCCACATTGGGATCTTTTTCTAAAGAAGATCTTTTTAAATTAAAGCCATGGCACTTCTAAGTCAACTGTTCCTTGATCTTAAGATTTACGCTTCTGGAGATAGAAATTCTTAGTCTGAAATTACTTCTTGTATCAGTGGAGAAGTGTGGATCATTCCAGAAGGTGATATGCAGCAAGGTGTATTTGAAAACCTTTTCCCCTGATTCTGATAGACACACTATGCCCTTTGCTTTGCATACCCTTCCACCATGCGCCAACTGACCAGGACCACTGGCTTACGTTATGCAGGCAAGAGCATCAAACACTGAATTTTGCAAAGACAATTTGGGGCACCCATGTGACTCAATTGTTAAGTCCTCAACTCTTGATTTCGGCTCAGGTCATGATCCCAGGGTCAGGATATGGAGCTCCACCTCTGGCTCTGCACTGGGTATGGAGTCTGCTTAAGATTCTCTCTCTCCCTCTCCCTCTCCCCCTCCTCCTGCTTGAGCGCTCTCTTTCTCAAAAAAAAAAAAAAAAAAAAAAAAAGTTTAAATTTTGCAAAGAAAATTGGAATCTCTTTCAATGGATGTATACCAGTATTTTTTCTGCCAGATTTTGCATCTAATTGATATTATATAATAAGCCACCTCATTCAATTACAAATTATAAATAGCATATAATAATTCAGATAACCATAAACTGTGACCAGCAGAAATAAAAATATCACCCTATTTTTTTCAGAATATCAAATAATCATTCTTTTCTGAGAGCACATATTTAAAAACTGTTTTTTGGGGTCCTAAGGGTAAATTTCTCATTTTAAAATATTTTAAAACTGTGCAATCTAGGATCAAAATGCATAATTAACTTCCCAGATATTTCCAAGTGACAATAATAACTTTGTTTTAATAACACTACCAATTAAAGTTTCAGACTGAAAGAAGATATGATGAATCCCTGAATTATTATCCAGTGTGCTTTTCATCATTTTTATGAAAATTATGTTATTTCTTTCATTCCCCAGAATAGTTAAGAAATTCTGTGTTAAAGAACTTCCTAGTTACTAACATAAGAAATATGGCTCTATTAGTGTTTATAATAAATGTTTCTTGGGAAACCATGTTTGTGATTCTGAATTTGTTGTTGAATAGTAATAAGGCTCCTTTTGTAATAGGCCTTGTATATATCCTCATGCTAAATCTATCATATGGCTCATAATTCAAAAATGTGATTTTTTTTAAGCTGGTAAATATTTTTATTTTTCATGTTATTTAAAAAGTGTTTTGACTGAACCTAGCTATTTGGATCGCTCTGGTGTGATCCGCAAGGCGTCATCTCCCTCAAGGTTATTCTGGCAAGATTGGTCATTCTAACCTTTGTTCAGACCGGTTCTCAGGACGGCGACTTCCCGTAGGAGGTCAACTAGCCCAGATGTGTGATCCCATCGGACCGCCCCAGGGCCATCCGGGTCTGAGAGACAGTGCAACCCGTTGACTCCGGATGGAGTTTTATGGGGCTCTGCATCCCAAGGAGATTCGGAGATTATGTGTTTTCAGTAAATCTTAAGGTTCTCTAAATCTTGTTTCAAAAAACTACGTTAAGAAGTAGTTAGAAAGAGAGAGAATCTTTTGAATTGTTACCACCGGGCCCTTTTCTTCTCCCTCCTCCTCCACTCCTCCTCCTCTCCTCCTTTCCTCTCTCTGCTTTTTGAGGGAAAAGGGGTATTTGAAGGGAAACATGTGTGCACCTGGCCCACTTCATGTTCACGTCTATCTTCATGGGCTCCTGGCTCAGACCCTGGCAGTGTGGAGACCAAGGCGACCGCTTCTTACCGTCTTCACCATCAAAGCTTGCCCAGCGCCATCTGTAGGCCAGCTCGCTGCTGTGTGCTGGGGACAGGCAGATGGGGTGCTGTAGACGCTCCCCCACCTCGGACGTGGAAGGAACATCCCAGGCATAGGACAGACTGTCCTGGGGCACAGGTCCAGACACCCTGGGGCATGAACAAAGGAGCAGCCAGTCCTTAAGCATGATTTAAGAAAAAGCACAAAAGAAAAGATGACCAAAAAGCCTTCCACATTGCGTGGGTCTTTGCCGGCCCCCTGGAAGGAGACCTGAGCAGCAGCAGGACAGGGTCACCAGGTCCCCTGGCCCCTCAGCCCGGAGACTTCCAGCCGCACTCCTAACTGTCCGCTCCGTCCCAGCCTCGCGCTCAGCCAGCCAGTCTGTCTGTTGACACCTGTTGGTACTCTGCCCTGCCTCCCCTCAGCCCCGCTCCTACACGTGCTTGATCCCGGACACTGTGCCTGCATCTGGTCGGGGATGATTTCTTAGCCAAAATAACGTTCTGCAGCAGTGCGGATCACCGACTGAAATATTTTCCATCTGTTCTCTACGTACCTGCTCTATTCTTCCTCAACCCTTCCTCTCATTTTTTAATTGTTATCTGTTCCTCACTTTTTTTTTTAAAGATTATTTATTTATTTGACAGACAGAGATCACAAGCAGGCAGAGAGGCAGGCAGAGAGAGAGGGGGAAGTGGGCTCCCCGCTGAGCAGAGAGCCCAATGCGGGGCTTGATCCCAGGACCCTGGGCTCATGACCTGAGCCGAAGGCAGAGGCTCAACCCACTGTGCCACCCAGACGCCCCTGTTTCTCACTTTCTAAGCACTTTTATAGTGATGTCCTTCCCCTTTATTCATTAACTTATTTTTATTGAGGCATAATTTATAACAAATGAAATGTGCCAGTTTCAAGGATATAGTTTGACGAAGTTTCAAACAACATATATATGGATAAGTAGATGTATATATAGATGTATTCTCTTTATATTTTAAGTACTTTCTTTTGGGGGGGAATAGATTTAACTTTTTACTTTTGTTAATGTCACTCAGTTATTATATTAATTAAAACCTTTAGCAAACCATAGTTAGGTTTTTCCTCATTTGAAACATCTTGGCTTTCTTTTAGGCGTGTTTTCAATTTAACATGCATACCTTGATTATCGTTAATTTAACAAATATGCAGGTCATTATTGAGCAATGTGCTGTCATCAAATAAGCCTCCACTTTTGTACATTAAGATCTTGTAAAAGGGGCGCCTAGGTGGCTCAGTGGGTTAAAGCCTCTGCCTTCGGCTCAGGTCATGATCTCAGGGTCCTGGGATCGAGCCCCTCATTGGGCTCTCTGCTCGCCACGGAGCCTGCTTCCTCCTCTCTCTCTGCCTGCCTCTCTGCCTACTTGTGATCTCTGTCTGTCAAATAAATAAATAAAATCTTTAAAAGAAAAAAAAAGATCTTGTAAGAACAAAGTAAAGTAAACATGCAGGCTAGTAATAAATAACATTTAAATTTTTAAATATAACATTTATTATATTTGTTAATAACAATAAATAAGAAAAAAATTAGGCAATTAAACTCAATTTGTAATATTCACCAAATTGGTGGATTTTTCATTTTTAAAAAATTTTTAAGTGATATATGTGATATTTATTTTTTTAATTTTTTAATTTGATTTAGTTTTATTTCTTTTCAGTGTTCTAAAGTTCATTGTTTATGTACCACACCCAGTGCTCCATGCAATACGCGCCCTCCGTAATACCCCAAATTGGTGGGTTTTTTAAAGTTTTTTTTTTAAATTTTGATTTCAGTATAATTAACATAGAGTGTTATATTAGTTTCAGGCAGACAATAGAGCAATTCCACAATTCTGTGCATTACTCAGTGCTCATCATGAAAGGTGCCCTCTTCGGTCCCCGTCACCTGCTTCAGCACACCCCCTCACCCCTCTAGTAAGCCTGCTTTTGCTTCAGCAGCACATATACTAAAATAGTCACCAAATCTGAATCTCACTTTTTGGCTAGAAAACCAGAGATCCTCTCTCTAATTTCTTTGCTGGGTTTTATTACTTTATTTCTAAAATGTCAAGGTTTTTGTTTCATGGTTGTAAAGTTTACTGATCTTAAGAGGTTAAGTAGCAAGCTTCTCTACTTATTAAGAAAATAACCCCATGTGTAACCAAATATTTCCTTTGTGGCTTTCTGTATTCTGACATAAGCAACATGGATCTGTTGGAGCCATGCATTATTAGAGTCATAGAATCAAAGCCTATCCTGTTTTAATCCTACTCTGTGTATCCGTATGTAAATAATAGCCATCTAAAACATCCTATTACATCTTAAAAACTTATTTTCTTGTTCTTGCTCAGATTTAACCCCTTTTACTCTCTTCATGGTCAAGTCCTGTTCATCCCTCAAAACTAGTTCAAGCACCATATACTCCCCTTACAAACCAATCCTGAAATACTGTCTTCCTTCAATGAAGATAGAAATGAACACAATACATTCTCAGCGAGATGAAAAATTATGTATAGGGACAGTAATGTGGGTCTAAAACCTTCTAAAATATTATCTGGCATATGTTTTCATATTTCACTAAATACATTTTAAGATCCTAAAGGCAAGGGTTTTTTCTTTTTTCTTTTTTCTTTTCTTGCATTTGCTCTCCAAATCTTTGATTTACTTGACAATTTAAACTTTTGTGAAAATAATAAAGTTGAACATAAGAAAAGCCAATGCATAGCGATGTTCAAATACATCATTCTGTATCAAGATATTATGAAATTTAATTCAGCGTGTACTGAGTCCCAACTATATGAAGCCAAGGGTGAAAGGAAATTGAAAAGAATTTGAAGGCATGAGTTTATCTCCTTCATCCACTCGTTTTCCTACAGGAGGTAAAACAAAATGAAAGTAGTGAAACAAGAAGTAGGATTACATCCTCAAATTATTTCCTCAGTCTTCGGAGGAAATCAAACAGCAAGTTATGATCGAAAATATTCCTGGGCTGGACCTTCGAGGTCCGTGCCCTTTGTATTCTTTTTTTTTTTTTTAGTCTAAACTTGAAGTAAGAGAATTGCAGTAGAAGTGGAAAGAACGCTGTAGTTGTATAGTGATCTGTTTATAAATAACCCGTAATTCCTAGGAGCATCCATATCTTAATTTTTAGCATCACCATGGCAAGGTTTAAATATGTCAAATCACAGTTTGAATGAAATTGATCACCTCTTTCAAGAATCGTATTTCGTAAGATATCGCATTAAGTGTATTTATTTATATAGCCACAGCTTTAGTACTATTACATACACATTCCATTTTATTTACATTTCTTGAGAAATAGGTTTAAATTTATCACTATGAGTAAAGCAATTACATGAAGAGAATAATATGGATATGATTCCAGCTGCTAAAGGAGAGGAAATCAATAAGATTTTTGATTGAGATTCTCACACTCTGTGTATCGTGTAAGATTTTAGAAAGTCAGCCAAGAGAGAAATTAAATATGCATAAAATATAGAGACATATTTTTCTCATTTTTTATTAAAGGGATGTTTAGAATGCCACAGCACTCATAAACAGCTGTGGGCAAAGAAGAGATACTTTTTCTTTCTTCTTATTTTTAATAGAGAAAAATATTATCCGCAGTTCTACAATCAGCGAAATTTAATTTCCTGATGAATTTTTCTCCTTTTCTTTCCCAGACTATTGTTTCTCTCTTTATTTTATCCCCACCTCACTGATATGCAAACTTTTTAGGAGACATTCTTTAAGACAACAGAAGTGTTATCTAGAAATACATGTTTGTAGCGCATATTTTACAAACGGTTAAGGTGTCGTTATTCTGTAAAGAGTCTGTGGATGTTTACGAGATACAGGTGCTGAGATCTCTTATGTTTCTATTCTTACCAGTTAAATGAGAAAGGTCCACTTTCAAGGATAACCACACAGCCCTTACCTACATGTTGGACAGACACCCTAACCTCGATGAGGACAAGTGGATTTGGGTAAAACTCTGTAGAAGATGGTGTGTAAACTGGGTGATGGTAGGGGTCCAGGGCCACTGAGGGACAGAGTGACGGGTGGGGGGAAGTGTGAGCTCTGGCTCTTCTCAGATATCAGGGTTTGGAGGCAACTTTATGTGCAGTGTCAGCGACAGAGTAAAGCAGTCTGCTTAAAAGAGAGGTCCTGTGGGTACAGGAGCCAAAGAGGACGGATGAAACCAAAGACAGACCATCTGGAATCTGTCCTTTGAGAAAAGGGAAATATTTGAATGCAACAGGCACCGAGCAGGCTTTGAGGGCCGCAGCAAGCGACAGAAGTGATCTTTGCAAATACGGCGTCCTACAAGTCACTGACTGAGCGATGGAAACAGAAAGTCTAGAAATCTAGGAGGATGTCCCCACTAAAGAACGTTGTCCAGTGCTTTGGACAGTATCTAGTTGGTCAAAGACACAATCAGTGATGACAAAGCAGGGCCATGGGGAGGGAAGGCGCAGAGTACCAACAAGTGTTGGGGGGGATGGTAATATTGGAGTCTGGCGTGCGTGTGCACGTGTCTGAGATTAGGACGGCAAAACCGAGGTAAAGCAATTGGTTAGGACTTTCCACGTTCAAAGGAAAAGTCACCCTGTTGCAGTTGCAGGCGGCTCGAATTGTTTTTATAGGATGCATTTGTCTAAGGTGAGAAAGGTGAATGGCCCTAACCCCAACACGGACAGGGTTAGGGCAGCTGGCAGGGGGCCAGCCTTCCGACTGCGCCGTAATGATTCAGTAGCAACAGGAGCGTTCACTAGAGAACAGAGGCCTGTCATCCCGTCACCACCGGCGTCTGATGCCCCTGGTCCGAACTTCACCCCCCCCAGGGAAGTGGGGACTGTATTCTGTTCCACTTCCCTGCCTTCGCGGCGTCCTGCGTCCCTCCCTCTGGGAATGCTGCCTCCTCTGGACACATATGGGATAGCAACTGCCGTTCGATCACCGGTCACCTGTCCCTTGTCACCTGTCCCTTGTAAGCTGCCAGTCAGGACCCATTTCAGGGAAAGTGTGGTTCTTTGCTCGGGAAATTTGAAGAGTGGTTTGTGGAGGTCTTGGGCAAGGAGCTTCTCTAGTGCACAAGCAGGCGGCTCAGAGAAGTAGCGCTCACATGGCACTTTCATAACGTACCTTCCACGGAGTCTCTGCTCCCTGATGCTTACAGGCATGCCCATGTCTGGTGCCTCAGTTTACCAAACCACACGCACACGCACCCACTCACACACACCATCCATACAGCCATCACAACATCGCACACACCACAAATACCACACACACAGCAAATACCTCGCACTATACACACCATGCCCACACACACCTCACGCCGCGCCACGCGCACACACACCAGACATACACATCACATAGCTCACAGCACACGCCTCACACCACACACACGCGACCACCACATACACAACGATCCCTTCCACCACACATGCTATACACACGAACACACTGCATGAAAGCAAAAACCTGAAACTGTCACCTACAACTTTTATATATGCGCAGATTCTACAGATAAGGGAAGATATAAGGAAATCTGCAAAAACTGTCCTTGCGTCCCTGTCTCAATAACCAAAACTTATTAAGAACTTTGAGACAAGCAGGACCAAAAACTGTGTCATTTGCCATTCTACAAACGCTTTCATATATGAGTTTATTGTTCCCTCGCAGACACTTTTGAAAGAACATTTATAAAATGTTCAACACATCTCTTCAAGCTGACACTGAATTTTTAATACCAATGAAGAATCAGTTGTTACGTGGACTTAGATAAAGAAGCAGGTGTCAAGGACTTTGTGGCATATTGTGGAAGGTTCTCTTTAAAAAAAAATAAAGGAAACCGAATGAAGCTTTCAACCTGAAAATGTCCATAGATTTGGAAAATAGTTTGTATTTAACTTACTTTTGAAACTTTCTTAATATTTTGATTGTACCATTCCAGTTTTATAATCTTACTCTTTCTGTGTGCATATTAAATGTTCAGTAAAAATTACAGATGGGAACGAGTCCTTGGACTCGCATATCACCCTGTGCTATGACAGGACCAAGATTTTAAATGCGTGGCTGTCTAAATTATTCTTCAATGCAGAATGTTCTTTTACATCTTATATAAAAAGTTGCAAATATCATGCAATTTACTAATTATGAAATTAAGACTGAGTGTGTTTGCTGCTCATAAAACGTGCTCGTACCTCATCACGGTTTATTATGCCAAGTGACTAAGGCTTCCCCGTTGTACTTTGAGCTATTAAGTCATCGCCATATTTCAGGGCTCTCATGTCTGGTAATTAAAACTGTCCAGAGAAATCATGTCACCAGCCACTAATATCTGTCCCTGTTAAATCGCCTTTGGCCTTGTAATTTGAACTTATTGGCTGAGCCCTAGTGAGTGGTCACTTGGACACCCTAATTTTTTTGGTCAACATTCCCCCCTTGAGTAAACAGTACAGGGCAGAGAATGGCACCTAAGCCAACAGAATACATCATATGATATAGCTGCCAAATTTTTCACATCACTGAACCTGTTAAAACAAACTCATCTGGGAGCTTGAAAACGACCTGGCCAGCAGGGGCTGGAGGCATGAAAGCATCATCGTGAATTCCTGCCAGAGCACAGCCCCATGTGACAGCCCTACATTCAGCCAAGGCTTGGGGATTTACTCAGGGTCTTTTGGTAAGTGTGCGTCCCAGGTTCAAAGTCTCCTCCTGTGTGTTCCATTCACACTTTCCAGAACTGCGTTCGTAGGTCTGTTCATGCCTACATTTTGCGATTTTTATGGGATGGAAATTTGACAATTCCGGATGGCCATGGATTCACTTATTCAACGACTTATTCAGCCGTTCAACAAGGACGTCAGATGTCAGACGCTGTTCTCCACACTAGGGGTAGAACAAAGACGGAGTTCTCATCTGCGTGGGGGGAGGCAGCAATAAAAGAAAAACTGGATGAAGGAGAAAAGTGCTACGTAGCTAATAACTCATTGTAGTAAAGAGGAGTTCACTTGCATCCATGTGTGATTCTGCAGCCTCTACAAATACCCTGGACTTCCAGGGAGCCATCATTCATCGAATAATCACCATGTAGAAAGAACTACACATGCATTGTCTTTCATTAAGCCTCATGACTGCTCATAAATTAGATATTACAATCCCTGTTCTTAAGATGGAGATTCATTAACAAGCCAGGATGAAATGCAGGTGCCCTTCCCCTAGAACCCATGTCCCTAACCACAAATCTGCTTCTGTATAGACCCTACTATAACTTAAAATAGAACTTACTGTGACACAAACAAAGGGGTTCTTATTCTGAGAGAAGTCGGGACTGCTGATCAAGATGATGACTTACTGATCATTTTGAAATGAAAATATCCAGGCAAAAATATTTTAGGGGAACCAGGTAAGAAATAAAGGTAATAATCAAGTCAACAGATCTGGACAGACGTCACTGGTCACTGATGAGTAGTTGGAATTTTCAAATCAAATAATTTGTCTGTGACTCATATATGTGAATGGAAAATGCAGATGGGTCAGTCACCCCTCACTCTTAAGTGATGCACCATGTCACGCATCAGCCAAAGAAATAAGGCTGAATGGATAGTCCTAGTGCTGGTGGTGCAGCCCGTAAATGCCCTCAGAGTCACAGCAGATAGGACATCATGGGTTGGTGTAGTCAGAGAAACCTCTGCAAAACAGATGAGCTGCACGTGGGCAGTCAAAGGACTATGGTAATGTCGAGAAAAAAGGAGGCGATGGACTCGATGCAAAATGTTCAGTGCTGAGCAAGCCATGGTGGTCAAAGTGAAGACCCCACGTCTGAGTGTCATGAGTCGACCAGCTTGGTGAGACAGGAAAGTTCTAGTAAGGAAAGGCAAAGTTGAAGAAGTCAGTGAAGCTTAGTCATAGGACATTTTAATGTGGTGGCATGAAGGTCGTGGCAAATTATGAGCGCAGAAATGAGGAGAGTATGGTGCTTTAGGTATGCTTTCTTGGCTACAACTTGGAGGACTTGTTTCAGAGCAAGAACTCTGGAAGTTGAAAGTTTGACCAAGATGCCACTCATGTGCTACATGTATGAAGTGACATGGCCAATAGTCATTGGGAACCTTAGAAGATAACCATAATCCCTTTTATTAGTGTGGAAAGAAAAGTCAGAAATTAGAGGGTTTGAAGAGAATAAGTGATACTAGATCTTTACCCAAAAGCTAAAAAATCACTAATTCAAAGGGACACATGTACCCTTTTATTTATTGCAGCCTTATTAAAATAGCCAAGATATGGAAGCAGCCCACACACCCATCGATTGACAAATGGCTAAAGAAGATGTGGTGTATATATATATATTCCTCAGCCATAAGAAAGAGTTGGAGTCTTGCCATTTGCAATGAGGTGGATGGAACCAGAGAGTATAATGTTAAGAGAAATAAGTCAGAGAAAGGCAGAAACCATACGATCTCATTCATATGTGGAATTTAAAAAAACATACAAATGAAAAACATGAGCAAAGGAGAAAAAAAGAGAGAAATCAAGAAACAGACTCCAAACTCTAGAGAAGAAACTACGTAGCTACTGTGATGGTGACCAGAGGGAAGATGGGTGGGAGTTGGGGATGAAGGAGGACACTTGCCGTGAGGAGCACTGGGTGTTGTATGGAACTCCTGAATCACTATATTGTACCCCTAAAACTAACATCACACTGTACGTTAACTCTATGGAATTTAAAATTTAAAAAGGAACTAGGAAAAGAGGACTCAGTGCTGAGAAATTGCTACAAATGTGAAGCGTCACACGTTTGAGAAGATCCAACAGAAAGAGAAAAATTCAGTTGCTCAACTTCAATCCTACTCTGAATATATTTAAAGTATTAAAAATAAGTGTAAAAAAATCAGTAAGATTGGGGGGGGACAAAAAGATTTAAAAAGAAAAGGAATAGCGTAGGATTGTTGTCCCCACATAGTTTGTGGACAACGGGATTAAAGGGCTGACGAAGTGAGAGTCGTTGCGACTAAGTCTACTGAACCACACCTGCAGAAAACCCCCCTCCCCCAAATGTTTCTCTCCACTGGGCTCACTTGAGCTTCACAGCTCTCTATACACTGCGCCAAAGTCACACAGTTCCCTGAATGAGCTTCTCTTCTCTTCCCTTCCTACCCACTGCGTGATGGACACGTTCTTGATGTGAACTGAAGCCTTTCTTGCTCATCAATATGCTGCCAGGACTGAGCAGGGGGTCTCACATTTTTCCACTCAAACACTAGCTGAGTAGGGGAATATGAAGAGCTTGAGGGCAGAGCAACCCTGAGACTGGTGTTTCCGGTGGGAATTGGGAACTTCGAGAGGAAGTGTAATGGAAACCCTTGTGGTGATATGGTAACACCTAGCATCCCTTTGTGGACAAAAGTCTCCACAACACTTTCCAGGGATGCCCTCTGTGCCAGGAACACAGGGGACAGATGCCAGGTGACCCAGCATGGATTGGTCCAGCGTCGGTGGCACAAAGCTGTGGAATTTGATTAGCATTTAAGCGATGAACTAAAAAGATTACAGTGGAGTCTCTTCCAGCATAGGACATTTCAAAGAGGAAGTAATTCATGTCTTCTGTGGTAGACACTTAGAGACTTGGGATTTCTAAGAGCGCCAGTTTAAGAGCTGATGGGAAATAATATCGTGTTTGATATGAGGTCATTAGGGCTTTCAGTTTTAAACCTGGAGCGGTTGATGACCTGTCGTCTCCTGCAGCTTCGCTGACCCCGTGCGCCATGCTCTGCCTTAGGACCTCCACATGTGTTCTCCCCATGGTTGGCACTCTTTCTGGCCTTCCTTCTCCCCAATCGTTTCCATCTGGCTGATGCAGGTTTTCAGCTCAGCATTGCTTCTTGAGTTTTTTTTTTTTCTTCTCCACTCCCTTAGCCCCCAGGTCCCCAACACAACCACGAGCCCCAAGGACAGCTCCAACACTCTGAAATGTAGCGAGAGAAAGCAACCGGGACTTGTGTTTGGGAAGTAAAACCTGAGGTTTTTTTTGTTTGTTTGTTTGTTTGTTTTTTTAATATTTTCTTCTTTGATGTATTCTTTAAATTTCCCTTAATGGGTTTCTCAAAATAATGTTCTTTCTTTCATTCCTCTAAATAGACAAGAAATTCTGCATTAAAGAATTGTGAGTGATTAGCATAAGAAATATGGTCATATTAGGGGTTATTAAGGATATTTCTTGGAAATGTGTATTTGTGATTCTAAATTTGTTGCTGACTAGTCATGAGACTCATGATGTAGGGGCAGAAGGTCCTCACACTGAATCCGTCAAATGATAGGAAACCCGTTGATTAGCCATTCAGGAATTCATCACATCCTCTCTTTGCCTTCGTGTTTTAATTGGCAGTGGTATTAAAACAAGTTTATTAATGAGTTCATACCTCATTAACATATATATTAAAATTTGGCTTGTGGGGGCTGCTTTTGAGGGGACTTGGTTGAGGTCCGTTGGCCTGATTCCCTCTGAGGGTCCAGGCCAGAGGCTGCTGGTTTCCAGGGAGACAAAGAGGAATGGGATGGCCAGGTGGAGGTTGAAGCCGGATAGCAGGCAGGTGTGCGGGATGGCTTGTGTCCCCCAGGTTGTCATTGCCAGCATGTGCAATGGTGTGGCTGGCCCCCGGTTGGGACGGGTGGTCCCTGTAGGTGGGTTTAGTCGGATGGCAGAAGAGGACAGTGGCCATTTATTTTTCATGAACTGATTATGGAGAATGAGGAGAAAAGGTCTACAAAGTTCACGTTCTCTGCCCGATTATAGGAACATGCTTGAGAAATGTGAAAACACTGGCTGATTTAAAACCTTTTCGACTTTCTCTGTTGTGGTTGGATTTGAATGATGATATAAAGGTCAAACTTTGAAAATTCCAATCCTGGGCTTGATGGTCATACAATCCTGATATAATGTGCCTGGACCTTAATGGAATCGGGTTGAAAATAAGCAAAGTTGAAAGAGGCAAGGGACCTCCCTTCCACTCCATTAATGCGGTCTTGACAGGCATAGAGGGACTGCAGAAATGAAAGACTTTTTGCCGCAGTTCCTGGAGGAAGTACAGCCGTTTCCCAAGATAACATAACAAATGGTATTTGCTCTACAGAATGCTCGTCACAGAACATAAGGTCAGGAAGGGGGGAAATCCAAATCACCTTCACAGGCTGAGAGTTCCATCAATGATAAAATTGTCAAGAAGGATGTTATCAAGATGAATATAATTACTAAATATGTTGCAAGAAGGTGGTTTCTTTGGAAATAGGTGTCTATCTAGGTGAGTTGGCCGAGTGACTTTGAAATAACAGCCTGTGCTAAAGGTTATCAGGGAAGAAAATTAAAGTCAGGCTTACCGCCGAAATTCAGACTATCCCCCTATTTATTCTGTTGACAGGTTGGCTCTCGAGTTTCATTTGTGCTTAGCGGTACATCACTATGAGTTTGCTGCTGACTGTGGTTTCTTTCGGTAACATTCGTGGATTCCGTAGCTCCCCTTCGCTCCCAGTTGAAATGCCGTGTGCAATGTTATTCCATCTTAAAGATGGAAAAAAAAGCGTATTTAAAAATATCCACATACAGCTTTAAAGGTGATCATTTCATGGCATAATAGAAATGACAATTTCAAGATTTCAAATCCCTATAAAAAGGCTCCAGTGTAATTTTTTCAATTTGCAAAGTCAAATTGCAAATCTGGGACTAATGCGAGTGCTAATAACTCTTTTTACGTGATTTAGGGACAAGCATATGTTTGCTAATAGAGAATCTCTTGATTTAGAATTTAGCATTTCTGGAATTTACTGTCATGCCTTGGCTGAAATTTTTCCCAGGAATGTCACACGAAGATCCTAATGTATCATCTAATACCAATTTTAAAAATAAAGATTCTGGTATTTCCTCAGATTCTGCAAAGTTTTATCTCTTTGATCACTTGAAACTCTGAGTGTGCTAGCAACATCCCTCTGTCTAGTTTGTGCAGACACAGAGAAAGTGAGAAGTAGCTATTTTAATGTTTATAGGCCTTTTACTTAAAATAGGTCATGAAACTGCCACATACTTCTCTTCAGGATCTTGAGGCAAGGGGGAATCCCTGTATGACAGGTATCTGTGATATTCTTATTGGACTAGAAATTTTGATAGCCCTAAAATGTTACAAAGTTAAACAAAATGTACTATGTTGACAAATAAATACACTGTGATAGTAAATTATGAGCTTTGTACTAAATGTTTCTGTGTGTAATGAAATTGTCTGAAATAGATCCGTGGTCCACAGAGTGCTTTGCAATCCTTAGGGTGGAACTTTCATTGTGCTTCTGGTGCATTCTCTTCTCTGAACTCTGTACTTGGATTAATTTTTAATATTTTTTTTGCACTATGTTTTATATGGTAATGAAGCCCGCTTCCTGAAGGGGGAAAATGATAACATTTGTAGCTAGTCCTTGAATGGAGGTTTTCCTTTGAACCTACCTAATGGTTTTAATCATTCGTACAAACATGATGACTCGAGTCATCAAGACATCATAGAAGGTGCTATTGGGATTCCATAGAGGAATTCCATATGGAGTCAGCTTGATACTACTAACAGGGTTATAGCAGGAGAATGTGAGATGTGGGGAGAACTAGCCAAGGAAGTACCATGCACAGGTTCGTGTGACCAGGAAACAAAGCAAAGACATTTGGGGGGAAAAAATGACTTCTTTTGTTGCCTTGGACAGATTATTTCTCTCTACACCTTTGTCTATTTTCTGAACTATGACGACATTACTGAATGTGTTCTTCAAATTTTCAGAAGATATTTTGGTCACAAATATTCATAATCAATATAGGGCACTTAAAAATATCTCCAAGAATATGTCCAAGAAGTATCTCAGAAATGAAAGACGTTTTTCATCAATCATTTTCTATTATGACTTTACACCTAAAATCATGTTTTTTTAGTTTCTTATGAAATGTGTGATCAAGTTAAGACTCTTTAAAGTTAATAATCACCCAAGAAAGTGAGTTTTATTGATATCACAACTTAAACTAGCAATGCTAAAATTTACACTTCTATATATCCAAAATTGAGAAATTTACTGTTTTAATTGATACTGTTATCAATGTCATATGCGAAAGCACTCAACAATGAGGCACAAGAACAAAAGCCCACACACACTGAAATTTCCAGATTTGGAGCCTGCACTGTTTGCTCTGTTTGCCGAGTTTGGGAATCACAAGATGAACAAATTATCTATTGGGTTGGAGCAAATTTATCATCGAATCTACTCAATGAAATTATTTGCTAGCTACCTGAAAATGTGTCGTTCCGTGGACACCAGAAGATGGTATTCATGTGATCAGATAATTTTTCATTGGTTGTTGAGATCAGAATAAGCCTATCCCTGTTTTTTATAACCTGGAAATGAATAATTTAATGGGCACCCACTTCTTTGTGCTGTTAAGTTATTGATATGTCAAAAAATTCATACCAAACTTTATTTTCACGGTCTAACACACCTGTACCAGGAGACCACTTCTGATGCTTAGTTAGAACAGATCTCATGAACGTCTAGTTCTGAGGGTGTTCTACGTCTTGGGTTCTATCCTCAGCTCTGTAATTGACTCACTCACTGTTTGAGGTAATAAGATGACATTTGTAAAGCACCGCATGGATCTCCTATGAACACAACTATGTAAATAGGAAGCATTGTTATTAGTTAAAGGCCCCCCATAGGCTTTGAAGTCAATATGACATTCAGTTGAATAGAAAGTAGGGAAAGTTCACGTTCTGACTGCTGCTTAGCTGGAGACCATTTAATTAAGAACCATTTTGGAGGATTTTCCTTAGTATTTTAATGAAATCCAATCCATCCTGCTTATTATCACAGTACCCATGCTTATCCCCGCTGGCAACAGGGAATGCGGTGGCTGCCCCTCCCTGCTATGGCGTTGTAGGGGGCACGTCGTTAGGCCAGGCTCCGCATCACATCCGATCACTGCGGGCATGGATAGCTTTTCAGTTTCCATTGACTGATCTTCAGGTCAAGTCCATGTTACTTATTCTCACTGAGATAGACACAGTCCTTTAGATCAATATGCATCTTAGAGTTTGTATCTGGGGATGAGAATTTAGGTAAAAGAACTGATATTTAACATCTAAAGAAACTAGACTCTTCTGGTGCACTCAGAGTAAACCTCTAGAGTCAAGTACGTTGAAGCGAGTAATACGGTCCTCCAGTTCCTATGTGAATTGTATGAGGTCATACAACTGGAGAAGAGAAGGAAAAGAACCTTGGGATAATCCATTAAATATCTCACGATAACGGGGAAGGATTTTGAAATGTATACTACGGGGAAACCAAGCAGAAGGGAAGAACGGTTTGGATGAGGAGTATTAAATTAACAGGACGTGAAACATCAGCCCTCTGATTTCTCAGAAGACCTACTCGTATCCAGACTGATCCCGGCCGCCAGGCCTCTGGGTGGAGATTGTGTGTGTGTGTGTGTGCGCGCGCGTGCATGCGTGTGCTCCTGAGCACACTGAAGGCATTGGTGGAAAAGGGAGGCGACTCTAACCTTGGCTGTCTTGAAAGATCAAAAACAGTGGGGGCCTACTTTAAGCCTACACTGATTTAGCCTTGCGTAACTTCTTTATTATTCACTGAGAAAAGTAGTTACAGATTAAGTACCTCTCTTGTTCAGTTCTTATATAGCTTACATAAATTTCTGCAGATCCTTTTCCAAATATCCCCGAAACAGTGCCAAAAGTCATGTCCTCTAACATGTCCTCCACAATGAATTGACTGGTTAGAGTTAATATTGATATAAATCATTGACTTTGTATTAAGGTTCTTTATCTCCTTTCGGTTTGGATGGGTGTTTTTTCTATGACATTTGCAGGATACAGCATATGGCTTAACTTACTGAAGTCCAATTAAATCTGGCTTATCCACCACCCCACCACCTACCTGTCTAACGATATTTGAAGGGTCATTAGTAAGACGCCTTCTTCCCTTCATCTGATGGTGCGAGCATCCTGTGGGTATAGGAGCAGGACTAAGGTCTGCAGAACACCCCATCCTTGGTTTTGGTGCTCCCACTCAAGACGTCTGCTTCTTCGGTCATCAGTGGCACTCTTCTCTGCTGGTCCTCCAAGATTGGTTGTTATAGCAACTCTTAGCAAGCAAAGAGGTGATTTTCACGTTAGGTAGATCACCTGAAACTTAGCCCCAGAAGATGATTTTCATAAGTACATAGAATTCACTTGTGGTCAGCCATGTGCCAGACTCATGAGTGGTCCAGCCACCGCCAGTGCCACCTGGGACTAGACGCTTGTCTCCGCCGCTTACAAATCTCTCTCTCTTTTCCCAGTGTGGTAAGACACCCCTCTGTTCCCTGTAAGTGTGTGCCTCCTACCTTCTCTCCCTCACGTTCAATCCACATTTACCAATCCATGGTCTCAACGTTCCAAATAGCATAGTATCAGCAAGGATGTGTTTGTATGTGTGTGTATGTCACCCAGCCCCCTGAAAAGGAAGTGTTCCATCCGTCACTCTCTGTACCTGCCAAAAAGAGAAAGCATGGCAGCTCAGTCTGAAAGGCTTCACTAATTCCATGGATGTCGAACAAGAAAGTGTGGCCCTAACTGTTTCTCTTCTAGAAGGTAGAGAAGACGGAAGTTGGAGGCTCCGCTGATTATTCTGGTATAAAGTACCTAACGAAAAGGTAAATGGGACTACTTATGTGTTCCAGATGAGATAAAATTGCTAATTAGTTCCCTTTGGAAAACAATATGGTGGAACTAGGCTAAAACAAAAAAGTTTTAAAATGAATAGTCTTTGCAGGCTTGATTCTTGTTCACAACAAGGTCAGCACTTTCAAAGGGAACACTATTAAATCCCTTCACACCTTTCTCCATTCTGGAAATCCGTCTCCACCCCCCAAAGAGAAATCAGCCTCTGTCACCAAACCTATAAATAAGTATTATATTCTCACTTATAGATTTAAAACAGCGGTACCGAAAAGTATTCAGAGTTTGTATCAGAATTTCACCTCCCTTCATTAAATTTTCAAATGTAATTGTTCGAACATATCTCAATTAAAAGATTATTGATCAGGCTGCACTCTGATGTTTGTGTATGTGTGTGTTTACATATATAATGTGTGTATATATACATATATGATGTATGTATGTATGTGTGTGTGTGTGTGTGTGTGTGTATAAAATGCTCATGTTGCCATGTTGTTTTTATGGAATGTGTGTGTATTTCTCTTTCTTTTCTATTTTTCCATTCCTTTCTAAACTTTGTTCTTATTTGAGATTCCCTATACCCTTTCTTGCTGGCCAAGTTTGTTTACAGCATATATTATGAATTTCTGTCACTCCTCTTAGTAGAGTTTGTTGTGGGGACATGAGGTGGAGTCCTGACATCGCAGGGCATGGCCAACTCACAGACGGAGATGCTGCGTGACCTGGCTTCTGAGTCAGGTGACCTTACTTCTTCTGTCCTCCAGTCACCTTTCCCCACTAAGGGGGAAAGATCCTTCTGTTTTGTTGGTTGGAAACAGCTGGTAAAATGTAAAAGGCATCCCTACTATGCAATTTTATCATTTCCTTAACTGATCAATTAGTGAAACAGGAAAAACGAATGCACCTTTATGTGCGTTATTTCTTATACGTGGATGAACAATGAATCTTTTTTTTTTTTCACTTACTGTTTTCAAGAATTGAAAATGCAAAATCGACTTACTGACAATTTATGACAAATGACTTAGAGTTGAAGATATTTTTATGTTTTTACTTTTCTCCTTAAGGAGGCAGGGAACTAATACTGATGGTATTTTACATATATTTTTACACTTACTACCTTAGCAATCATCCTTAGATTCTGTTAATATTAACCTTAATGTATACAAAAGTGTTCAAGTAGATTAACTTAGACAAAGTACTAAGTACGTCCAGAGGAAAACATGGATTTGAAATGGTTCTCTATGTAAAGGTAGTTCTATCATTAAGAAATCATTGCAAACGAGTATAATCCTTAGAAAACATACCTTACATGTGAACTAAATAATTAACAACTGACTAGTTAGGGTGACAATATATATGAGTATATAAAGATAGTATTTACACATAAAATTATTACAAGATATTAAATTATATATAATCAATTAACTATATATATAATTAATTTACATATAGTAATCCTAAGAATAAGATGCCAGCTTTAAACTTTGGAAAAATTAGAATTTGGAGAACATAAACTAGGTGGGAAAGACGGTGGGTTACATGTTGTGAGATAAACAGAAAATCTATTCGTACCAGGTCATCTGTCCTATTTTTTATTATTAAAAATCAATGGGCAATTTTTATAGGAAGATATTTCAAATATATAGAGGAAAACAAGGTGTACCTGTGATGTCCTTACTCATAGAACTGGCTGGTACTCCAGTTTATTGTAGTCTTTCATTTTCTCATGTCTATTCACATGTGAAAAAGCTATCATTCTGCAGTCTGCTTTTTCTTACTTTTTTAAAAGATTATTCATTTATTTATTTGGCAGAGAGAGAGAGAGGGAGTGAGAGCGCAAGCAGGGGGAGCAGCAGGTAGAGGGAGAAGCGGGATCCCCACTAAGCAGGGAACCCGATGCAGGGCTTCATCCCGGGACCCTGAGATCATGACCAGAGCTGAAGGCAGATGTTTAACTCAACCAACTGAGCCACCCGGCTGACTCTCCTTTTTCACTTGTACAAAATTCTCCAGCTTTTTAAATGTTTCTAAAAAATTTGTTTAAGAAGTTGTAAAATGCCATCATGTCCTCCTACGGTGATATATTTAGGCAGAATCCAATCAGTAGTAGTATTTCCTCAAATTTCGTTATAATAAATAACATAATAATAATAAATAACAATAATAAATAATAATAAATAATCCTTTGACGTAAAAAGAATCCCCTTGCACATGATATTCCACTCACATCGCTAATTACTTCTTTACAGCTTTTGAAGGAGGTTAATGATCCAAAATGCATAGATTCACGGTCCAGGAAGTAAATCTCTCCTCGTTCTTTGTTGGCATTTTGTGAATGTTTCCGTAGCTTAGTGTGGAGAGAGAGATGTGAAGAGCGGAGCCGCGTCCGAGCTATTGCAGGAAACACGGGGCACCTCCCTCTCAGGGCGTGAGGACCCTTCGTGGGCAGGAAGGAGACAGTGGGGCGGTCTGGTGCTGCCAGTGGGATCTGACGGGTGGATCCCACGCTTCACGAGACTGCGTGGCTGCATGGTTCACGGTCACTTCCTTGATTCTGCAGAAAGGCTTTCTCAGCTTCTCTGTGAATGGTTTGAAAAACAACATTCCCCTAGTTGCCAAGTTTGCTTACCTGGGTCAGTCGCTAATGCGAGTGGATTAGCTTCTCCCGGTCTTGACTCCACGTCTCCGACAAGACCAGGCTGAATCAGGTGTGTCCTTCAGCGCATAGTAAATGTGCAAACATAGGGGCTGGGCTCTGAACAGGAGGGGGACGAGCTGTTGGCTTGGAAAGCCCCTCCGAGTGGGACCGTGCATCTAGTAGGACATTAATAAGCCCTTAAATGAGCTTTGGATTTTGCTTTTTTGTGTAATGCGAGAATATTGTATCTACATTTGTGACTTCTTAATGCACGTTTTACTCTTTTGATGAATTTACTGAAAAGGAAATCGAGATAATTCAATTCACTTTAGTAATAATTGTTTGGTGGGCATATTACCCATAGCATAAACAAAATTTGCAGAAACATTAGCACATGAGAAACGAGAGTTCTAAATCACTGGTTTTTAGTTGCATGCCAATGATAACAACATAGATTAAATTAAAACCTATCTTTATTTCTAACTTCTGCCTTCTTAGACAAATTGGACTGTATTGACTCTTTTCATAGCTGATGAGAGGTAAGAGAGCGTGGGTGTATGTATAGTTCGTGTGACTCTCTACGTGCATAAAACAATACTTACTTTTTCAGGAGAAATGGGTCTGACTTTCTTTGGAAGTTTCTCAAAGTTGTTAAAACTATTAATGAAACATGCACTCACTATTGGACTTTAAATAGAATATTTTATTTTATTTTATTTTTTTTTTTTAAAGATTTTTATTTATTCATTTGACAGACAGAGATCACAAGCAGGCAGAGAGGCAGGCAGAGAGGCAGGCAGAGAGAGAGGAGGAAGCAGGCTCCCCGCTGAGCAGAGAGCCCGATGCGAGGCTTGATCCCAGGACCGAGATCATGACCTGAGCTGAAGGCAGAGGCTCAACCCACTGAGCCACCCAGGCGCCCCTAGAATATTTTAATATATTTAGCATAGTGACAAATCATATTATCATACATATTTATTTAAATGGATTGATTGAAGCATTTACACCATTGTTTTCAAGAAGACAGCATGAATTTGACCAATATTACCAAATGCTGGTGTCCCTTTGCCAGAAGACAAAGCTGTACACTATTGTGACCTATCATATGCTGACGTCCAAAATTGAAAATACATACAACTAAAGGTCTTTACATTTGTATGGGACTTTTCAAATAGCATTGGATGTTCACGTATTATCTTCTTTGCTTTTAAAACAACCATAGGAATTAGGTGCTTCTCAGATATTAAGTATAAAAAAGTAAGAAGTAGGGGCACCTGGGTGGCTCAGTGGGTTAAGCCTCTGCCTTCGGCTCAGGTCATGATCTCAGGGTCCTGAGATCGAGCCCCGCATCGGGCTCTCTGCTCGGCAGGGAGCCTGCTTCCCCTTCTCTCTCTGCCTGCCTCTCTGCCTGCTTGTGATCTCTCTCTCTTGTCAAATAAATGAATAAAATCTTTAAAAAAGAAAAAAAGTAAGAAGTAAAGGGATGCCTGGGTGAGTGTCTGGTTCTTGGTTTGGGCTCAGGGCATCATCTCAGGGTTGTGGGATTGAGCCCCGTGTCGGGCTCTGAGCTCAGGGAGGAGTCTGCTTGTGATTCTCCCTCCTTCTCCCTATGTTCTTCCCCGGCTCCTTTACTCTTTCTTTCTCTATCACTTAAAAAACAAAAAACAAAAAACAAAAAACAAAAACAAAAACAAAACAGAAATCTTAAAAAAAGAAATAAATGATTCTAATTTGAAAAGTAGTAGATGCATACTTAAGTACAGAAATTTATAAACAAATAGTTTCAGTACAGCATTCTGACTCCTCAAAAGATGTGCTTACCAGAAGAAATAATAATGCAAACATTCCAAACCCGGATTAACGAAGGTTTGCATTCAGCATCAAGGAAGGTAAGGGGCGTCAGCACTTGGTGCTGACAAGTGGTCACTGCTGGGGATCATGCTGAGCCCCTGCTGTCTGCCACTTAGATCATATCGACTCACAGAGAAGGAAGGCAAATCTCTGACAAGCTCAGCGGGGTAGACACCACCCTGTCTTCCCCAAGTGAATTTTGCACTCTGCTGTCCTGCTTCTCTTTCTCATTCTCTCTTAAACTTTGGTTATTTAGTTTGAGGGGAAGTAGGGGGAAAGGATTGGAACCAGATTGATCTGCTGGCAAATAATGGTACAGGGAGGTCATGTTACAAGTTCAGTGAGGCGGTCCTATCGTTTGTGGCTTGTAATATTTTCCTTAGCAAGTATCAGCGCACCTCACACTGGCTCAAAGAACCAAGGAACTCCATTGGCTTATAAAACGACTGGGATGCTGACATGGCTTGAGCTAAGACTCATGATTTCTTCAGAGCTGTGGCTCGTTTTCTCCAGGATTCACTCAGGTCTGCATAACCTGTTGGCTAATCGTTTCTCATAATGCATTGCTCATGATAGAGCCACCGCTGCTAGAAGCCTCCAGAACCGCAGCCAAAGGGATGGAAGAAACCTCTTCCCAGCTCTTGGATGTTGGTCATGAGCTTCCTATGGTAGGACCAGCTTAGACCACATGCCCAGACACATGGACACCCAATTAGCTCAACCAGGACAATGTGGCAAATGGATCTGAGCGGGCAACCTCACCGCCATTGGGAGGCATAGCCGTTGCTAACTGGCTTGTGCGCCCTGAGCTCTGTGCGGCATGGAGTGGAGTCAGTTCCCCGAAATCTGAAAACCGGAGGAGCTGGGGTTTTCAGAAGGAGAAAGAGGGAACTGCAGTAAAGCCCACGGAAATTAGCAAGTCATTTTGCTTCCTCAAGTCTCCTTAGGTCAGATGCGGCAGTACCTCTTACCAAATTTAAGAATATGGAGTAGAAGTTAAAAACAAGGTTGAGTACATCCATCCCTCTAGATATTTGGGGTCTTAGTATCACATGGTCGCTCTCATTTACCAAAGACAATCCACTCGCCAAGGACGGAGGCCCTTTGGAAGAAGCCTTATTGGCAGTTCATGCTGGCGTCATAAAAAATTGTGTTTTCCTCTTCATGATTCAGAAGAGACACTCATTATTTTCTGTGACATATGTGTGTGTGTTGTGTGTTCTTGTATTCACGTTACAACCTGAGCACGTGTTGGCCCGCCATCTACTCAACTCAGTATCACCAATCCCTCCCCGGTTTCCTCTTTCCACCCACGCTGTGATTCAATGTACTTGCCCAGAGCCGTCATGTGTGAACGCTCGGGGATGAGAACATGGTTTCTCACGGCATGTCCTTTCACAGAGAGAAGGAAATCACAGGGAAAGTACATTCATGTTGGAGAGTAACGCTAGTAAGGATAGGTTGGAGGTTGAATTGAGTGACCCAGTGCTTTCAGATTCATATTACTTCCTAGACTTATTTTTCTAGGAAGAATTCTCCTCATAAAATCTAGGTGACAAAATAACACATATTTCTCAGTTTCAGCCAAGTGCATGCATTTCCACAGTGCACAAACTGATCCGAAATGATTCTAAGCACAGTGTGGATTCCAAATACACCGTTGAAATTTAGCATTGCCCTTTCACCTAACACCTTGCAACTTCTGTGTGATTTAAAAAATATATATTTAAGTCTTTCATGGCATATTGTTTTATTCACATCATTTGCATACATTAATAAGAATGCTTGAAGGATCTTCAAACAAATTACAAGCTGCTATATCTACTATTCTAGAAATGTGGTTTTAAATCTGCACTTTTGTAGATAAAACAACTTGTGATTAATTTGGGAAATGGCCATCTACTTTGAAAATCAATAAACAAGCATTTCAACTACACATGCATTTTACATAATTTATGCACTTATGCATAAAGTTTCATTTAAAGAAATTAAGTAGTTACAGAAACCGATACATTTCAGACTCAGTAAACATTTTCTGAGCGTCTGGGCTCTTTTAGATAGTTTTGTCATTCAATTCTCCTAACCCTTTAGTAAGAGATTATCTCTTTCTGGAAAAAAAATGGTCACTGAAGAAGAAAGAAGATTAGGAGGGCTTACTGTAGTTTTTTGAGTATGAAAAACACTTTCCCTGGACTCAAAATTGGAACTTTGGGCCCAATGTCAGAAGTTAGGGTTAGACTCATCAAATTCTAGAACAGAGATGGGTATGTTTGGGACTATGTCAAGTCTAAAAAGACACAGAACCGAATTACTTTGATTTTTTTAAATTAAGCACTGCATTTTTATATTCTGAATTTCAACAATACTAAAGAGAAGCTCAGTATTTTAATGTTTACCCAAAGTGGGCATGAACCAAAACTAGTTTTAAGGTGCTGGTCATTAATAAGGGTCTTTCTGAGGTGAATAACGTCCACCTGACGGAAGTGCTTGCGTTGCAACCAAGATGAGCCCTCCAGGGCGGGGACTTGTCCCTTCCCCGTGCACAATCTGCAGACGAAGGAAACCTCTTTTCCTGGGTGTGCAGTTAAGCGGCCTGGCACAGGCGAGCGGGAGTGCAATGTGTCCCAAGAGTCCCCTATGGAAGGACTCTGTAAGTGAGGGCGTGTGGGCAACGATTAGGGCTGCAGAGTTTACAGTAAGTGGGGCAAACGCGGAGCTGCCTTGGACTTGGCCATGGCAGATCGTTGCTGTCACAGTTCTGCAGGTTTGGTTGGTGGCCACAGTCTGGGGACGTCCGGCCTCTCATCCGCCAAGCGTCACTGGTTACTAAGTGTTCACAGTGACAGGCTCTGAGGCTCTGACGGGGGATACACATGTCAGCAAAACCAGACCCTTACCACGATGCACTGACTTGGTCAAAGTCTGACAAGGGAGCCAGACAGCCTTGCTACTGAGAGCATTTTATATTAACGAGTTGTTAACCATGGCCCTCCTCAAAACATCTTTATCTGCCTCAAGTGCCTTATGTGGAAATGCCCCATTATCCATTTCCAAGATCTACATACATGGACAGCCCATGTATTTTATGGTGAACTCAAAATTCATGTCTTCACTTTAATTTCTGTCTGTAACATCAGATACCTTCAAACGAAATGATTTTTTCTGCAATTCACTGCCCATGAATTTTATAGTAACTAAGAACTACTTAGTTGTAAAGCTACCTGGCTATGTAAATGATAATAGATACATGGTGGTTCTTAAGTTACTAAAACACATTTCTTCTCCATAGACTTTATGACTCCATCTAACCTGTCCAGACAGCCTCTAATTCACCTGTATGCAGAGGGGGTGTGTGTGCGTTATTACCAAAAGAGTCATCATGTAGTCTTATAGTTATTTATCATTGTCGCTGATTGCCAATAAAATGGAAGGCAAGGACTATGTCTCTTTTATTTTATTGCCACTATTGTTTTATACCTAAGGTGTTAATATATGATTTCATTAGTTACAGTGCAGCATCAAAATGCTACATGTTACACCTCATTCTAGAGCCTTTCTTCAGTCTCCTCCCTCCCTGCTCCCATTCCTTCCCTCCTTCCCTCCTTTCCCCCCACAAGTATTTCATGAGCGTCTGTCAGGTGCCAAGACCTCCAGTGAGCTTCAAGGGCATAATAGTGAGTAAAGGCAGAGAGATTAATTGACGATCGCATGGGGAAAGGTAAAGTTGCAACGGTGGTAAGTGCTCTAAAAACAACCTACTTGGCCACGATGAAAGCCTCACGTGGTGGGAAAAGCATCCAGTGGGTTTACTTGATTTGGTCCAAACTCTAAGGAGAACTTTCACGAAGAAAATTCTTCTGGCTTGGAAAGACAAAACGTTAGAAAAACACAGAATGTGGGAATGAGGAGAGAGAGAGAAAGATGGGGAGGAAGAGACGGATTATGGCAGGACAGAAGGACGTCAGCACACCCAGAGTCCTTTTCTAAAGCGAGCCGCAGGCTAACGGCAAAGGAAGGCCTTCGGGGTCGCAGGGCAGCAGGCTAAGGGAAGGAAGGTTGGCACAAGGACGCGGAGCTGCGGACAAGTGAATGGCATCCAGGGGCTTGATTCCCTGTAACGAATAGTGTTCCTCTCCTGTGAGGGAGGCTTGGAGGGCATATTGTCGTGGGCGCGGAGCAGGAGGGACCACGGGAAGCCGGCCGAGAGGCGTGCGGAGCCGGCCGGCGGGGAGAGAGCCCCAAGGTGCCAGGGATGCGGTAGACAGGCTGGAAATTACGGGACACGTTTGGAAATCAAATTTCACAGGACCTGGTGGCAGACTGAACAGGAGAGTTGAATACAGGAATAGTGACAAAGGGTAGCAGGGTGACAGCCCTGAGGAGCAGTTGTGGGGTGCTGGGAGGTCAAGGGCAGGGACCCAGACATCACCTGGGGGGCAGGAGGTGCGGTTGAGGGGGTAGGGGGTCGGTCGAGGGCAGATGGCTGGGGGAGCTTCTACTTCAGTTTTGGTGGGGAGACAAGCACGAGTCATTCAGCATGAACACGCGTTGAGAACAGGTCATGAACGAAAAGAGTAAAAGGTGTCCTGTGGGGTATCTGCCATCCCAGGTGCCGTGACACTAAATATGCCTACTGAGGTGACCAAGCTCTTCATGCAAAGCTCCATCCTGTAATTGTCACCCTGCAAAATGGCTCCGTTCGGCCCCACCGGGTTCTACTGGCTTTCCCTACTTGTCTGATAACGATGGAACTCTGTGTTTCGGTGTCTGCTCATGGTCTACACTGTCCTTGGACCATTCTTGTATGTTTTCTTATAGTCCTGAGGTTCGGTGACGTTGAGTAAGTCAAGAGTGATTGGTCCCGTCCTGAGGGGAGAATCAAGGTTCGGCCCCACATCTCTCCAATGCCAAAGCGAGCTTTTGTCTTCAGTCACCTGTGCTCACTCATTATCTCCACAGCTGGTAACTCTCTGTAGGCTCCAGAAGTGCCTCTTCACCCTTCCTGCCCTCCCTCCTTCCTTCTTTCCTTCCATTCCACCCCTCTCTCTTTATTTCTTTTCGGTGTGGTTCTCTTTGCCCCTCAATATCCCTTTAGAATTTATTTCCCTTTTTCTTTTTTTAAAATAATTTTTTAAAAATAATTTTCTTTTTTTTTAAATAATTTTTTAATGTTAGGTGCCATCCAGTATGTCATTCGTTTTTGATGTCACGTTCCAAGATTCATTGTTTGCATGTAACACCCAGGGCCCCGTGCAATCCGTGCCCTCCTTAGTACCCATCACTGGGCTCACCCATCCCCCCACCTCCCTCTCCTCCAAAACCCTCAGCTTGTTTCCCAGAGTCCACAGTCTCTCGTGCTTCGTCTCCTTCTCCATTTCCCCCGCCTTCATTTTCCCCTTCCTTCTACTAATGTCCTCCATGCTATTCCTTATGCCCCACAAGAAAGTGAAACCATATTTCCCATTTTCCACAGAAGTGTACGTGTGTGTGTCTCTGTGTGTGTGAGTGTCTGTGAGTGTGTGTAGACGTGTACGTATACCATCAAATTTCCTTTCTCCTCCCTGATCCTGAACTTGTTTTGTTGTGTTTTGTCAAGCGCTCATGCTTTCTGTTTCTTTGTTTTCAATTTTTCTGCCTACTTGGCTGCATTTTATTTATCCTAGGCTTCAGCAATATTGTTACATTTTTTTTCCCATTGGAGAGTATTTGCCTTGTAGTTATGTGTTTCATTATTTTAATGACCCTTTTCTGAAATATTTTTTAGGCCATAACAGCAAATGGATTTTTCCTCCTCTTCTATGCATGTGGGAGGGGATGACTTTGTATTCACTGCAGGTACCTTCAGCCCATATTTCCAAGTCTACTTTTTCTTTGGGAATGTTGGCAGGCTCTCTTACACTCGCCTTAAGTCCCCCGGCCCCCCATGCAGCTTTGATCTGAGAGACGAGGTTCTAGGAAAGTTTTCATCTGAGAGAGCTCAAGAGATCAAAAGATCCCTGAAATGTATTCTGTTAAATGAGGTTCAGAAACCCGCGCCAATAATCCTCTTTGAGAGCGCCTGCCTGTCTCACCTCTCTGGACTTCCAGGAGACGTGGCCAGTAGAAGCCCAGCAGGGGGTCTCGTGGAGAGGCTGCTGTCTGGGACCCCCCGTGCAAAGGGGAGAGCAGTCCCCAGACTCTTCCACGGCAGAATGCCTGATTCTTCCAGGAACACTTTATCTCCTGCACAAAGGGGACGGCGCTGTCCTTGATGTGAGCGCTGCCGTGCTCTCCGTAAGCCACCTGAACCATGTCAGGGGTTTCCAAAAAGAAAAGTCATGTCTGCCCGGGCAGGGAGGTGCTCTCCACTCCGGAAACCTGACCCACTCAAAAGCCAATCTAGGCAACTAGCGGGGTGTTTCTATCTTCTCGCTTTTAATGTAACTTGAAAAGATGAGGCATGGATGAAAGTCTTTAAATGCGATTTTCCCCCCCCCTCTGGTTCCTTCAGGCTGATAACCTCCCGGAAAAGAAAAAAAAAAGAAAAAAATATATATGTAACCAACATTCCTTTCTGAGCAATGTGTCTTACAAGGGAAGATAAAATGGATCTGTTAATTAAATCTAACCATGAAAACTGTTTCATTTTCAAACTTTTCCTTTTAATCTCTGTGCTGAGAGAGGTACTGTTGAGGATCATATGATTTGAGTTCACTGAAAATGCCTGGTGAATTCAGGTAGAGAGGAGAGGGTGACCCCTATTTGGAAGCTGGCCATCTGCTTTTTGCCAACATTCCTGCTATTGTCCCCAAGCAACACCTTTCCTGTCGAGCCTCCAGATTTATCCTAATAAACTTCTTTGACAAATGTTAATTTTTTCCCCCAAAGTTTCCACTTGATTAGACAGACTCAAGACTATAAGGTCCATGCATGTGCATGTGCGTGTGTGTGTTTAGGTAGATAAACAGCATTAATTGGGGTTCCAAACAGGACATAAAAATGTGCCATGTTAGTGTTTCTGCAGGGCTGACTCAGGAACCTGAACTGGTGATCACAGGAGAAACTGTTGGGTGTCTGTAATGGCCAAGGATGGGATATCTCATCTGGAGGCTGAAGAAAATACTAAGAGGAATAGAATCCCATGCTACACAGATATATAAATCATGACCCAAAATTCTCAGAGAGAGCGTGCTTCCAATTGTAGCTATTTTTTGAAGCCATGGTCCATGTTTTCTGCTGTGGGGTTTGCTGTGGGGTATCTGCGTCACTGTGTTCAGAATTTTTGGTAGAGAGAGGACCGGCGAAGCACCATGAAGCTTCTCGGTGAGGTCATACTCAGAAGCAAGCCCTGATGTGTTTGTTCCATGACTGCTCGAGGACTAAAACTGCTTTTCTTTGAAGTCCACCTCCGCCCACCGCCATACCAACACATGCTTACACTCACCTAAAATTGTACTGTTACTGAGCCCCTGAAACAAAGTGTGTTTTTCTTTGTATTTTAAGTTTTTGTGTCTCTGTATTTCTCAACCCGTTGACTCCAGGGGCTGGTGGGATGTCTGGAGAGTCCCGAGTCCCATCCACAGCGGCCACGTGCTTTCTGGGCAGACGTTCATGGTGATGGTTGCATGTACTTGTGTGTTACCACGGATGAAATACACATGTTGACATGCCAAACCTCGTGTCAAAGGAAACTGCTGAAACACAGAGATGTTTCATTTTCCATCCTGAGGGTCTAGCCCAAAATACAAAATACAGTGCTTCTGAAGTCAGCACTTCTAATTTTTTGAATTCCAGTAATCTATTTATGCGCAGATAGTTAAATTATCACAAGGTAGCTAGCTCATCGGACACCTGCTATGGACTGATTGTACCTGCTCCCACCACTTTCATGTGTCGAAGCCCCAACCTGTGATATATATCATTAGGAGATGGGACTCCCGGAGCTAATAGGTTTAGATGAGGTCATCAAGGTGGGCCTTATGATGGAATGCGCACCCTCATTGGAAGAACCATCAGAGCTTCTCCCCCTCCTGCCGCTCTCTGTCATGTGAGGCCACAGTAAGAAACTGAGGCCAGCAATCCAGGAAGCCGGCCCTCACCAGGAAACCAGGCTGGCTGTCACCTTTACCTTGGATTTCCCGGCATCCTGAACTTTGAGAAATATCTATTATGTACGCCGTCTAATCTATGGTGTTTTGCTGTGACACACAAACTGAGACTGCACATTTGCTTCTTTCTGAAAAAAAATTTGTTTTGTTTTGTTTTGTTTTGTTTTCTTAAAGTAATCTCTACACCCAACCTGGGGCTTGAACTCAGGATCCTGAGACCAAGAGTCAAATGCTCTACTGACAGAGCCAGCCATGCACCCCCATATTGGCTTCTTAACTATCCCAAACACACAAGTCTCTTGTCTACTACTTCATGTGTTATAGGAAGAGTGTTTCATCATGAGCCATGGTCTCGACAGGGTCATGAATAAGAGAGGTCTGCCAGTCGTAAAGAGTATCACAGTGGTGGGAGTCCAAGTCCATTACCATTCTAAATCAGCCGACACACACAGTGTGTAGCGAGACACGGCAGGAATATAGGGACAGGGCTTTCGTTTGGGCAAGTTGCTGTGAGTGGAGCAGGAAGAAGTGAATCTTTAAGCCTAGCCTCAGAAGGATCCCTTGTCGTTTGTGGTGATGCGGAGGCCCCAAGCCCATTTCCCTGGTTAGAAGGCTTCCTTTAGGAAAGACCCAGCAGGGTAAGTTTATGTATACAGACTCAACACTTGGCAAATTTTACCGCATTTTCTGCTAAGCAGCTCCAATATTTATAAAGCCTTGAACGCACGACTTCAAGGAAGAAAGAGCATGGGACACCTCGGTCTTCCCCTACATGTCTGCGAGCCACAGGAGCCCGCTGAGGTTATGTGATTTGGCTTTTAGTACACCACCCTTCTTGGACGTCCTTCTAAATATTTCTACGTGAATCATCTTCCTCCTGGATAAATGCTGCAGCGCCCACCTCCAACGGCAAGACGATGCATAAAAGCTATGTAAAGAGAGCTAACAGAAATGCTCAAGTTGTATTTAAAAAAAAAAAAAAAAAAAGCTGATGGCTTCATACCATAAAATTTTCAGAGCTTAAATCAAAGGTAGAACATTCCGGTAAGGAAATACAGTGTAGACCCTAATGCTTCCCGAGTATGGAATGAACGGCTCTGATGGAAGAGAAACAAGGAAGATAGGTGGTCTCAGAAGTACACTAGAAGAAAGAACACACAGAGAGATGATGGATACGTTGGGAGAGGAGCCTAAAATAAACAGCACTGCTGATGTGAGAGAAAGCTCAGCCTGGGTGCGGGAAGGGCAGAGGAACCCCGGGAGGGTGTGGGCAGATGTGGGGAGGAGCCCGGGAGAGCCAGGGACACGTGATGGAGGACGGCGGGGGCAACTCTAGAAACAGTGTAACGTTTCTTCAGAGTCTCGAGGATAAAGCACAGATGCAGATGCCCCCCAGGTAGCCCGAGCACCTGCCTCCCCGGGCCGGTCGCCTGCGCGGCAAGGATGAGAAACCCTCCCAGGATCCGGTGAAACCCTTCCTGAAGGCTCCCTCACCAAGTGCAGGTGAGTTCCCGACATGCTCAGTCAGCACCTGGATTTGCTAGAACCATCCACGGGCATCGCTTCCCCCTGGCCCCGGGCTGTGCAGGAGCCGCGGAGCCCGTGTCTCGGCGGGGAGCTGTTGCTGGTCGATGGTCGATCCCGGGCAGAGCCCCAGCCCGTTTCCGCGAGGTTCTGTAGGGCCCGTGTCAGGATCCTGGAAGTCGCTCTGCTCCCAGCCTTCAGCACGGCCCTGCAACAAGGCTTAGCGGCCTGCGAAGCTTCCGTCCGAGAGGGGAAACGTACCTGTAGAATCTAGATACTCGTGCTCCGCTCCTTGGCCTCTGACATACAGGACATTCCTCCACTAAGATAAATGCAGGTAGACTATGCGTGAAACACACGGGAAGGCGTTTCCCTGGAAAGAAGACCCACACAAGAAAAGATGCTGGACATTGTTAGCCATTGGGGAAATACAGATTAAACCCACAATGTGATATTGTCACCTGCTTTAAATAAAAACTAGTGCTATCCACTCCCCCCCCCCCAAATAATAAATAAAGGGCTTTATTCAGGGGGTTGAATGTTCCTCCTGGCTCTAACTTTCTGTTATCTTGTAAAAAGAGATCATGGCAAGAGAGACCCAAAAATCAGGTGGGATCATAGTTCAGACCTGCCTCACAGGAGGACTAGCATCCTCGTGGTTGATTCAGTGTCTGCAGCTGGAAAAAAAGAAAACTGCTATGCGTCTCCATCCTCTCCAGCCCAACTCATCGTGCCCCCAGAGCGTGGCTGGGAGGCTGACTTGCTTCCCTGCGCAAAGCTGTTTCGGTCAATTCTGTGCTGAAGCAGAGATCATTCTAAAAACAAAAACACAAACAAAAAAGGTCCCAACATGGAACAGGAAAAAATATTGAGTAGAATTCCTAAAGAGTCACTTCATTTTTGTTTCCCTTTTGTGTCTCTTTTCGGCCAGCGCACGTTGGGATGAACACCACCACCCATGTCTCAGCGCCATGACAAGTGTCCTGCCCAGGGCTGGACAGTGTGGGAGCTTGCTTGTTCGTGGGCTTGCAGCCCAAGGGGCAAAGGGCTGTGCCCATACTCCCTGGGAATAATGAAGCAGAAGGGGTATGTGAGGGGTAATTACATAAAACGTAAGGCAGTGTAGAAATGTCCCTGAAAATAGATCGCCAACTGAAGGGGATGGCTCACGGGGATCTTGTATTTCTGAAGAACATGATGTGAGAAATGGTAGCGGTTCAGTTGGACGTTGTTGGGCTCATGAATAACGTCCTTCCATTAGCATTCACCAGGGAGACCGGCAAAGGTGCATGAAAAACACAGATGGGCTTTTCACCAGGGGAAGGCACCAGGCTGTAGAAACCAAGTGCTTCACTGGAAAAAATAAAAAGAAATTAACCTTATTAAGATAAAAGTGTGTCAATGTGGTCTTTTTGTAAAACCTAATCCTTTTCCTAAGCAATTTCAGGAACAATACGTGTTCCTAAAAATTGTCCCCAGTGCCTTTTCTCATTTCCTCTGAGTAATTCAGGGCTCTAGTTATTTTTAGAAACCCCTTATTTGTCTACAAAGTAGGGATGTTTATTAAACTTGCTATTAATTATCAAAAAATCATTCCAGTGTAACTCCGAGTGCATGCCAAGTTATTAGAGACTGTGTGTGGATTTATTTGAGGGATTTCATTTCCTTTGCAATTTACACATTTCATCCCAACATATTTGAAGTCAGGAAGTTTAATTTGTGTGTAGCGTTTCTCCAGCCCCAAATTTCTCTTTGAATATAAAATGTAAACACATTTATTTATTTGACCTGCATATGCGGGTGATGGATTTGTCCACCAAATGTGAACTCTCCTGACAGCAAAATAGTGTCAATTAGATCGTAATAACACTACAGATTCATATAGCCGTGTGAAAGTTCTGTTGGTTAATGTAATCGGATTAGAAGATATTGACTGTGAATATGTGTACACACACATTCTTATCTCTGTGCTAACAGGGGACTTAGACAACTTGCACTACCCCTTACCGACAGTCACGATGCTAACCCTTCTTTTGGATTTAGGGTAATCAAGATTTAATGTTCTTAAAAGAAAGGAATTTATCTTATTTGGCATTCTCTGTTCTAATGAGCTGTTTTATTTTCAGATAATTTTAGATTCACACGTGATTCTGGAAACTCATACAGAACGACGTCCTGTGTCTTTGCTCAGTTTCTTCAGCGGCAACATCTTTGAAAGGCACAGTACACTATCACGACCAGGGCATTGGCACTAATACGGGCAGGGCGGAGGTCCTTCCCGTCCCCACAAAGATCGTGTTTCAGCCAGACTTGTGTTCTTCCTGATCCCACCTCCACCTAGCCCAGGGCAGCGACTCATGTACCCTCCCTTTCTGTCATTTTGTTATCTCTAGGATAGCACATGCATTGAATCATAGAGTATGTAGCCTTGGGATTGTGTCTTTGCCCTCAGCGAAGCTCTCAGGTTCACGCGTGTTGTTACGCACGTGAGCCAGTAGACTGTACATTTCTGTGGCTGAGTGGGGCTCCATGGGAAGGATGCCCCCAAATTTATTTATCCGTTCACTCGTGGAAGAGCATCTGGGTTGTTTCAGCTTCTGTCTCTTGCAAATACAGTTGCTATAAACGTTCATGTGCAGCTTTGTGCAGAAACATTTATTATTAATTCAATTTATTTTTATTCATGTATTTTATTTATTTATTTTTTACATTATCATATGTTTTTTACATTACATAATCCCTATACGATACCTTTTATTTCTATGACTTATTCACTGTGTAACTGGAGGCCTGTATCTCCCGCTCCCCTCCCCCATCTTTGCCAATCTGCCTCCCCTCCCCTCTCTCAGCCATCAGTTTGTTCTACTTATAGGTCTGATTCAGCTTTCTGTTTGTTTTTAGAGTCCTCCTATAAGTGAAATCATAGGGTGTTTTTCTTTCTTTCTTTGACTTATTTCACTTAGCATAATACTCTGTAGGCCCATACGAGTTGTTGAAAATGGCAAGATCTTATTCTTTTTTTGTGGCTGTGTGCTATTGCAATGTGTATGTGTGTGTGCACATGTATGTACCTGTACACATCTTTATCCGTGCATCCGTGCGTGGACACTTGCTCTGCTTCACGTATCCCTGTCCCTGTGTTTACTGCGGTGTTATTTACACTGAACCTGTCTTTATCTCTCGGGACACATGCCCAGGAGGACAAGTACTGGGTTGTATGGCAGCCGCAGGTCTAATTTTTTTCTTTTTTTACAAAAACTGTGAGCTGTTTTCCAGAGTGGCTGTACCATTTTATATTCCGCCAGCAACACTTTTTCAAGATTTTATTATTAACTTATTTATTTGGGGGAGAGAGAGAGGGCATGAGAGCGGGAGGGGTGGGGGCGGGAGAGAGAATCTGAGTAGACTCCATGCGGAACACAGAGCCCCACCCAGGGCTGGACCCCACCACGGCGAGATCGGGACCTGAGCAGAAACCCAGAGTCGGGCACTCACCTGACTGAGCCACCCAGGGGCCCCCACAGCGACATCTGAGTGATCCGTTTTCCCCACATCCCAACCAGCACTGGACGTGATCACCAGTTTGTTTCGTTTTAACGTAGCCCTTCTGACAAGGATGTCGTGAATTTGTGTTTCTCCAATGGCTAAGGACCTTGAACATCTTCTCCCGGGCTTCTTTGCCACATGTCTGTCTTCTTCAGGGAAATGTCTCTCCTTTACCTTTTGTAATTGGATTGTTTTTTACAGATGAGCTTTAACGGCTCTTTGCATATTCCAGATAACGACTCTGTCGTCAGAGGTGTATTTTGCAGCCAGCCTGTAGCTTGTCTTTTTATCCTGTCAGCAGGACTCACTCACAGAGCAAACCTTTTTTTTTTTTTTAATTTTCATGAAGTATAATTGAACACTTCTTTTTGTGGAATGTGACTTTTACATCAAGTCTAAGAACTCCTTGCCTAGCTGTAGATCCTGAAGATTTCTTCCCAGTTTTTTCCAAAAGGTTTTTATACCTTTACACTTCACGTTTAAGTTCATGATTTATATTGCATTAATTTCGATACACGGTATAGGACTCAGGTCTGTGTTCATTTTAAGCCTAGGAATGTCTGCTTGTGAAAAGGCTATCCTTCCTTTATTGAACCGCTTTTCTACCCTTGTGAAAAACCCACTAGGCATGTCTGTGGGAGCCTATTTCTGGGTTCTTTTTCTGTTTACTTATCCATGTGTCTTTCACTCTGCCAAAACCACACGGTCTTGATTTTAGTGGCTTATGTAGTAAGTCTTGAAGTTGGCTACACTTGTTCCTCCATTTCCCTTTTTAAAAACTCAATCTAGCCATTCTACTTGCCTTTCCATTTAAATTTTAGAATATTCTTGTCTATCAATGTAGAAAGACCAAGAATTTTGAAGGAATTTCATGAAACCTGGATATCAATTTTGAAAGAATTGATATTTTTGCTATATTACGTCTCCCCACATGGTATGGCTCTCCATTTGTTGAATTTCTATCATCATTTCACCAGTGTTTTATGGTTTTCAACATGTAAGTCTTATGTGTTCTCTTAGATTCGCATTTAATTATTTTGAAATGGTTTTAAATCATACTGTTAGTTCTAGAAATTTCTTTATAGAGTCCTTGGAATTTTCTACATAGACAACCATGTCATCTGTAAATACGGACAGTGTTATTTCTTCCTTTCTGACCTGTATAATTTTATTTCATTTTCTTGCGCTGTTGCACTGGTTGAGAACTCCCAGCAGTATGTTGGGTAAGTGGTGAGAGTGGATGGAAGTCTTTTTTCCAGTTTCAGGAGAAAGGTCTTTCACCATGTAATTATAACTACTTTTTTTTTTTTTTTTTTTTTTTGGTAGATGCTCTTTATCAATTTGGGGAAGCTCCCTTTGATTCCTAGTTTTCTGAGTGGTTTTATCCTGAGTGTGTGTTGAATTATGTAAAATGCTTTTTTTTTTTTCTTGCATTGATTGATGTGATTTTTATTATTTATGTATTTTGTATTTTTTAGCCTATTAATATGGGGGATCATATTGTTCTTAAAACTTCTTTTTTGAAGTTTTTATTTGTTTATTTGAGAGAAAGTGAGCGAGAGAATGCGTAAACATGAGCGGGAAGGGGGAGCAGAGGGAGAAGCAGACTCCTGGCTGAGCAGGGGGTTTGACCTGGGGCTCGATCCTGAGGCACCAGGCTCATGACTTGAGCCGAAGGCAGACGCTTAAGTGACTGAGCCACCAGACGCCCTTCTTTTTGAATTTTTTTTATTCAAGTGAAATTTACATAATACAAAATGGACTATTTAAAGGTGAATAAAAAGGTATCATTTTGTATATTTACGATGTTATGCAGACATCACCTCTAAGTCTGAAAATGATCACCCAAAAAAGGAAATTCCATACCCGCTAAGCAGGTACTCCCTGCTCCCCTGAGCTGTGACTCAAACCTTGGTCGCTGCCATCTGCTTCCTCTGTTTGTGGGTGTGGCTGTTCTGGGTATTTCTTACATTTGAAATGACACATTATGTGACCTTTTGTATCCATCTTTCCTCAGTTAGCATAGTGTTTCTGCCGTTCGTCCCTGGGGTACGTATCCCTGCTTCATTCGTTTGTATGGCTGAATCATCTTCAATCAGGTTTCTATCAGATGTTGTCTATCCATTTGCTGACGAAAATGTAGACTGTTTCTACCTTTGGGTACTGTGTCCTTTTTTGATATTGTTTTGGCTACTTGGGGCCTCTTCGAAGCCCATCTGTAGATTTTAAGCTTAAATTTTCCATTTTTGCAAAAGAGATGGTGGGAATTTTTATAGGCATCTCACTGAATTCATTGATCACTTTGGGTAGCATTACCATCATAACAACATGAACTATTTCGGTGCATGAGCATGGGCTGGTTTCTGTTTCTCTAGGTCTTTAATATATTTCAGCAATTTCTTGTAGTTTTCAGTGTATAAGGCTTTCGCCTCCTTGGTTAAATTTTAATACTAGGTATTTTATTCTTTCTGAGGCTATTGTCAATAGAAATGTTTCTGTAATTTCTTTTTTTAGGTTACTATTTGCTGGTGTATAGAAACATAATGAACTTTTCTGTGTTGATCTTATCTCCTGCAAATTTGATGAATTTGTTTATTAATTCTAGTCATTTTGTGTGTGTGTGTAGATTCTTTGGGATTTCCAATATGCAAGACCATGTCATTTGCAAAAAGAGATAGTTGTCCTTCTTCTCTTTTCCTTGGATGCCTTGTTTATTTATTTTCGTATTTTCTTTGGCTGGAGCTTTGAATATAATGTTGAATAACAGTGGTGAAAGTAGACATCCTTATCTTGCTCCTGATCTCAGGGGGAATCTTTCTTCTTCCTCTTTTTATCCTACCACTGTGTATAATGCAACTTCAGAGTTTAGTTGAGGAAGTACCCCTCTACTCTCTGTTGTTTGGGTATTTCTACCATGAAAAAATGTTGAACTTTATTAAATGCTTCTTTTTGTTTATTAGTTTGTTTGCTATGGGGGATTGATGAGGTATTATGTGTTTTTCATTTTTTCTACTAATATAGCATATTATATTTGCATCCTTGGGATAAATCCTATTTGATAATGATGTGTGCTTATATTAATACTCTGTTGGGTTCAGCTTGGTAGTGCTGTGTTGGAGAATTTTTGTCTATGTTCATAAGTGATAACAGTCTCTAGTTTTCTATTTGTGTGTTGGCATTAGGGTCATACTGATCTCATAGAAAGAATTGGAAATTCTCCTTCCTTTCCTATTTTTGAAAGAATTTGAGAAGAATTTAAAGTTAAAATGTCTCTGGCTACTATTTGAATGTTGTATCTTTTCCCCTTTTTTTAGTATGAACTTAGTTGTGTCTTTGGATATAAAGTGAGTCTCTTATAGACAGCATATAATTGAATCATTTATTTTTTTGAAAAGTATTTTTCAGTCACTTCTTTTTTGAATGTGAAGTCTAGTCCATTTATATGTAAAATAATCACTAATATGGGAGGGCTTCCTTTTAACATTTGCTATGTGTTTTCTAAATGTCTTAAACTTTTTTTATTTCTTATTTCTTCCACCTCTGTCTCTTCTTTGAAGTGTTCCATTTTGATTTTTCTCTCATTTTCATCTGTGTATATTTTTCAGTAATTTCCTTGGTGATAACTATAGAGATTACAATTAACCCCCTAAAATTAAAACTATCCAGTTTGAATTGATGCTAACTTAGCTTCAACAGCATAAAATATTCTCCTCTTATACAGCTCTGAATCCTCCCTTGATGTTAATATTGTTACAAATTATATCTTTATACATTGTGTGCCTGTTAACATAGATTTATAGTTATTGTTTTGTGCATTTGTCTTTTAAATCATGTAGAAAAAGAAAGAAGTTAGCCAAAAATAGAATAATGGTGACTATAATATTTACTATTTGCATTTATTAGGGTTATTTATTACACTGTACAAGTCTGAGCTACTGTTTCCTTTTATTTCGGCCTCAAGGCCCCCCACCAGCATTTCTTGTGGGGCAGGTGTGCTGACAACACATTCTCTCAGTGTTTGTTTATTCATGAATGTCTTCATTTTTACATTTCTGAAGGGAAGTTTTGCTGAAAGGAGAATACTTTGTGCCAAGTTTGTTTTTCCCCAGCACTTTACAAATAGCACCCATGTCCTTTTGCCCTTAGCCATTTCTTCTTGCTTTTATTGAATCCAGCAATCAAACAGATGTGAAAGACTAGGAATTCTCTTGCCTTTTCTGAGAATTTAGCCTCCTCCAAGCATGTATGTGATTCTCTCAATTCCCCACTGTACATAGTGCTTTAGAATGTTCTAAGTTCCCCAAAGAATTTCTCTCTAGCTTTTCTTCCCAGACTTTTGGCGCTCTACTGTTTACTTCAATTGTAATATTTTGCCTCAAGTGGCTTTGGTTGGCCACTTGCCTTAAAATGTTTTTGTGAAACGCTCACTGTTTTCTGCCTTTGAGTTATATGTTAGGCAAAATAAAGATGAGTGCATTATGTCAGTCCTTCAAGTAAAAATCCACAAAGAATAAGACAAACACACAGAATAATTTCTTCAATGTGTTCAATGATTAGGAACTATCAGTATACTTTAAATCGAAATTTATTAGATACCGTTGTTGATCTGTTCTATAATAAGTCAACTAATTCTCTATAATAATTATATTTGCAAGTTGAATGTGGCACTGAAAATCAAACAAATTCAGAGTTATCAGAATAGTTGAGAAATGGGTTTTTATTTAAATAATGAGGAAATGTACTCATCAGTTAAGGTCAAGTCCTTTAAGTTATACATCTGTAATATGGTAATATATAGAAATAGCTCTTCAGTGTCTCCCTGTCTCATTCAAATTTGAATCCAAAATAATAGTAGCCTTCTACAGTCGTACCTGATCTGACCTTTACCACCCTCCAAGGTTACTTCTCAGACTTCACCACTTCCGATGTTCCCATTCACTCAGCTTATTGACCACTGTTGGGAAGGAAGAAATTTTCTTCTGTTCCTGATTCTTTTAGCTGGACTAAGAATTAAAATTACATGAGACAGATTCATGGGAGAAAATCAAATTTAGTCTCATACATCTGGGGAACCCACAGACATGAGATTCCAAAGATTGTGAGGCAAAATGAGTTATATATGCCATCCTGAGTTAAGGAGGGGTTAAGGATCTGAAGGTACAAAGAAGATGAAGGCCGTTAGTGGGAAAGTGAGAGGAAGTGTTCGGTAAACAAAAGTTGCCCTGTTATGTGGGTAAGTTTCTTAGAAAAAAGAAATGTACATTAATATCTCTCCTCCTAGTACAGGTCTTCTATCTAAATTCTTTTTATATAGTTGTGGGGAAAGTTCAACGTTTCTTCCTGAGTCTTCATCTTGATTATTTTCAGATCAAATTAATCTGCATGCCACTGTATCCCATCTTGGTGCAGCCTGCCTTCGGCCCCTATAGCCTCCTCTGCTTTCTGAAGATACCCTCATGAAACTCCCCTTCACTTCCTTCTTTGCTCAAGGTCACATCCCATTGAAACCTAATTTAAATCTCACTCCCAATGGCAACCCCCTTCCCCCTCTTACTCCGTCATATATTTTTCTTCCATAACACTTCTCAGCTCCTCACACAGCATGTAATTTGTGTACTTATTCTGGCCGTTGTTTATTGTCTAACTCTGCACTGAAATACAGAGTGCCAAAGGGCATGGGTCTTTATCTTTCCTGATAGAACTCAAGTGACTAGAACACGGAAGCTACTTACAGACAATATATTTTTGATGAATGATGGAAAGCACATTTTCCCATTCCTGAAAAATGAATTAGTTGAACTCGAATTCATATTTTATTGTTGATGGCCTTTCAGTAATTAATTTTATACATCAGTCTTAATTTTTCCATAAATACGAGCAGCTGTTTTGCTTTTCTTATTAAAATGGTATTCCTGGGGTGCCTGGGTGGCTCAGTGGGTTAAAGCCTCTGCCTTTGGCTCAGGTCATGATCTCAGGGTCCTGGGATCAAGCTCTGCATCGGGCTCTCTGCTTGGTGGGGAGCCTGCTTCCCCCTCTTTCTGCCTCTCTGCCTACTTGTGATTTCTGTCTGTCAAATAAATAAATAAATAAAAATCTTTTAAAAATAAAAATTAAAAATAATGGCATTCCCATTTTAACATCTCTTTGTGCCCCAATTGGTTTTTATATTACCTCAACATTTCAACTAAATTTTTTAAGGTGATTACATATAATATTTTATATAGCAAATAGAACAAATTTATGTACCTAGAAGCTGCTTGGCAAACAACTTATTTAATTCAACTGTTTATTTCCTTGTAAAATATTAATTGAAGCATATATTATAACTTGAGTTTTTTTTAAAAATTCTGATCCCCAAAGATTTTACTTCCATTAAATATAAAAAATAAGCTAGGATTCATGTCTACAGTCACATTTCTGTTCTATGTAGACAATTATTTTGTTAACATTCACTTTCCTTCACTTTACATTACCCTGTTTCCTGGATGCCACTTTCAAAACCTCAGAGGGTGGGCTGGAGACAGGAGGTGGGATGGGAACTGAAATCAGCCAGAATATTAACATGAAAGCTGATTCTCTTCCATGATAATTACAAATAACAAACTTCCAGGAGAAAGCAAAACAAGTTCTTGAAAAAGGTCGTTGTCTACATTTAAGAGAATCCATTTTGATAATGTCAAAAGAAGCAAAACTGAGTCTTAGACAAAGTTCCTTAGAATTATTTATAGGAAGGAATCTATATGTCACCTTTGATGGATAAGCTTCGTGAAGGTTTACACAACATTAGAATATATCCGAGGTGTGTCTATGTGTCAAGTCTTGATTATCCTCATTTTTAAGTAATAGTTATGTGCTGTCCTAGAGAGAGGGTTCCAGTTTGGCCAACCAAAGTCTACTTTCCAAAGTTGTCTCTTGATATGCCTAAGGGGCCCAATAAATAACCTTCTTTCCCTCCTCAGTTATGAATAAATTGAGAAATCAGGCAAAGATTTGAGGCTGAGGGGAATCCGCAAACATCAGAAAGCCTTATTACAAATCAAGTTAATGTTAGACAGTTTACTTGATACTTACAGGCACTTGGTCTTCCCAATATGAAATTTTGGGAAAATGACATCCTTTCCCTCTTTCCCCCATTAAACTCCATGCATTAAGCCCCATCTATGCCTTTGAGAGTGGAATCCCTGTCTCTAAGAGATTACAGAAGATGGCACGTTGCCTAACAGTGGGAGAGAGTGGGAGCCTTTTCCGAAGTTCCATGTTCCCCTTCCAGACTCAGAAAGCAAATCATTTACTCTACCTCTCCTGAATGAGAGTGCGTGAAAGGGGTGGGTAGAGAGAGACCAGGGATAGTATCCTCCTGAGGTCACCTCCGCCTGGAAGGAAAACATGTTTCACAATCACTTGTATCCTTCCCAGAGACCTCTGTATTTGAGATCTGCCTGAGCTACTGTCTGAACTGAATTCTCAAGAAAGATTTTGGATACATTGGGAGAGCTAGATCCAGACCAGCCCAGAACAATGGTTTAAAGATGGGACGACAGACAGTGCAACAGACAAACGGAAAATGCACCAAACAAGTGTGGTGTTAAATTGGCCCCAGATGACAAAGGGAGAGAAAAGTGTTTCTGAGGCTCGTTGTGAGACTTACGGAAGTTGTTTTCAAACTCAGAGGACTGGAGTCAATTCATGTATAGAGCCAACCTCAACCCGTAGGTATCAAAGCCCTGACCATGAGTAAATGAACCCAGCTCAATCCTAAAACGATCTTAACATCACACTTTGGAGAAAAGTGGCTATTGAGCTATTTTTTCATGAATAACAATATGACACATGTAAGTCTTTCTCAGGACCCTAAAAGCACGACACTTGATAAAGACCGGTTATTTGCAAATGCCTTAATTCAAATTCAAAATGATATTGAGCATGCTTTGGAGTTCCAGAGAAATGTGTTTGAAAATAGATTTGCCTCCGATGTTTCTTTCTTGCCATTTGTGTCATGATTATTTTCAGCCCCGGGCAACTGAGCTACCCAAGAATCTTATTGAGATCAGGAACCCCTGCCGTTGACTTGACAGCGCTGAGCTGTTATCTAGGACTATTTTAATGCATGTCATAAATCACAAAGAAAAGTTTCTATTTTGAAACAAATAGAAACAATCATGATCAGGGGTTTCTAAAATCTGTTTTAGAATGTTTGTTGCCTGTAAGTCTTTGCTTCATTTAAAACTCAGATTTCAGGACTTGCCTAGAGAAGGAAATAACATTATCAGCACCCATGCAGAAGCAGACACGTTACTATTGCGAATTAAATCGCAAGGATGGAATTTTCAGTAATAGGAAAAAGATCGCACATTCCATGCGTTTCTGCGGCTGCAATAAAAATAACCACCCATTTACTTAAGAGTTAACTGGGAGTGAAACTTTTAATTTCCTTGTGCATCAGTGATTGTCACCTTTCATCCGTGGCTTGGGGGCTCATGGTTCAAATTATCCTTTACCTTTGTCAGATGTTCATAGATGAGAAAAGTCATTTACTCAATCTCTAAACCCATCACCTGATGTTATCACCAGAGAGTCTACTTTGAAAATTTTGCTAAATGGCCTGAGTCTGTGGTGAGGGAACAGACAAGGAGCACTGTCTCCCCTGAGCGAGTCCCTCTGACAGCAGCTTCTGCGGGACTAAATCTGGGGAGGTTCTGTTCTGGGCCAGTGGGACACAGTCATTCTGTCCCGGGGGCTGACAGAAGTGGCCCCCCTCAGCCCGTCCCACTCAACGGCCATGCCCACTTCCTCCCAAAGCAGAGCAGACTAAAAATCAGAAAGGGAGTCTCAGATGTTGGTTTCAGAAGCACTTTACCCATAGCAAGCTGGACTTACGAGAAATGTCCGACTGCCTGTTCTCCAGATACATGAGACTGCGTTCCCTTTCCTACATCGTTTCTCCAGGAAGCTCCTGAGATGTTCATGGTTCTTTGGAAGTCCCCAGTGAATGTAATGTCTGTGTTCTTTAGGAAAGGGAATAGAATATCACCTCGTCCCCTGCCCCTCCTTATCTCCTGTCTTATTAGTTTGTTTGGAAGATGGTGTTAAAGGGTTGATGATTCAGGCTCCCCCGACTCTGTGCAGTCGCTATAGCTCTCAGAGGAAACTGAGGTCAGCCTCTTCTCTAGGGCAGTGACTCGGCCAGAGAATGGAATGAGAGTCCTCCCTCCGGTCTGATAGTTCCAGGACCCGCAGCTCAATCTGTGAGCCTGGTTTGCGGGCTGCAGCCCTGCTAAAATAGGATTGTTTCATCTCAAAATCTCTGTTTTGTTCTGTGACTTGAAACAGCTCCCTGGAGTCAACACCCACCTTCTCAGATTAAGGGGGGGGGCATGTGTGTTTCATTCTAACAGAGGTTGGGTTCCAGAGTCCGACTGAGATAAGGACAGATGCCATCCTACACCCGGCAGAGACTGAGGTAGCGCACACGTTCCCGGGAGATGGGCAAGACTCCCGCCAGGCCGTTAGTCACGTGGGCTGCGTTTTGCCGCTGGGGACTGAGGACGTGAGAACCAGGTGACGTTCAGTCCTCAGGTGTGAAGTATGACTCCGAGTTGAGAAACCACCAAACTTTATTCTTTCTTCTCTGATCCACTTCTATTTGTTCAAAGTTTTATTTTCTACAAATGATTATAACCACGCTCCGTGGGGAAGACAAAAGAAAAAACAAAACAAAACAAAACTGCAGTCACCAGCAGTCGCCATGCCGTGCCGGACATCTCCCAGTCTCGTGTACCTCATAACTGGAGGTCCCTTCCGATCCCCTTCACGCGTTTCGACAGTGAAGTCTTGGTGATTAAACACTTTTTATCACTGACTAACCTTCCCACTGCTCCATGCCCGCTGTATGACATTGGTGAATTTGCACACGTACAATGCCGTGGAAGTCTTCATGTCGTTACCTTTTGATGTCTGAAAGCAATGCCCACGTTTCAGCCTCAGTCACTGACTTAGCGTCACGTGCTAGTTCCCTGAGACCCCCCAGTAGAGTAGATGTCTGCATCTACTGTGCCGAGCGCTGAGCGCGCTCAAGCTCTGAGACGGCCCCTGATCTCTATGTCCGTTTTCCTTCTGGTTGTAAATATTAAGTTAGGAGTATTACCTTCTGTCTCATTTAAATAGTTAAAGCAAAGCAAATTAAATTATATGTTCCTGCAAAACCGATTCTCTCTTCTGTTAATATTCTTTATGGAGGAGAAAAGCTATTTTCCCCCAATCTTATTTTTGGTCTAAAATCTTGGGGTGGAGGCTGCCTGGGTGGCTCAGTTAAGTATCTGACACTTGATCTCTGCTCAGGTCTCGATCTCAGGGCCATGAGTTCAAGCCCCACATTGGGCTCCACGGAAGGTATGAAGCCTACTTAAAAAAAATAATAAACAAATAAATAAATAAAACCAAGCTTGGAAGGTAGACTAGCAGAAAGGATTAGAATCTAGGTATAACTGAAAAACTGTGTTTAAAAGGGAGGGGGAGGCTTTTGTGCCCTTGAAGTTCTAGTTAGAGGTCAGTAAAATGAAAGTACACGCCGTGTACTCTGGACCGTCTGTCCTTCCAACTCAAGGCCCCAGATGTGAAAGGACGGTAATTCTCTTCGGCCAGAGGAGCTCGTACTGGGAATCCTAACCCTCCACGGGTGTCAGTGCATGCATGGTTGTTCCGAAACGTCGCCAAACCAAGATGGAACGAGGGGCAGAAGCCGGGGCTTTGCGCTCGTGCACGCAGCGTGGGAGCAAGTTCAACGCTGAAAGATGGAGACGGGAAAGATCGACGACAGCAGCAAGTCCCTAAATGCAGCTTCCCTTCCACTCACGGTCCCCGAGCGGCGCAGTCAGCGTCTCTGTCTCGTTCGAGTGCGCCCAGATATCCCGCTGCTCCCTCTACACCGTGAGAAATTCTGAAGCCAGTCGAGTGCTCAGTAAACTTGCATCCCATCAGCTGATCAGCCGGTGGCGTGTGTGAGTAGCACCCCCCGAGCTGTACCGTACGCAGCCGGGGCGTCGGCCCCTCCTGTCCCCAGTCCCACACCCAAAACTATTCCTCAAATCCTAGACCCGTTCTTCATGTAGTAATTCATACACTAGCTTTGGGTCAGGAGACTTATTTAAGGAATACGACTGTAACTGGAAATAGTTTTTGGCTTTCTCAAATAGCCCACCTATAAATAGACACTAATAGGCGGAATCCAGCCTTCAGCTCAGATACACAAACTCATTTTTTGTTTCTTTTTCAATTTACATAATTACCAGGCTCCTCACAAAGAGAAGCAGGAGATTCTTAGGATTTAGGAACTGTCCTTTGCTTCTGCAGCACGGTTTGTAAGAGTCATCCTTTTTAGAAAATAGAGGGAGAAATAGTATCACGTTTCTAAATTGTGGCATGAGAGAATGAGCACAGGTGTTGACATAAAACAATCTGGTTCTCCTCCTCCTTTTTCTTTTTCTTTTTTTTTTTAAGATTTTATTTATATATTTGACAGAGAGAGAGATAGAGAGGGAACACAAGAAGGGGGAGTGGGAGAGGGAGAAGCAGGCTTTCCGCTGAGCAGGGAGCCCGATGTAGGACTCGATCCCAGGACCCTGAGATCATGACCTGAGCTGAAGGCAGATACCCAACCAACTGAGCCACCCAGGCTCCCCTCAACCCCCCTGCTTCTGCACACGCATGTGTGTGTGTGTGTGTGTATGTGTGCGCGCGTGCGTGTGCACCCGCACAGCTTTGGACAAAGCCCTTACCTCTTTAGTTTCCCCATCAGTAAAAAAAGGACTGACCCTGTGTGTCTATCAAGATCCCTGAGAGGATGAGACAACTTGTGGAAAGTTCTTGCCATATAGCGAGTATTCAGTACCCGTTGTAGTAGTAGTAATACTTTAGTACTAATACTGTAGTACTAATATCCTTTACCAGATACAGTGGTCAGCCTGGTTTTTCTGGTCCTGTCTACAGAATGCCGAATGCGTGCTGGGCACGGCACAAGCCGGGGCAGCTGTCTGGGATGAAGATGCCTGCCCTCACGTGGCTTCCGGCCGAGGGAAGACTTAGGTCTTTAGGCAAAGACCGGGTAAACTCAGCACTTATGTCTTTAGACAAAGATCGCATATACTAGTGATGGGTTCTCCATAATGACTCACTTCTTTCAAATCATTGCCAGATACACAGTATCTGGGGCCAAGAGGAATAGGTAGTCACGGTCTAGGTAATACCGTAATGGGATCGATAACTTCCTGGTTCTGATGAACTAAGCATCAGTACCGAGAAACTCCTAAGATTGATCTAAGGTATAGATGGAAACAAATTCTTTACACTTTGATGTTGTTACCGCAGTAGACACACATCCTTCCCGGCCGTCCCTAAAATGCATGCTTATCAGATGGGAGGCTCTTGGCAAGCAGCTCGGGCCCAGTCCCGGCGGAGCACGGAACCTGGAGCCTGGAGTCGTGATGTCTCTCTGCTGTCATAACCCGGGTTTATCAGAGAACCCCTCGCCCCACAAATTCACTAGCTAAAATCTCGAAGACTCTGGGTACAAACACAGTTGTAAATGTAAAAATCTGCTAAAAGATGAAACATGGTCGCGTGTGACGTCAGCCCTATACATGATGAACACGTCAGGGTTTCTGGTGCACAGCCACTGTACGAAAATTTCATTTTTCATCCAGGTAGACTTTAATCCACATACAAAGCTCAGCGTCATTTCACGGAGCGGCAGGGAGGGAAGGTTCACAGTATGTGCGTGAATGAGAGACAAGAGACACAGAGTGAGAATCTCACTGTTCTGTGTTCCTCCAATGTATGTTCTGTCACAGGACTAATGGCCAAGGTGCCACGGAGGCCCAGGGGGTGACCAAAACCCTCCCAGAGCCCACTGAGAATCTGGGTGGCAGAATCACAAGGGAATGGGGGCAACGGCGGCATTAAATTGAGGCCTGCGACATTTCAGGAGTTTTATAGGGCTCCGTGGTCTATCTGCCCAAAGGGACAAATACATACAAATCCTTTTTTAACAAAAAGATAATAAATTTAAGTGCAACTTTTTGGGAGACCAATTTCTTTATCCTAAATCTATAAACTAACCCTTAAGATTCTATCTTGTTAAAAAAAAAAAAAAAAAAAAAAAAAAAAAAGATTCTATCTTGTTATCCCAGCCACTCATTCTGCATAGTATTAGAGAGCAGAGGAAATCATTACATATTTATTTTTCATTTTTACAATTTATCTGCTGATTCTGATGAGCATAAGAAAGAGCTGCTCATGGCTTGTCATGCTTTCAGACTCTAAATCTGAAAACCTTCCCAGCAGCATGGACCTCGTCAATTAATGTCCTTACCTGCCTCCCACCAAGACAAACGTCATTGGCTGCATTCTTCATAGAGCATATTGGACCACTGGGGTTTTAGCATGACCTTTTGTTTCTTAAGATTTTATTTATTTATTTGCCAGAGAGAGAAAGCAGGAGAGCATAAGCAGGAGGAGTGCAGGCAGGGGGAGAAGAAGCAGGCTCCCCACTGAGCAAGGAGCCCAACTCAGGACTTGATCCCAGGACCCTGAGATCATGACCTGAGCCAAAAGCAGATGCTTCACTGGCTGAGCCACCCAGGCATCCCTTAACATGACTTTTTTTTTTTTTTTAAAGATTTTATTTATTTATTTGACAGAGAGAGAGACAGATCACAAGTAGGCAGAGAGGCAGGTGGTGGTGGAGGGAAGCAGACTCCCTGCTGAGCAGAGAGCCCAATGCGGGACTTGATCCCAGGACCCTGAGACCTTGACCTGAGGTGAAGGCAGGGGCCTCAACCCACTGAGCCACCCAGGTGCCCCATCTTAGCATGACTTTTGAACATTGCAGTTTCTCTTTGGAGAAAATTCACTCAACATTAAGAGAGACCACACTTTTATAATTTTAAAATATCTCTGGATGATCTGGAAATCATTCTCTGCTGTTCAGCAATGAAGAAATAGGGGACGCAAGGGAAGTGAGACTCCACGTGCACGGAAAGAGTTCACGCAGAGGCTGGGGAGGTCTATTGCTGGTAGAAACTCGGAGCACCCAGGGAAGGAGTCAGCTGGTGGTTTTATTTTACCTTTCTTAACAGGGAACGCTAAATTGTACAGCACCATGATTAAACTATATCAATTAACATCTCAGATTTTTAATGCTCTATTTAAGGGAAACTTATTTCCCTACATTGGTCTGCCACCACTACCTTGAGAATCTGATTTATGCTTCTTTTGACTTCTCATGTATTAAAGCAGGAGTATGAAATAACATTGTTTCAAATTTGGGGAACAGTTCAATTCTAGTTATCCATAATGATGTGTTTCATTACTGGGAATTCCATTAAAAGATAAAGAAATATCTGACATCCAATTAAGAATGTTAATTGTACAGGCTATGGAGAGAAAGACTTATCTTAATTGATGAGTATGGTTTGTTTCTGTGAGAAAAGTAGAATGGGCTTCAGAATAACTGGCAGTTTGGAAAGATCGATTTGAAGTTTCTGAAAAAAGGCTCAGATGTAGATGGGAATCTGTTTTAGGCAAAACATCGTCTATTTGAAAAGTGCCCTTGTGGGATCTGGGGACCACAGTAGAGCAGGGCTGCGTTTGTTTGTTTGTTTTGTGTTAATTTGGCTTGTTTAGAGATATAATCAGTGTCATCATTCAAAATCTCTAAAGTCAAATAATTTGGCAGTTGCAATCTTGGTATTTCAAGTACCGTCGTGGGCACTGAGGGACCGTATGGGCAAGGCGCCAAGCAAGCATGGGTGCCCCTGAAGGCGCCTTTTAGAAATCACTACAAGAACCTCACAAAATCACCCTCACAAAATCACCCTCATTTTCCCATCTGAGAAACTGAGGCTCGTATTGACCCGGTGACTTGCTCCAAGCCCCAGTGCTCCACACTGGAAGTCCGTCACACCTCTGTTTTGTTTGACCCAAAGACCCATGCTATTTTGCGCCTACAGGATGCACGGAGTTCTTTGGATTCGTCTTTGCAGTGTGGGTGGACGTTGAATGACTTTATTACATTAAGGTAACAAGTTCTCAGTTGGCGAAATCATGGCAGTCCTGGAATGAGCTACCATTTCCTCCCCTGGGTGCAGGAGCTCTGGAGCCGACATCGACATCGTATTTGTGCAGATCTAGGTCTGACTCACTGCAGCTTTGTCTTGCCCTGAGTTATGACCCTCGTTGAGAAGGAAAAGGCAGAGCTACCCATTACGAGGAGGGTTGCACAGGAAAATCTCAGCTTCCAATAAAGCAGGGGATATTTAAATTACTCTAAGGAGCTCTCAGCAATCCGACTGTGAAACAGGAGATTACAGGACCCTTCTTCTTGGGATACAAACAGCAACACTGAGATCCGAACACTCTGGGTAATCTGTCACCTGGCTGGAGTCAACAGTTGAAGTTCCTTCTAGTACCGCAACGTTGTATTTTTACAGATTTTGTCTACCTGAGTGTGTGTATAGGTGAAATTTATGCCACCATTATCACTGCTCTCACTCACATACCCAACTTTTCCACATACTTCAGTTGTTGAATATCGAGTGCCAGACGGGGATATTCTAGAACGGGGATATAATCAAGGCAGGCAGTGTCTTCACTCTTGAAAGGCTTACATATTAATTACAGAGACAGGTAATCAATGAGTAAACCAGGAAACAGGATATACTCACAAAATGATAAATACACATAAGGAAATAAACAGAATGAAGGAGCAATGATGTGGGGGCTTATTGATCGAGATGAGTGTCTGCCCTCAACCAGCATGAAGAGATGTCAGAAATGGGAAGATCTAGGGGAAGAGCATTTGGGTCAGATGGATAAGCATGTGCAAAGGCCCTGAGGTGTGGACAAGTGTGGTGTGTTCTAGGAAGGGAAATAAAGTAAGCAGACAAAACCTGCATGTGGTTTTGACGAGAAACTCTACTGGAATAAAGAAAGATCATACTCCTTATATTAACACAGCCAGGGAAAAACCCCATCATCTCTGAGAAGCAGCAGAAATTAGGTATCCATGGTTTATATGTCCTCAAAGGGCTACCTGCATAGTTGTGTTCTCAGGCTGTGGAGTTTTTAGAGATGAACTGATTCCTTGGCCCCATCTCAGGCTCATGAGCCTCTGGCTTTTCTACCTTTTTTTCTTTCCTTTGCTCACGTTGTAAGTAATCTCCCATAAGTGTTTGGGATTAAAACTAAACCAAGCACCCTAAGGCTCTCAGCTCCAGTAGGCAATATGCAGCTCCTCCTGGTGCACCGAGAAGTAATGCTTTTAAACCTTCCTTCAGGACATGCTGTTCCTAGAAAATGCCTGAACACCTTAATTTTGAAACACCTTAATCAAAGTCTTAGGAAGGGCATTTTAAGTTGTGATCTCTGTGCAATTAATCATTTTCCAAATAATGCGGACCCTGAACTAATCGATGAAACTGTAGAAGATAATGCAGAGTTTAATGCATATTTGATTTGTTTACTGCTTCAAAAAGTACTTCTCTGATCAGGGAAACTTCCACTTCCATCACTGACATTTGAGGGCTCCTGATATTTGAAACGCCTGATCACTTCGAAATACGTCATATTCCTTAGTCATTAAAGACAATGAAAAATCCAAGTGGAGATTACAGTGAACTATTTCTTTTTTAACTTCGGAGTTACTACCTTGTTACAGCAAGAAGAGGAGGCAATTTTTAGTCTTGTAGGAAACCTACGGATGTGCAGCATTGTCTTTCCATAAAAATGTCAAAATTGGAGAGGCTTGGGAGATCCAAAATCTGGTCTCGCGGAAGTAAAATTTCACTTGCATGGAAATGTGCATAAGATGGGACAAATGTGAATTGTTGCTTTTGCGGAGAGGACAGAGGGAATGAATGGAGGTGGCTGCTCGGTATAATAAATATGTTTAAAAATTTTTCCCGAATTGCATGGTTTTCCAAACAAACCAGTGTGGTAATCTGCACTTGTTGCAACAGGATATACACTTGTTTATTTTCTTATGTCTGTCTTTACTGAGGTTTAGTTGTGATGTTCATAGAGCTTCTGCTCATTTTCTGTGTTTACATACAAATTTATTTGCTCTTTTAAATGATACCAGACCAGGTAGTTGAAATATAATTATATAGTTGCCAAACCTCCTCATCTCTGGATTATTTTTTCGGCAGCCCCTGTGGTCATTATCACGTGACTGGTGTCGGTGTTGGTAGATTTCAGCACAAGGTGTCCTTTCCTTGTATGGCTTCTTTCACTACTGAACGATACAGACCTGGAGTCAGTGAGCCAAATCACGGAAGTCAAAATGCCCCGGACAGAAAATATTTGCTCTCAGAACGGGGTTTTACATAGCAAGGGCATTATATTATCATAAATCTTTGTCCAGTTAAATGTAACAGCTAGCAGCCCAGAAGGCGGGCTAGCTCCTGCCTGAAAGGCTGTGCCAGAATTAAATGAGATAGTACATGCCGAGTTCTTGGCACCTGAGTTTTGCAAGAATTCTGTTACTTCCTAAGAATGGGTTGTTAGGCCCAGAATTGAGGAAAACAACAGTGCGGGCCACTGTGGAATCTAGGAAGGCATTCGTTTGTGCACACTCACTCGTCAGATGTGTGCAGCCAACCAGGATAGGTCACAGATGAATCATCCCAGCAAATACTTTCTTTTAGGAAATGAAAGTCGCGTGCTAAGTTGGAACACAAATTAGGCAGCAAGAGTTGCGGAGGGGTGCAAACCCCAATGTGGTGACCCTTCAGAGTGGAGAGGTCACTTCACCTCAAAAATGGCAAGGACATGGCACCATGTTCTCAGCTGAGTGTTTCCCAGGTAGGAAACTTTCACAGGCATGAGACACCTAGGCTCGACCAGAATGTGGTCACATCCATGGGGACAATCCTGCTGAACCCACGTTAGCTCTGCCCTCACCGGCACTCGGTTTTTCCAGGGATCTTCTTGACGAGGCCGGGGTGCTCCTCAGAATCAAGGTCAGCATCAACAAGCAAACAAACAAAGCAAGACGCATCTTGGACCCAGTTCTTACCGGCTCGTGTTCATCCGGCAGGGCTGGCAAGCTGGCCATCCCCAATGTGCGAGTCGGGCAACACAGCGCTGCTTGAAACCACGTGAGACTAGAGAAGTGTCCAGGAGTGGTGGTGATAGCTACCCCCAGTCGTGGGCCGTGAGTGATTTCTGTAGTTTTAAATGCTGCTTCATATGGGCATGGCTCGGTTTCAGAGAAGAGCGGAAGCGAGAGTCTCTGAATATCTGGGTTTCATCACGGTGGCGTCGTGTGGTCGGAGCCACTCACTGTGGTTCCATCGCTGTTCCAGCACAGGGTCGACTGCCCTCGGCACGGTGCTCGTCTCCGGTGGGACAGCTGTGGTTTTGTGACTTGGTGGAACCAACACGAGTCTCTGGTGTCAGAAAGCCCTCCCTCATTGCTGAGAAACTTGGAAAGGCTCTCCAGCTCGGTCCGCATTTCCATGTCTGTGTCCGCCATGTTGTGGGACTGCTGTCTGGCCAACCGAGATTCTGTGTGAAAACGTATTTTGAAAACAGTGCCTCACTCCAAAAGTCTGAGAACGAATTAAAACGCCTGCTGGTAATCCTCTGCGTTGGACGCCGTGGTACTGAGGATCTCTAAATTGAGTAGAAATCTATACTAAATTAACTCTGTGTGGGTCCCTGATACATTCTGCTAATTACTCCAGAATGAACCGAGTATTTCATAAGGTGTAATTTAACGGCTGGAGGATTTAGATATCAGGTTCTTTCGTTTTCCTGGCTTCGTTGAGATATAACCAATATGTCACATTATTAGACACCAGTCCATTCAAATTCAGGCATGTATTGAAATGCTCTAACTGGGTTTGAACTGCAAATTTGAACTGTAGCACCCAACAGCGTGGGTCTGGATTCGGTTCTGTGTGTTTCTGTGAGATGTGTATTTAAGTTAGGCATGCCGTCCATGTGCATGTACACACGAATTCTTTTTCTCCCGTTGACACTGATGTTTGATGTTAAGGTAACTTCCAATACCAGCACTTGAAGAAAGAAGACCATTAGGCATTTTCTTCTGCCATAATTGAGTTTTCAGTCTTGAAAAGAACAACATGATTTGCTCAAAGATTAAAATTATCTGCAGATTACTTCAGTGCCCTTAGGAACTATAACTTTAAAAAAGTACTTACAATTGATGCCCATTGAGCAACATATTAGTGTGAGATTATTTTTACAGTATTTGAAGATGTGTCCATCAAAATTTTTCCCGTTAAAATAATCTGCTTATTTTAAGCTATTTTTAATGTCTGCATTTAAATCGAGAAGTATAGATTTAAGCCGTATTAAAAGGAAACATTTTTGAAAAATTCAGAGTTTTCTGTAGTGGACAAGTGCCCGTTACAGTGTAAGAACCAAGAGGGGAAAATCGTATAGGAGAGACAGGCAAAAATCCTTGCTGGGAACATTTAAGGAAGAACCCCAACCTTAGTATTTGCTAGTAGTGGGGCCACAGGCCAGACCCATATACTATGTATAACTTGCGTAAATTCAGGATGCATGCAGGTGTCATGTGCAATCTACATACATTCATCTATTTTTTATTTTATTTTATTCAACCAAAAGAACTTTTTGCTATTAGAGCAATCCTTCTTTCAGACATACCTTACCAAAATACCTGAAGCAAATTCTGTTACCAGTGAAGGATGTCATCTATAAGTTATTTGCATTCATTAATTATAATCACTTTACATCCTGGGATTAACCACTTGGAGAGTAATTTTAGTTTAATTATAGGTGGTGTCAGCCATTACATATGGTGAGTGTGTTAGGAAGCATGAACCCCAGACAGGTCACGATGATGCTGAGGTCCACAACTTTACGGTAATCGTTATTAAGGAGATGTCCTTCCAAGCAACATTAGTAGAGATTTTTAATTACTCTCAGGAGCTCTAGTCAATACCATTGTAGTCCTGATGCTTAGACAAATAAACGCGCCCTGTGTGTTGTTGTCCTTAAGAGCTGAGATGATTTAATGGGACAGGAGACAGTGAGTAACTGGCTGGCAAGTTCACAATTCCCTAGTGGGACCAAAAGTTGCATGGTGTAAAGCAGTGTGGGGTCGTTGTTCCTACAAAGAAAGACCAATGAAATCAGGATTTTTTTTTCCTGCACCACAAGATGGTACTTCCTTCTACCTTTTGGATCAGCACTGGCCCAGGTGAGAAAGCGGTCAGGGCTGCCAAAGGATTTCCATTTTATGATCCATTTGTCTCTTTCCAATTTTGGAAAAACCCTACTCTGATTCTGAATCCCCAGCTGCCTCTAATCATTGTTTTTCTATTCTATTACCTTTTTCTTATTGATTTCTGAAGCTTGTTTGTTATATTATGAACATGCCATTTGTTGAATACCAACATCCCGTGTTTCTGTTTCTTTTTCATTCTTTCCTTTTAGGAGTCTTACTTTTTGTGTTCTATTTGAGAAGTCTTTGCTTACCCCACAGTTAAGAAGATTTTTTATGTTGTTTTCTTTTGGCACAGGGACTGTCTTACAGTTCACAATAGGTCTGCAATTCAATAGGATTTGATGTTTGCGTGCGTCGTAAGGTGGGGATCGAGGCTTATTTTTCCCATTTGGATGTCCAGTTGGCCCAGGTCTATCTACTGAAAATACCATGCTTCTCGCGGTGCAGTGCACCTTTGCTAAAAATCTAGAGTCCATACCTCCATGAATTTGCTTTGGGGCTTTCAACTCTGTGCCATTGTCTATGTTTCTAGGTCTGCACCAATTAAACACTGTCCGGCTTATTACAGCTTCCTAATAAGATGGGATCTCCAGTAGGACCAGATCTCCAGTTCTGTTCTTCAGGGCTGTCCTGGATGTTCTTGGTCCAGACACCCGCGTTAGAATTGACCTGAAAAGCCCCTACATTGTTTAGAATATGCAGCCAAAGTGGGGAGTTACTTGTTAAACTTTTGAGCAGTTCCCGAAGTTTCTGCCAGGGCCTGTGGAAAATTTATCTGTTGATCAAATGTGATTCATTCTTCAAAATGCACTATACTAATTGGGACCCACTACAGCCTAAATGTTCTTCCACGGGGAAAATCTTAATACCTGATAATCTGGTTCAGCGTGATGGGTCTACAATAGTAGCTACCTTCCAGCTGACACTTTTTCTCTTGAATTTATTTTTCTTTCCTCCAATTTATAATCAAGTCTTCACTTTTTGATTTACTGTGAAGCAAGAATTGCTAGATAAACCAGAAAAGCTATTTTCCTTAAAGACCTTTCAAAACCCCACAGCTTTAATATCTACTTGTTACAGTGTTATTGTTAGATTTAAATTTAGTGGAAAATGGGCTGCTTATTAGTTCCTTGGTTTTAAACTCATAAATCCCTTTCATTAAATCTTTTTTTTTTTTTATTAAGGTTTAGCAAACTCCCACCAGCATTTGATAATATTCCTGGGAAAGATTTGACTCTCTGAGAGCTACTCTTGTATTTTTTTAATATGTAAAAATGTAGTCGCAAATAATCGCTTGTTTGCGGTTCAACAGTAAAAGCCGAGATAATATTTGTATTCAGATATTTACACTGCATACAATAATCTGAGTGCGCCCCGGTCCCTCCCAAACTTTCCTATATTCTTCCTGTCAAAACATTTAAATACATTTAAGCATGTTGGTGGGAAAGGTCCAGATGGAGAAGGACGAAAGCCCGCAGGCAGTTTTCAGAGCCTACTTACTCACCAACACCAGGCAGAGTAAAGCTGGAAGGATTTGGTAGGAGTTACGTTGTTTCCTCCCACGATGGTGAGATTGGCGGTTACAGTGATGGAAATGTGTCCACTAGGGCAGTTCAAATGGCCGGGCTGCCCTGACGTATTCATTCTGGCTGGTTGACCCGCACACCGCCGTGGAAGGCTCACGATGAGAAGTGACAGAACAGGGCATGTCCCTAAAAAGTTTCCTACGCTAGATGTGGGAAGGAGAAAAGAGAGGAGGTGGGAGAAACAGGTAGGAGCGGAACGAGGAGCACAAGCAGGCGGTTGAAGGAGGAGGGCTGTCAGGCAGGAGAGGTCCTGGGGAGGTCAGGAAGGGAAGGGTCCTCGGGTTTATCGGGTACTAGGAACGCAGCGGATGGGCAGGCGTGCGGCTGTCGCTAATCTCCCAGACACTGTCCTTTCACCACAAGTCCTTGTACATTGAATCCTGGGGCTACAATTTACAAACCCTGTGATCCCCTTCTTTTTGTGTTTTGATGAAGACTTCGTTATATAGGTATGATCGATTAATAGGCATCACTGGCCATTGGCGGTTGATCTAACCTCTGGCACCTGTTCCTTTCCGGGAGGTCATGGGGATGGGACTGAAAGTTCCAAACCCTCTAATCACTTGGTTGTTTCCCCTTGCAACTGGCCCCCAATCTTACAGGCTTTCCAAAAGTCCTCTCATTAACATGACACAAGATCCTCCCCTTTTTTTTTCTTACATCCCTTAGGAAATTCCGAAGGTTTTAGAAGCTCTGTGCCAAAGCGGACAAAGACCAAAATCTATTTCTTATTATACATCCTATTATAAATCATCATATCACAAATGTCCATCTTGAACAGTAAGAGTAATCCTAATTCAACCTATCTGAGGGAAGTTCGAATAAGAAAGGGGAACCGAGTGTGGGATACCCTGCACCCCGTGAAGGAAGCCTGACTATGAGCCTTTCTTTAATGGCATCGGTGGCAAGGATGTGCAGTCACCCTCTTCTGACAACTGCTGAATCCTGCCCAGGGGAAAGGAAGACACAGATGGAGGGATGTCCCTCATTCTAATGGGCTGCTCCTTAATTTCTGCGTAATTTAATTTCTCTTATTTTATGCCCTTTCTTTCGAACTGGGTAGATTTCTGCAGTGCTGTTTTATTCTTTGCTTTGTGGGACTTTGCCAGTGTAGGTAGGAATAGATTGAACACTGAGTGTGGTTTTCGCTGATTGCTCATGTTGCTTCAGGTTGCGGTCATAGGGATACACTCGTGTGTGCGTGTGTGCATGTGCGTGTGCGTGTGTGTGTGTAGAGTGGTTAGTGGATCTGTCAGTGTCGTTTCTCTGAGCAAGGAACTTAAAGGCAGAGTTTTTTAGCTTCAACATGATGCTGTAGCAGATCATTGACACCAAATTTGTTTCATGAATATGGCAGCTTGGTATCGATGAAGATGTACTTGAAAATTACAGAAAACTTTTTTTTCTCAAATTTCTAATATGAATTCTTAAATGTGTGTAGTTTCCTTTTTTGCCTCCCTCCCCCCACCCCACCTTTTAACACTGGAGAACACTTTCGCAATTTATCATTCCATATTTGTGCATGAAGGGTCACAAACTTAGTCATTTATAAAAATTGACCAAATGGTTGGAAATTAAGAAAAAAAATCACAGAGTAAAGATAGGCCAAAATAATATGCTGTTTTCTTGTGTGTGCCTTCTTTTTCAGGTCAGAACTGTGGCGGTTTAGTCCAGGGTCCCAATGGCACCATCGAGAGCCCAGGGTTTCCGCACGGTTATCCAAACTACGCTAACTGCACCTGGATCATTATCACGGGAGAACGCAATCGGATACAGCTGTCGTTCCACACCTTCGCCCTTGAAGAAGATTTTGATATTTTATCGGTGTACGACGGCCAGCTCCAACAAGGGAATTTGAAAGTGAGGTAAAGTACTGGCTCTTTATATCACAGATCAGGCAGCACTGTGGGACTTAGGTTCTGGAAGTCAGTTGCAATTATCTGAATTTAATTTTCAGAAAATGTTAGTTACAATAAAAAGTAGACTTTTGTGCACACTTTTTTAATACTTAAAAGCTTGTTATTGAAAGCAATCATTGCCTTCATTTATAGACGTCAAATGGTTACAGATCTGTAAAACGATGTTGTCAAGGTAATTCCAGTAAAGTTACAATACACCATTGTTTTTAAGCAACTGTGGATTGGAGAGAGAAGTCACAAAGAGAGACAGATGAGTACGATCCAGAGAACAACAGAAGGAACTTTTACACTGTCAGAGAGCACACTCATGACAAAGAGTCTGGGACGTGGGTGGGAGAAAAAGATGGAAGAATACTGAGCTCCTCGGAGAATTTTTGGTTCACACAATCATCATATATTCCATTCCCCATCAGTTTTCTCTTTCGATCTATGATTTCTACCATTAAAAAAGGAAAAATATTTTCTGGGATGATTTTAAGTTACTTTTTTTTTTTTTTTCCATTTATCAGCCAGAAAAGAATTGTGCCTGTACAAGTATATCCTTTTTTTTTTTTTTTTTTTGTCAAAGGAAAGAGGAATGTCCCTTTCAAAGAAATTGGAATTTCTTAGGTAAACTGCTAAACATACTTAAATAAGGCAAATGAGGCTTTATGGTTTTAAAATTTTGTACTAATTAGAGATTGTTGAATATATGAAGTTTTGTAGAAAAATAGACAGTGGGCAGAGAAATTTACTGCTTAGATAAATAAAATGGTATTGTTGCTATTGTCAACAGAATTACACACAAATCACATGCTTTATATTTTATTTTGTGGATTGAGAAAAGTCTCCTCTGACTGCAGAAACATCTAGTTAATATATTAATAATTAAGATATATATAAGTTAATATATTAAATATATAATAATATACTTTATTTATACTTTATGCATTTTAGATATACAACACTTTTTTTTTCTTTTTTTTTTCTGGGTCATTTCCAATATCTGTTGTCTGCTTTTAGACACTCTTTGCCTTTTTGTCACATATTATACACAACTATTTCTTTTTATGAATGACCTAGGTAAGCTTTTCCCTGTCTAACGTGTATGGCCCTACATTTTGGATGTTTAGGAAAGTTTCTACAAATATAATCCTTGGTAATTTGATATAAGATTTCTTACCCACTTCCTGCTCTTCTAAAGATTAGTTATTTACTTGTTTTTCTTGCAAATAAATTATGATACTAGAGAATGGTGGTATGTTGTAACAATAGAAAGAATTTTAATAGAAACTGCAGGTATAACATTTAAAAAATAGCATAAGCAATGAATTTTGGAACACTGAAAAAAATTAAATTAAATTTATAAAAGAAAAAGATAAATAGAAAATAGAGAATCAAATTTATTCTAATATCTTCATATAACTTTTTTCAAAGCAATTATTTCTCTTTCCCTTAAGAAAATTCTCCATATGTACTCTATAAAGATACTTCTCTGTCAATATATTTCCTATTTTATTTTAAAATCTAAAAATATTTTTATTTTAGTATATATTATTTATTTTACATTTTGTTTTATAATGTTTTATAACTATTTGAATTTATAATTTTATCATAATTCCTATAATTCTACCTTATTCTAAAGGAAATCTACTACAGTGTTGTTTCCCTGTCTTTAAACAATTTATGTCCTTACAGTGGCCTTATGACCACTTCATATATTAACTCCAACGTTTAGAAAACAGCATTCCTGTGATCTTCAATATTTTAACAAGATAGCAGTGGAAATATGAAGGTTGGAGTAACTAGATTCATTGTATTTTACTTCAGTGAATAGTATATAAATTGCTATCAGTACCGCAGAGAGCTTTATAAATGTAGGTGAATTATATGAATGACATCATGACTTTTTTACTGACTTAGATACTTTTACTAGAGAAAGCAAAGCAAACAAGCTGATAAGAAAAAAACTCCTTGGGTTCATGTAAGTTACTCAGTTACCTACATTTTTTTGTTTGAGACAGAGAACAAATATGCCATATTTCTGCCTGTTTCCAGTCCCTAAGGTGAGGAAAATGCTTTCATCCATTAAATTCCATAATCTATCTTGTATCTCCATACTTGGACTGCCTTTTGTGGACAGTCTGTGGGCAGAGGGGAGATCTTCTGGGGACAGAAGTGACCATGACAGGTATCAGGACACAAATAGGCAAAACAGATCAGGAACAGGATGCCACAGACTGCTCGGTGTTAGGAGTCTTCACTCACATAATGTTTTGGATAAATAAGGACATGAAATAGAAACATGGACATTGATAAGATGGTTGCAACATTTCAAGACTGGCTGATTCAAATAGAATCAAATTCTAATTAACGAGGTGGGGAAGCTTCTCGTCTCCTTGCTTGCTACCTGTTTCCCATTAGGTCTTGGAACAGGTGTCTAGTGCTGGAACATGACCAGCTCAACACGGACAGCAGCTCTGGGATTCTAAGACTGTTTTCTAAGAGGACTGATGTCTGCCCTGATGCACTGAGTTGTCACGGAAGTTCTTTCTTGGCGCTGTCCCCGTCTGAACTGTTGCACAGAAACTGTCCTTAGTAGCTCAACATGGATACTAACAAAACACAGTAATTGTTCTTTATTCAAGAACGTGAGAGTTTTATTATAAAGAAATTCCTTTTGTTGAACCACAATGAAGAAAATTTTTCTAAATTGTATACGATTTAGATTTAACTACTAACAGAACCTAGGATATGGAGGGTAGAATTATTGATATTCATGTTGTAATTTGACCTACAGTGAAGACTAACTATATTATTTACCCTATGGAAGAAAAAAAAAAGTCTTTATTTTTAAAAATTTTTTAAATATTTATTTAATTATTTCTCAGAGAGAGAGATTGAGTGAGAGAGCACCAGCAGGGGGAGCGGCAGGCAGAGGGAGAAGCAGGCTTCCCGCTGAGCAGGGAGCCCAATACTGGGCTGGATCCCAGGACCCTGGAACCATGACCTGAGCTGAAGGCAGACCCTTCACTGACGGAGCCACCCAGGCATTCTGAAAGAAAGAAAGAAAAATAAATTAAAAAACCTTGAAGCAAAACAAAACAAAGCAAACCACAACAAAAACCCCTCATACATGGGATGCCTGGGTGGCTCAGTTGGTTAGGCCGCTGCCTTCGGCTCAGGTCGTGATCCCAGCGTCCTGGGATCGAGTCCCGCATCGGGCTCCTTGCTCCGCGGGGAGCCTGCTTCTCCCTCTGCCTCTCTGTCTGCCTGTACTCACTCTCTCTCTGACAAATAAATAAAATCTTTAAAAAAAAAAAAAAACCCGTCATACAATTTATGTTATCGTCTTGAATTATTTATATAACTCAGACAAACATATATGATGCGCACCTCCATCAGTAAATTCAGTTTTAACATGTAGATATGGAAAGGTCAATTAAGGCTTCTGTTAAACCCCAAAGAAGAGTTTTGACTCAAAATTAGAAATAGAAAGGTGCTCCTTGAGGGGCACGTGGCTGGCTCAGTGGGAAGAGTGTGCAGCTCCTGGGATGGGTGGGGGGCTCAGTGGGTGAAGTGGCTGCCTTCGGCTCAGGTCATGATGTCAGGGCCCCGGGATCAAGTCCCACATCGGGCTCCCTGCTCGGAGGGAATCTGCTTCTCCCTCTCCCTCTGTTGCTCCCCCTGTTTGGGCTCTTTTTCTCTCCCTCTCTCTCTCTCTCCGGCAAATGAATAAATAAAATCTTAAAAAAAAAAGGGGGGGGGGAGAGCATGCCACTCTTGATCTGTAGGTAGTGAGTTCAAGCCCCACACTGGTGTAGAGATTACTTAAAAAACAAAGAAAAAAATCTTCTCTTTGAATTATCTAGACTTAAAACGAGTGATTTTTGTGACCCATCACATTATCGCTATTTTTTGAATCTTTGCCCTTTATAGACTCTGCCCCCTCTCTAGCTTCTCGGGTTCCCACACTGGTCCAACCATGTCGTCGTAAAGTCTTACACTTCATATTCTGGAACATCCCTTTGTTAGCCGCAACCTGCTTTGTTCCTCACGGAAGTGGCTCCAGTGAAGCCCCTTCTCCTGTCGTAGAAGGGGATTTGGGTAGACCAGTACACCGAGATGGTGACGTTCTCATCCTGGTCTCATGCCTCCCCACCTGGAAACATTCACTGCAGTCCTGCCGTGTTCTGTATTGCCAGTAATATAAGCATTTCTAGAAACAGGGCCCTGATATTGAAGGAACTCAGTAACCTGACCCCGGACTACATGTCTGACCTCCAGTCTCTTGTACTCATTTCTAATTCTCTTTGTCTACTTGGGCTGCATCACGGAACACCAGACCCTGCATGGCCTTTCAAAACAACAGACATTTATTCCTCATAGTGCTGGAGGTTGTAAGTTCAAGATCAAGGTGCTGGCAAATTTAATGTCAAATGAAAGGCTGCTTCTTGGTTCGTAGGTGGTTGTTTTCTCTTGTGTCCTTGTGTGGCAGAAGGGCCACGGTAGCTCTTCGGGGTCTCGATTAGAAGGGCATTCATCTCATTCACGGGGCCTTTCCCTCATGCCCTAACCACCTCCCACAGAGCTCACCTTCAAATAGTGTTTGTTACCTTGGAGGTTAGGATTTCAACATATGCATTTGGGAGCAGGGTCACCAACATTGTCTACAGCACTGTGGGAGCTCATGATTTAGTGGAATGGATCTGTGAGTTATTCCTTGATCTGATCTTGGGAGAGTATGTTGATCATCCCTACTTCCTCATCCTTCCCTCTGCTCACCTAAATGATATCCTACTTCCAAAACCCACTTCGCATTATACCTATTTCAGAAAATTCTCCCTGTGCATACACATTAAGAAACAAAAACACCCACCGAAGTTTCATTTTTTTCTAAGCTTTTTAAGCGTTTCCCACTAACATAGACCTTGAGGAATAGGCTACTTTGAAATCATACCAGCTCTGAAGTTGTTATTGGGGTTGTAGATCTATGTTGAGTATGTCAAGTAGAACTTATGCCCTTTGGAGCCAAGACATGGGTCATGAGTGCGTTTCTCTGGTGATGGTGAATATGTTCACTTGGTCTTTCTTCTCTGGATAAGCACGAGTTAATTGTCCGAGAGAGATTGTTATCCAGTAAGATACTCCATATCGCTAAATATGAAGTAGTGAACTAGTGTTTTTTGTCTCCAAATCAGAAAATAATTGAAGTTGCCATCAACCTCCAACTGTGATAACATTATAATATCAAACTTGAAGTAGAAATCTCATTATAACCTAAATAAATGAGTGAAAGTGAACCTATGGAGGGAAATTGTGGCATGCATATGTGGGAAATCAGAATATATTATTCCACAATTATTGTAGCATACAAGAAAATAGCTTTGGCAGTGATCTTGACTCTCCTGTGACTTAGACAAGATTATCCCTTGTTTTCTGCAATGATGATGGTAAGAAGCTAGAGATTAATGTGATAAGGCCATCCCAATGAAGAGATCATTAATAAGTGTTGTTAAAATATCACAGTTTTCTCTAGCTCTTTTTTCCTGCACTATAATCATGGGTTTGAATGCATTTAAATTAGCTAAGAAACCTGTGTAATATTAACTATATCTGGTGTTGTTTAGAATGTGAGAACTTTGAAGAGCTAAGAAGGGTTTTTAATTGCACTCAGAATAGATTAGCCTCGAGATCTAGCAATGCCTAAAGTCTGCCTTTCCATCCCCCGTTGCTGGTATGAGGTCCCGGCAGAGACGCTCACAGATCAATAGATAAAAATCAAAGCATCATTTTATTTTTAGCCGGGGTGGTGACTCACGCTCCAACTGAGACTCAGATAAGCGTCGTGCAAAGTGGGCATAGGAGATTCTACAGCGACTGGAGTCCCATTCTAACACCGACATGGATCTTGACGCGGTATCATCTTCAGCCAGCCTCACGGTCAGGAACGGAAGGGATGGCCCATGCGACCGCACCAGCACCTGGCAAGGGAGGGAGGGAGAGCCTGGAGAGAGGGGCCTTGTAGTTAGGGGGAGCAAAGCACGAGAGCCCACTGCCCAGAGCTGACGTCTCCAGCCACGGAAGCCCAGAAATTCAAGCGGTGCTTGCATGTCCGCTGCGACGGGCTCTCCTGCCTTCGCGAGGACTCCTCACAGAGGCTGAGGAGGACGGTGGTGGCGTCTGGTCCTCGTATATAAACCTATCATGTTCCCAGAATTATGTTTATTTGTCAGCCACGTCCACTACTCTACATACAGAATTAGGTGATGAAATAAAAAAATGAATGTTTCTGATACATCTTCCAAATTTCCTTTTTCACCATATGCTTGCTTGCTTGCTTGCTTGCTTTATTATTTTTTTCTCAACATATGCTCTAACTTAGCAACTCATAGATAGGTAAGCTCAATGCTTATTGGGTAAGGAGCAGTGGGTTTTTTGTTTGTTTGTTTTTGTTTTTTTAATTGGTGGTCTCCTGCAGATTGGCATGGAAACCAGAAATTCAAGGATAAGATTGAGCCTGAACATAGGTATATGTCTGCATATCTCTGTCTCTATATCTACCTATAATACAGATATATAGATATACATATATCCATATATATGTATATATATGTGTGTAATATGTAATATATAATATTATATGTATTATAGCTGATTTTAATATATATAATATAGTTTATTTTAATAGGTAGCTATGGTTGAGTCTAACTATATTTTATATATGTATGTATGTTCATAAGACTTATGTTTATTAAAAAAATGATGAAATTGTTAGTAAATAGAAGTTCCAGAGATAAAATAATGAAGCATTCAAGGGAGACAGGCGGAATTTCATTTGTAATGCTACAAGCAAGTTTTAACATGTATTTGAATTCTAACCACTACCTCTTCAAGCTGTGGCAATTTTTTTCTGCAGTAGCCAAACACGGATGGTTCCTTTCCCTCTCTTGGTCACTTTGAAAGTGGCAAACTTTATTCATTCAGTCAGAGAAGTCTTTTGGATCATCAGAAGTATATGTGTGTGGAAAATTTCCTAAAACTCCCAACTCTTAGGACATTTCCCTTATAAACATGCAGACATAGGGAAACGCCTTTCGAGTTTTAGAAAGAGAACAGATGACAAGAACAGTAACAGATGGTTGGTAACAGGATTCCATGTTCAGCAAAGATACTTTGTTGTGTTAGTCATGGGAACCTGAAAGTAGGCATGATTTTACAAAATATAAAATCTTATCTCACTACTTAATAACAGAAGAGATACATTGGACCACCAATTTAAATATTCAAATGGAAAAACAAAAAAAGTGGAAAAAAATTCTTCAGCACACATCGTTTAGAAATCATGAAGAAAATGGCAGAAGACTGACCTCCTAAAATTTAAAACCCAAAAGCCAAATGACAAATTGAGAAAAAGAATTCGCAACAGCTATGCAAGACAAAGAGCTGATGTCCTTCATGGAAAAAATACACCAGCAGAAATATCAGGAAATGAAATCATTTAACTGAAAATCTGGTAAAAATTGACCAAAGAGTTCAACTATAAGAAATTCATGGCAATCAGTATAACTAAAGCCAATTAAAATAATAATGCAATATAATATCTCACCTTTCTGAATGGCAACACTTTTACATGTTTTGACAAGTCAGAGTTTTTAAGGATTATTTGAGATACAAATCTTGAAATTTCTCTCAGATTGAAAAAGTATAAACAAACTCATTCAGCAGGACTGTGCTATGAATTTATTCTATAGAAATACCCCCAAACATGACAAAATATATGTAAAGGAATGTTTATGGGTACATTTTGATAATATTGAAAACGATCAAGATTGCCTATCTTTCCACAGAGACTACATGAACTAGAGTGTATATGTGTTAGATAGCACACCACTGAAATTAGGAAATGTGATCTTTGATGACTGATATGAAGTGATCTATTTTTCAGTTAAAAATAAATACAGAATTAGAATGTCCAATTTCTCTCAACACCTTATTCTTTTTAATAGATGATGCTTAATAATGCATAATCAAACCCCTTCAGGAGAGTTCCAGACGTTGGGACCTTGGAACTCTCTTTCTTACATATAATTACCATCCACTGTAGTGAGTTCAGTGGTGCAGTGGGAAGCTGGACCCAGGGCATGAACCCAGCCTGAGAGATCCCAGGGGACGTTTTGCCATCCAGCTGCAATCAACAGAAAATGCTGTCTTCATCCTGAAACATTGTGGCTACTGAGTGTCCCTGGCCGGCCCTTCTGGAGGGATGTTGTTTTGTTCTTGTTTTTGTTTTTTGTTTTTGTAAGTATCTGTTTCCTGTCTTTGGAACTCTTGTAAAAGCAACTAGGTCTAGGTCTAAGCCTATCTCCCTGTTTATCTCTGTTTCTATCTCTTTCTATCTATACCTATCTCCATCTCTCTGCCTCCAGCGTGTTCTCTTTGTCTAATCTATATCTATATTTATATCAGTGTTTCTCAACGGTGACTTTCTGCCCCAGGGGACATTTGGCAATGTCTAGAGACATTTTTGGCTGTCACAACTGGATGGGGGCACCGCTAGTATGTAGTCAGTGTAACACAGAGATGTTGATTAAAAATCCTATAATGCACAAGACAGCCTCACAGGACAAAGAAGTGTTCAACACAAAACATCAGTAATGTTGTGGATAAAAACCCCCTGACTTAGAGCACTGCACCGTCTATAAAAGTCATCAGTGCAAACCATCTGTGGCTCTAACCATCAGCATCTGTACCCATACCTCTGTCTCTCTATGTGGTCTTACCAGTAAAGGACCCAAGCCAAAAGCAGTACAACAGAACTCACCAGGCCTGGGCGACACTTACTCTCTGCTGTGCGGAGGGAGCTGGCCGGTGCTCTAAGTGGTCTGAAGGGACGTGCTTGTGTCACCTGCAGGACTGTGTCAGCAAGGAAATGGGATTCCCACAGTATTAGGCATAATCAGATTTCACTAAGAATCATGTTTGTATTCTTTCTCAAAGGGAAATAGAATTATCATATTTTTTTAGCCCTTGGTTTCCTGGAAAAGGAATAAAAGTGTCAAAAGGTCAGTTAGATCCTGACTTTTACTCATCTTCATCGTAGTGAATCTGCAAAAGTTGTGTGGTCAGACAGCCCACTGGGAAGCGACCCATCCTGATAAGCAGGAAGGAGAAACGAATAGTCACCTTTCTCTGTATTTCCAAGATTTTAAACAAGTTTTGTGTGGATGGCCAGATTAGTAGTTGAATGACTTTCAAGATTTACTTTTTCCCTCCTCTCATTGTTTTAAATATTTGGATAACAAAGCCAGTGCTGATGTATCATTCTATCCTCTACAGCAGCGAAGCCCCCAGGATACACTAAACAGAAGCATTTTAATTCAATAATATTAGTTGTTTACAAAATATTTTAATGGAATGAATGCCCTATATAAAAATCTTTTTTAATTCACAAAATTATTTTTTAAAAGGATGGAAGGGGTGCCTGGGCGACTGCCTTCGGCTCAGGTCATGATCCCGGACTCCCGGGATGGAGTCCCGGGTCCGGCTCCCAGCGTCATGGGGAGTCTGCTTCTCCCTCTGACCTTCTCCCCTCTCATGCTCTCTCTCACTCTCTCTCTCAAATAAATAAATAAAATCTTTTTTTTTTTTAAAGTTGAATTAAAAAAAATAAAAGGATAGGAAATTACTTAGAAACTGAAGCAATTCTTTCTTTTGCTATAATGAACACAAAGTCTCCCTTTGCTATGAGTGTGATTTCTTTTGTATCTGAATGTACTCAAAATAATCAACAAAGTAAATATTTATCTTAAAGGAGACTTTTTTCAAATTTTGAAGTGTTACTCTTAAAAACTGCAGCAGTTTTGGTAGACATTTTACAAGTTTTGGCATTTAGTCAGCCAGTAGTATGATAAATAAAAATTTTGGTAACAATTAAAAGTATTGACAGCCCAAAGCCTCTAAATTTAGGAAGATGCTTTCAAATAAGGCTTTCCAGGAGCAGAAATAGAGGGTCCTCTTTCTTAAACCTCAGTGTGTTTGCCTGTTTTCTGGCTTACATCTTCCCTCACTTACCTCACAGCATCCGGAGTATTAACTGAAGCAGAATTCAGAAATCTGCTCCCGGCTTCCAGGTTTGTGACTATAAGTGAATAAAGCTTTCACATCTTTTTTCTGGGACATCCTTTGCTCTGGAGGCCGAGGCAGGCTAGTGGGGATCTTTATATGAGTGGGGGGTAAAGCTTGCCAATACCAACTTCTCCAGAAGTATCTGGAGCCTTGCCCTCCTAGCTCTGCCCCTGAGGTCACTGACCCTAATTGGATTTTCTTGGCTTCTTGCCCTGAGCCCTGTTTCCTTAGCCCCTGTCTGACCCACGTTAAGATCAGATAATTTCCTCTCTGCAGTTTATTCTCAGCCCAACTTCCCAAGCCCCAAATGGTATTGATCCTGCGCTAAACCCTCAAACAGAAGCTTTAAGGTCATCAGTATTGTTTGACTACCACCATATACTTTCTAACCAACAGCCATTCCTCTTTCCTTTAGAAAGCACTCACATAAAAGCAAGATCTGCGTTCCTGGCTCCCTGCTTCAGGGAAGCAGTCCCAGGTGGACAGGGTGTATACGCACTTGGAGAGGGAGACGTGGAAGGGGCAGGAAAGCCTGCAAGGGAATGCTTCATACAACCCCTAGCCTTTCAGCCCAAGGAGGCAAAGTGACATACATAAAACCTTGTCTTCCTACGAGTTTCTAAACATGTCTTCCCTAATCAGACAGCTTCTCAGTTTCCGCTAAGCGATACTCGGACCCTGAATGGCATCTTTTCTGACCGAACTATCAGTTCTTACAGATCCATGATCATCCCATCTAAAATGTCCTGAGCTATCTATCCTGTGTAGGATACAGACACATGAATTAAAGTATCTTCTTGCTTCGGTTTTAATGGTTTTCACACTCTATGAGCCTATGCATCAGAAAATACTTTTTTAGATTAGATATTTCTGAAAAAGCAAATGCCTGGTATAGATAGTGGGGGTTTTTTTGGTGTGTTTTTTAAATCTAATAGAATTAGGCTAATATTACCTTGGAGAAGTGGGCTGGATGTGGGAAGAAAGCACGTAAGCACGGTAACTCTTGGAGGTAGGGTAGTTGAGAGTACTGACTGCTATTGCCCATGTAGATTTCTGCTCGGTAACACCTCAGGCTTCCTCAAAGAGTTACTTTCCAATACAATGTCTGTGGCTCACACTGGGACCCTGAAAGATCATTTCAGCTTTGCCCTGGAACTGTACCCTGTATGGGAGACTCTGCCGTCCGGTGTAATGAATGTATTCATGATTTAGGAGAAAATATGCATCTCTTTATAAGGAGGTGGTGATTAATGGGTGCTACTCTCCAGGCTGCGTGCTGGTGGCTCCTTCATTTCTGCATGTTCTAAATAACGGGCATTAGTGTGCATTTTCATTCCAAACGCACAGCCACAGGCAGGTTTTTTTGCTTTTTTTTTGTTGTTGTTGTTTGTTTGTTTTGTTTAAGAAAAGCTCTCAGCTCAATGCCAAACAAGGGCATAGTTGAAAAGGTTGAGGGACATTGAGGAAACAGCTACAGTAAAGGAAGATTAACACCTTTGGAGGCAGCTGGAAGGCAGTGGTTAAGCAGCAGGTGGGGTAGATGCTCAGCCTTATTTCCTTCTCAGTCGTTTCCTTTCTCCCGTTTTCTTGTGTGCTGGCCTTAGTTATGTTTCCCCTGTGATCCTGTCTTCCCCCCCACCGCGAAGAGCACTTTCTCTTCCGAAACCCCCTGTCCCGTGTCCCATTTTTTCATGATCTCAGTTGCATGCATAGCAAGCAACTTGAATGAAGAATGAAGCAATTGTTCCTTCTCAGTTGTTGATTTGTAACAACGACCATCACCTGCCCTTATCATCATTCAATTTAAAAAAGGGTGCCCAGGTGAGCTGCCGGTGCCCCCTGATGGGAGTGGGACGGGGTAAAGTAGGTAATTTCGACTTGGAGGTCTGATCGCCACGCGCTCACCGGACAAGGGTCACAAGCTCACGGGGCTCCTGGGGTCAGACGGAGGGTGTAAACGGGTGAAGCAGACCGGGTGTAAGACGGCAGTAAAAGAAACTGTGGCGGGAGGGAGAATCGTGCAGGAAATTGCAACCCCCACCACGCATCTCCACCCACGGCTGCTAAGCAGAAAAGGGGGCCTTATCCAAGGTGACCAGAGCTTCCGACTGACCGGCAGCCGTTTCGGGCCGTTGCTCTGCTGTGTGAACCTCCCTCGTATGTAAAATGCAACGCGGGCCTCCTGTTGAAGGCCCAAGAGTCCCTCAAGCCCCGGCTGCTTCAACTTAGAGCGGGCAGGGCCGCCGCCGCGGGCGCTGAAGCCCCGCGAACGCCCTCCGGCCCCTGCTGCCCAGCACCGGGAGCCCCGCGTGCACCTGCGGCTCCTCCGGGGCCCGTTTGCCTCGCGGGAGCGCGCAGCGGGCCCGGCCGCGGGCGGTCCGCACGGGCGCAGGGGCAGGGGCGCTCGGGCGCGCGGGGCCGCAGGAAAGAGCCGCTCCTGGTCCGGGTGCGGGTGCGGCAGTCCGGCTGGGTCCACAGTGAGGGCGGCGCGCTGAGGCCGCTGTTCGGGGGAAGCTTCCAGAAGCGGGCGGCGGTCGCGTCCCGGGACAGCTTCCGGACCCCCAGGCCCCGGAGCAGCCGCCGGCGGCGCGACGCCCGCCCAGCGTTCCGGTCGGTCCGAGCGCAGCGCACTGGCCGGCTGCTCCTTGCGCGCCGGCGAAGTGCGCGAAGCCGGGGAAGGCGGCGTCCGGGTGGGGAGCCCAGGAGGCTAAGGGCCAGCCGGGGCCCCTGGGCCTCTTCGGCCCCCCGGCTTCGGGTCGTTTGGGCCACATTTTCCCGTGGACCCGGCTGTGCGGGGGAGGCCGGTCCACGCCGTGCGAGAGCTGCGGGTCTCGGGTGAGACCGTCCCCTCTGTCGCATTGGACGACAGGCCTCTGGCGGCGGCCGGTCTCGGGCCGGCACCCTGAGGTGCCGACCTGGGTGTGCCCCAGCCATGGCCCAGCGGGGCGCCCTCTCCTTTGGCTGTTGGGCGGGGGCAGGTGAGGACCGTGCGGTCTGCGGTTCGCCCGGCTGCGGGGGCAGCTCGTGTTTGGGCAGCGGGGCCTGCGGGCCGGAGGGCGGCTGTGGGGGTGCTCGAGGGGAAGCGAAGAGGACAGCGGTGGTGGTATCGCGTGGGACCCCCACGGGTCATTCGCCGGCCTGACACCCATCATTCTCTGATTCACAAAGAGCCGCAAACAACACGAACCGTGCAGGCGAGAGGAAACGTATGTGGGCGGCGGCAGCTCGCAGCCTCTGCCCTGGAAGGCCAGTTCCCGTGCGGCCCCGTTAACGCCACGGGTGGGTCATTCCCGCGTGGTGAGTCCGCGTCCAGGGGACACCTGGCCGCAGAGGAACTTCCAGCTTCCTGCAGCTGAGTTACTTCGTTCTGAAAACGGGGCGACGCGATAAAGTCTCAGAGGCGTCCCGTGGACTGGAGGTGACCTTCCCTGTGACCTGCCTTATGTTGCCGGGTGCGGGGTGTGGTGCCAGTAGCGTGTTCCCGCGTCGCGCGTCTCCTTAACGGGATACAGTTTGTGTGATTATTAGGTGGTTGGTTTGCCAGGTTTTTCTGAAAACCTGCTATTTGGGTTTCCTGAATTAGAACCCTGGTATGTAAATAGCCCAGATAACATCGGACGTATTGGGACTTCTTTCCGCAAGAGCTGCAGACTGGATTTTGAAAATTAGATTGACAAACGAATCCTTTAGCTTTTCACAGTTTTTTAATTTTTTTGAAGATTTATTTACTTATTTTATAGAGAGGGCATGGGGAGGGGCAGCGGGAGGGGAAGAGAGAGAACCCTGAAGAGGAACCCCCAACCCCTTTCAGCACAGAGCCCGATGTGGGGCTCGATCCCGCCACCCTGAGATCATGGCCTGAGCAGAAACGAAGAGTTGGACGCCTAATGGGCTGAGGCATGCAGGCGCCCGGCAGACTTCTTTTGAAATATAATAAACAAAAAGTGGTATATATTGAAAACGGAAAACTGGAATTTTCATATACCGCCATAAAATGTCAGCACAGTGTTTCTGTTACCCACGGAAATGTCACTGTGCCCATTTGTGATCCATCCTGCTTCCTACCCTTGGTTTCCAGGCAACCACTAATTCATTTTGATTTTCCGGATTCGTTTGCATTTGCTAGAATTCTGTGTACATTGGATTATATGCCGTGTATGCTTTTTTTGAGTTTTTTTACTTAGTCATTTTTTAAGATAAATCCATTTTTTTCTATGCAACAATAGTGCATTATTTTTTTAAAAGATTTTATTTATTTGAGAGAGTGAGCAGGAGTAGGGGGCGGGTCAGAGGGAGAGGGAGAAGCAGGGCTCTCCTCTGAACAGGGAGCCCCAGGATCATGACCTGAGCCGAAGGTAGGCACTTAAATGACTGAGCCACTCAGGTACCCCGAAAGTGCATTCTTTTTATCGCCAAATAGTGTTCTATTGTATGGTTAGGCCATATTTGATTTACACTTTGTTGATGAACATGGGTTTGCTTTTGTTTTTCCCCTCCCCCCCCAGTTTTAGTTATTAAAAATAAAGTTTCCGTGGTCACTTGTATGAGCAGATACCTAGGAATGGGATGGATGGGTCGCAAGGTATGTTTATGTTGAATTCTTGTGTCAATGGCCACGGGTTCCCTGGGTTTTAGCCTTTCACATTCCCAGCAATAGTTATGAGTTACAGCTACTCCACATCTTTGTCAGTATTTGGTGTGTCCAGCCTTTTCAATTTTGGTCATTCTCATGGCTGTGTCAAAGAGTATCTGTCTGTGGTTGAATTTACATTTATCTGATGGTTTATGATGTTAGGATCTTGTCACGTGCTTCCTGGTCAACTATCTTCCTCTTGTGAAGTGACTTCAAATCTTCCACTGATCTGTGTTATAGATAATTTCTCCCAGATACATTCTCTTAATGGTGTATTTTGGAAAACAAACGTTTTTAATCTTGATAAAGTTCAATTTATCAGTATTTTTTTGAATTTATGGAATATATAAGAATGTTTGCATATTCCAATACCACAAATGTTTTCTTCTAAAGTTTTAATAGTTGAGCTCTTCAGGCGAGATCTGTCGTCCATTTGGAGTTAATTTGCATATGTGTCCTGAATTACCGTTTTAAATTCATCTTTTTGCATGTGGATATACAAATGTTCCAGCACCACTTGTTGAAAAGACTATGATTTTTACAAAGTTAACTTCTTGTGTATAGTGCTAGGTAAGTGTAGGTGCTCATTGAAAAAAATAATTAAATATTCAGCTGGTCTAACCTTTGTTAAAGACTTCATTTTCCCTCATTGAAATGAGTTGGCACCATTGTTGAAAATCAATCTCTAATATATGTGAGGGACTTCCTTTTTTTTTTTTTCCCCCAATGATGTTTGTCTTTTGCTGAACTGATCATTGTAATACACAGTAAGTCATGAAGTCAGGTAAAGTAGATGCTCCAACTTTTTTAATTACTGTGTTGTTTATTCTGGGCCTTTTGCATTTCATAGATTCATTTAGAATCATCTTGTCAATTTCTATAAAAATTTCCTTGGGTTTTTGGTTGGGCTTGCTTTGAATCTGTATACATAAATTTGAGAAGTATTGTCATTTTAATAATAGTCTTCCAAAACATGAATATGTAAAATATCTCACCATCTCTTTAGGGTTTCTTTAAGGACATAAGATTTATTCTTATCTGCTTCTAGTGTTTTGTTGTTATTATGAATGCCATTGTTTATTACATTTCGGTTTTGCTTGATAATAGGTAAGACTTTTTTAGTGTTAATGTTGTATCCTGTGACCTTCCCAAATCCAATTTTTAGTTCTAGTAGCTATTTGAAGATTTGCTGGGATCTTAATGTAAACAATCATATCATCTACGGGGGGGGGGGTTACCTCTTCCTTTGGCCTTTTATTTATCTTTTAAGATTTATTCTTAGAGTGCATGGGTGAATGAGCGGAGGAGGGGCAGAGGGAGAGGGAGAGAATCCCAAGCAGGCTCCCCACTAACGGTGGAGCCCAGTGCAGGACTCAAACCTAGGACCCTGGGATCATGACCAGAGCCGAAACCAAGAGTCAAACTCAACCCAGTGAGCATCCAGGTGCCCTGCCTCCTGTTTCTCCTCGGGACTGTCTTGAAGCGGATAGTCCCTTCAGTCCCGTGTTGCATAGCAGTGATAAAAATGAGCAACTTTGCCTTGGTTTTGAACACAGAGGGAAAATACAGGCCAGTACGGATGACCTTGCTTGTCCTGGTTACCAACATACTGCCTCTCATTTCCAAACCCTTCTCTGCCGGCTTTGGGGTGCGAGATATGTGCCCCGGAAACCCTTGTCCTTCGCTGGCTCGCACCATGCTTGACTTTGCAAGTTGCTGCAGGGTCGCTGAGAGAGGAAGGCGCTGTTCCTGCTGGTTCCAGGGCGCTCTTACCTTCCTTCTGTGTCCCGTGGCTCTGCACAGTCCAGGACGGCCAGGGGCGTCCTCCTCCTGGAGTCTGGCTGGCAACCCCCAGGCTGACTTGCCAGAAGGGTTCAACAGAGCTCCGGCCAGTACTTCCCGCCTTGTCAGCTCTCCGCTCTGGGACTCAGCAAGTCCTTCCACTGCCCGTGGACCCCTAGCCCTTCTGTGGTTCTCAAGAGCCACCCTGTAGGATGACTTTCTTCTCCCTTTCTTCTCTGGGTATATGTCAGCCTTAAAGACACAGGCTACTCTCCTATTACTCTGTAGCAGTTCTCTTTACCGATCTTTGTACTTAATCCTTTGCTAATTCATCATTCTTTAAAAGATGTAATTTACTTGAGAAAGAGAGTGTGTGTGCATGTACGCAGGAGCAAGAGAGGGGGCCAGAAGGAGAAACAAACTCCCCACTGAGCAGCGAGCCCCATGGGGGACTCTATCCCTGAGCCCTGGGATCATGATCTGAGCTGAAGGCATACATTTTACTGACTGAGCCTCCCACAGGACACCCTATTTTTTTCTTTTTATCTGAAAACAAAACAAAACAAAACAAAAAAGAGATCCAGTAAGCTAAGACACTTGAACTCTTACAGTTAAAATGATAGTCATTAAAGTCTCCAAGTTATTCACTGTAATAAGACATAGTAGTCTGTAAATATTAAACCAAATTCAGGATTTTTGCTTCTTAACATAAAATAATACTCTTTTGAGCACATTTTGCAGAAACAATGCTTAGAAATTAATCAGTCTTTAATACAAATTCTCCGTTCAAATTACTGGAGGAGTTTTGGTCTCTCTGTTGCAACTTGACTGATATGTTTTCTTTCATAAATGTTCTTTATCAGTCTAAGATGGTTTCCTGCTATTTGCTAAGGGTTTTTATTATGAATGTGCTTAATTTTGTCAAGTGCTTTTTCCACATCAGTTGAAATGGTGGCATTTTCTTTCCTTTTTATATTAATATGGTCAATTATATTGATTAGTGTTTAAAATGTCAAGCCAATTTTATGTTCTTGATGAAGTCTATTTGGTCATAAAATATTATCATTTTATATACTGTTGGGCTTGACTTGTTACATGTTATTTTATTATTTTTAAAATTTAAATTCAATTAGTCAACATGCAGTAAATCATGAGTTTCTGGTGTAGTGTTCAATGATTCATTAGTTACATATAACAGCCAGTGCTCAACACATCACATGCCCCCTTAATGCCCATCACCTGGTTACCCCGTTCCCCCCCCCCCCAACCCATCTGTAACCCTAGGTGGTTTCCCAGAGTCAAGAGCCTCTCATGGTTTCTCTTCCTCTCTGATTTCTTCCCATTCACTTTTCCCTCCTTTCTCTGACTTACTATAGTTTATTAATAATTATGTGTCTACACCCATGAGTGTTGTGGTTTGTAATTCTCTTTTTTTGGTAAATTTTTTCAGGTGTTGCTATAAGGGTAAGAGTAATATAAAAAAATTGAGTAAATCTGTGTTCCCTGGCCTCTGTTTCTCAGAATGTTTGTGTTATTTTGATGTTATTCCTTGACAGAATTCACAAAGAAACATCTGTGTCTGGAGTTTTCTTTTGTGAATCTGTTAAAAAAAAAAAAATTCCGAGTTTCAGAACTTTTCAGATTTCGTATTTCTTATGTCCGTTTTGGTAACTTATATTTTCCAAGATATTTTTGCACTTAATCTCTGTTATAAAATCTGTTGGTACAAAGTTAATAATAGTATTTTAAATTCTCTTAGTGTCCATAAAATCTGTGGTGATAAATAATTTGTCATTTTTGGTGTTGGTGGTTTGTATTCCTTCTTAGGAATACAAGAGTTTGTCAGATTTCTTTTTTCCCAAAGATACTTCAGCTTATCTTTTTTTTTTTTTTAAATTTCACTTATTTCTTTCCTTCTATTTATATTGGGCTTATTCTGTTCTTTTTCTACCAATTTAAGTAGAATATAAGGTCACTGATTTAGCTCTTTCATATGATAAAGATTTCCCTCCAAAAACTATTTTATCTGCATGACATATATTTTGTAGTAATTCATTTAAAATATTTTCTATTTTCTCTTATGATTTCCTCTTTGAAATGTAAATTATTAAGAAGAATAGAGTCTGAGTTCAAAACTTGGGGTTTTCCAGCAACTTTATTCCTATTGACTTCTCATCTCTATTCTAGTGAGGGAATATATTCTGCATGATTCATGTCCTTTTGAAATCACTGAAACATAGTTTGTCTTTTTTCACTGTGCGGTAGTTTTCCCAATCTTAGCTTTTGGTAGATAGAGGAAAGTGTCCCACATGAGCCTTTGGTACATTTTAGCCTCTGGGCAAGCCACTTAACTTTCTCAGCTCATATAAATATTTTATGCATATGTGTACATATTTTATGTATGCAGACATATGGGTATACATCCATACATCTGTTACCTATTTCTTTTTTTGTGTGTGTGTGCTTAAATTTTATTGAGGTAGCCAGGTCAAATGTCAACCAGGATGCCATAATGTGACATTTCTAACCACACTTTTTTTTTTTCTTTTCAGTATACCAGAATTCATTGTTTATGCACAATACCCAGTGCTCCATGCAATACGTGCCTTCCATAATACCCCCCACCTCCCTCCCCTCCAGAACCCTCAGCTTGTTTCTCAGAGTCCACACTCTCATGGTTTGTCTCCCCCTCCGATTTCCTCCAGTTCGCTTTTCCTTTCCTTCTCCTAATGTCCTTCGTGTTATTCCTTATGCTCCACAAGTGAAACCATATGATAATGACTCTCTCTGCTTGACTTATTTCACGCAGCGTAATCTCTTCCAGTCCCGTCCATGTTGCTACTAAAGTTGGGTATTCATCCTTTCTGAGGGAGGCACAATACTCCGTTGTATATATGGACCACATCTTCTTTATCCATTCATCCGTTGAAGGGCATCTTGGTTCTTTCCACAGTTTGGTGACGGTGGCCATTGCTGCTATGAACATTGGGGTACAGATGGCCCTTCTTTTCACTCCATTTGTATCTTTGGGGTTAATACCCAGGTAGTGCAATTTCAGGGTCATAGGGAAGCTCTATTTTTAATTTCTTAAGGAATCTCCACACTGTAATCTATTTCTTAAAACACAAAAGACTTTTATAAAATACTTGTTATTACTATATTTAATTTTATTCAGTAGTTGCTGTTTCAAACATTTCTGTATTTACTACCTTCTGAACACCAAACACAATAGGCGTAGATTTTTATAGACCTACTATTACAAAAGGAAAAGCTTATTCTCATAACTAATGATATAATTCTGTAAATATGAAGATGAATAGCAAAACTAATTCTATTAATAAGGATTTAATTCACCCATAGTGATTATAATTTAATAAAATGTGCATGTAAAAATAGTGTTTATGCACACATAATTATGCCTCTTTTTGTAGTTGATGCAAATTTTCCAGTGTATTAATGTAAGTCTGTTATTAATATTTAACATTTGGATCTGATTGGCAGAGTGCTAACTAATGTTTATGCTATTATTTGTCCTTAAGTGAAGCAAATGGCTTTTTTAAATGCAGTTTTCTAATTCCAAGTAAGATGTGTTCTGTAGCAAACCTACCTAGACACTGTGTTAAGTTATGTGGATGCCAAGATTATTAGAACATGCCTGGTTTTCCAGCAGCTTTCTCTTGGGAGAGAAAGACGACGTTATTAAAGCAAAATGGGAACAGTGGTCTGAAGACCTTTTTAGAGTCATGTGTCCTTCACTGAAACGACACGGAGTCCGTGTGGCTGGAAGAGGGTGGGAAATGTGACTGGCGGTATTCTGTGGACCCCTCGGGAACATTCGGCATGCCAGTGCACGGTGCGGTGAGACGTAGTGTAGACTCCGGACTTGTGTTACGGCTGTGGGGCTTGGTAATGACCCAGCCCAACGGGCTCTCCTAGGTGCTGGCTACCCTGTCGAGGACCATCATCACCCAGAGCACCACGTGTGCTTCTCATTTCATGGGAGGGAAGACAAACACTCAGAACTGAAAAATCCGTCTTGATGCTAAACGTTGCCAAACCCTGAGTGACAAATTGAAATTCCATTCATTTGGAACATGTTAGGTAGTAGTGTTAATTTTATAATATATTGTAAATATATTATATTCATTGGTGTTGAAATACATCTGTGATTAATCTTTGGAAAACTGATCACGTAGATACTCAGCTGCTTCCCCCCAAAAAGCGGAAAATCATTACTTTTTCTTTCATGAATTAAATCCAGGGCAGAAGACTACTGAAGTTCGTCGAGGTTGTTTATCACTGATTATTTATTTGGCGTCCCTATGGGGAGGAACTGCCCAAGCAGACGTTAAGTTAATTCTTGAACCAGAATTGCATTATTTTGTACTCCTTCTAGTATTATTGAAACTAGTGTTCTCTCTGCTAGAAATAGAGTAGATTTGTTCGTGTGTGTGTATGTGTGTGTGTGAATTCGTTCACTCTCACCAACGGTGTCCGTGCCATTATGCAGACTCTCGTATTTTACATTGCATAGGGTGATGGTAAGGCGATGTGAAAAATCCTATAACAGTTTCTCTGAGAAGGAAAATCAGAAGTACGTTTTGGGCTTTCCCCTGGTGCTAGGGAAGCAGTGACAGCATCCCCGCACCTCCCCCGTTGTACAAACAAGATGGCCCAAGGGCTGCATTTTAGCTCTGCTGCTGTGATGCCTGCTGGAGACACAGTGAGTAGCTGCTCCCCACGGCAGTGCTCCTGGCTGGGAAGCTTAGGAAAACTCCAGACGCTTCTGTTGGATGCGAGAGAAGCCTGTGCAGGGGATAAGAGGATTCCAGGAATAAATACACTCATGGAGTTGAAGAAAACCCTCTCCTGAGATTTTTGCTTGGTTCCCGACCAGAATATGAATTAAGCTTTAGCTCTGTAATAACACCGTATCTGAGTCTTGCCCACTTTTTTTTTTTTTCCCCCTTCTGCTGAAGACCTCTAAAATATTTCTGCATCTGAGAATACCCAGTTATGGCCTCGAACAAAACCAGTTCATCCAGCGACGCTCCATTCACGGGATTTCTGCTTCTGAGGAAGAATACTGTCTTCCTGGGTTTGTGTGCACTCTCAGAACGGGTAACGAGGGAAGGATATTTTTAAGGTCCGGGCTGGAGTCTTTTAAGATGGATATTTCCGGATGGGAGGATGGGTTGATCATAAACCAGGACACTAGGAGTGAATGGTTCCCAGATTTTTGTTTTTTGTTTTTGTTCTGGGGACGGGACCTTCTCATGTGGCAACTGGCAACTTGGGAGTCCGTGCAGAACTAGATGCACCTAGAATTAGACTGGTCTTGTCATCGCACACATTCTAAAATACTTATTCTAGGAACTACGAGCTATGCAAAGACAAAGGGCCAAGAGAAAACTTACCAAAATAAGAAGCGACTGTATTACAAACACTTAAAAAGATCAAAACTGCATTTTCTCATTCAGTTAACAAATATGGACTGACTATGGACAAGGCCACGGCCATTGGTGAGAACGTGGTTAAGGTGGGTCCGGTGATGCAGGGCAAGAGGTGGGGCCCTGGATCTTGGATGATCTCACAGAGAAGATGAGTTGTAAGCAAATCTTCCTAGAAGGAGTGTCACAAGATGGGCTAGAGCGTCCTGAGGCCACATTTGCCGAGGGAATGGCCTTTGAGCCGATGTCTAGCCAGTGAGAATGAACTCTGTGGTGATTTGGGGAAGAACCCTTCTGACGCGGGTGACCTCACATGGTGGGGTGTGCTTAATTCTGTAACCGGGCTCTTATTTCGAACACATGACTTGGGTGGTCCACACGATGGACCCCAAGGAGAGGGCCTGGCTCCCAGTGGAGCTAGGAGAGGCAGACTCTGTTGGAAACCTACTGATGTGTTCTAGTGGGTCTGTTGCTCGCCTGGCTGTTGACAGTCTGTGTTCATGGCGAGGCATTTGCTTTTCTGAAAGATCAGTCTTCCACATTTAGAGATATGGAGAAATGACACACTTGCATTGTTCTTGATGCTACTAAATGCTATTAGAACCAGCTCTGGTTTTCTTTTCATTTCCATTTGGAATTTGAACTTTTCTGGTAAAACCTCTATCAGTTTTTATACTGTATCAAAGAAGAGGACTTTTTAAAGATTTTATTTATGTTTTCTTTGTTCATCTATTTGTATGGAAGTGTGAAGGTAGATCGAATAAAAGTGACAGAGCCATTGAAAGGGATAAAAATGCAGCTTGTCTTAGTTTCCATAAAAATTATAAACATGTTTAGGGGCGCCTGGGTGGCTCAGTGGGTTAAAGCCTCTGCCTTTGGCTCAGGTCATGATCCCAGGGTCCTGGGATTGAGCCCCGCATCGGGCTCTCTGCTCCATGGAGAGCCTGCTTTCTCCTCTCTCTCTGCCTGCCTCTCTGCCTACTTGTGATCTCCGTCTGTCAAATAAATAAACAAAATCTTAAAAAAAAATTATAAACATGTTTAAAAAATAAAGTGGTGTAGTTGTGTTCATAAACCTATTTCTAAGACAAGTCTAAACTACAATCAATTAAAAAAAAATAGCAGCCTATTAGAAGTCACGTATGGAACGTTAAGGACTCTATCAGGTGAAATGAAACCGACCTACCCACTGTCTTGAATGGATTTACAGTAGGCTGTGAAACTGACTGGTTGCATTTTTGGTATCCTACGTAAGATGAAACAGACTGTAACTTAAAAGTCAGTCAAATGTCAGGGAAAAGAATGAACCAGCTTAAAAGACTAAAATTTCTTGCCTTTTAACCTTTTCCTTTGGTTTCTCAAAATAATGAAAACAGGGATGCTCCTCACCTTTGGGTAGATAATGGATGAGTCACCGTGCCCCTCAAGTAAAACTGACTCAGAGTTCCCTCTCCGGTGACGGGGTCCATTGTAGGCTCTCAGTAATTGATGGACCATTTCCTGTACCTGAGAGGTTTTTTGTTTTGTTTGTAAGCTGTAGTCTATTGAACATTATAAAAAATGATATTTTGCTGAAATGCAGAAATCAGAAAATCTTTGTATTTGGTACAGTTTACGGTCGTCAATACAGATAGTAAGCATAAAAAACAAGTTTGTAACCAGCTTAATTTTTTTTTTCCTCATAAAATGAGGTGGAGTTATTGAGGTGCTCTGTGTGTCAGGGGCTGGAACTCGCCTCCTTCGTGCCCCTCCATGTGATGGGGGAGTTCCGAAGGAGGAGGACGAGTGGGCATCTTGTCGGTTTGGTCTGAGGGAGGTCACTCAGAAGGGCAGGACAGAGCTCTGGGCTGGGCCCACTGTTCATCTTGCTTTTTCAAGTCTCAAAACGTGCGTGCAGAGTGTAGAACTTCACTAAGAAAACAACATTTGGGGAGTGCTTCTCTCGGTGTTGAATAGGGCAGAAAAAAAGGAGCACTTTATAGGACGGCGTCTAAGTTCCTGGGGCAGAGATGGGCCACACCATGAACTGTGGGTACAATTACGATCGTTTCATTCCAAGATTCATGTTTTAGGAATTAACTAATCAAAAGAATCATATATATATATATATATATATATATATGTGTGTATATATATGTGTGTGTGTGTGTGTGTATATATATATAGTTTTACATCATGATTTGAAAATGTCTCCGGCTAGAGACTCTACGTTTATAGGAACAACATGAGAATTACTGATGACTGCAGGTCTGTCTGCTGTAGTTAAAATATCCCTTTGGATTATAGTTCTGATATATTCTCGTATATTACTGTCACGGTCAGGAGAAAGATGAAAACCATCATTTTAAACATTGAAATTTGACTCACTGAAATGAAGTTTTAGTTTATTTTTTTATATTCTTTGATTATCTTAAAGACAGCTTTGTATAATTCATTTGGGCATTATAGATGACACAAGGAAGTAACACCTTCCAATCCTGACACTCGTTCATTTCCTGGGGACTCTTGGGAGTAGAACTTCTTTTGATTTGGATGAAATTTCTTTCGTCACAGTGTGAGGACCTGAAGCTCGTTCTCCGGTGCTTGTGGACTGTTGAACAAGTGACTGGACCTGCCTAAGATTTTCATGACTGTATGATTAAGAATGGGACCTTTCTAGGCAATTACGTTAACTGTGATCTAAGTCAGGAAACTTTTCTGCATTTCTAAATAACTATCTACTCTGCATAAGCCAACAAATGGTATTTCTGTAATTTCTCCACGTAGAAGATGGGAATAAACCCCAGTCCTGTCTGTCGCCTGTCCTGGGGAGCACTTTCAGCGTTCAGGGGAAATGCTTTTTAAGTGCATCGTGAGGAGACTAGGTAGTGATAGACAACATAGAACCTAGAGAAATTAGCCTGGGTGTGTGCATGTGTGCATGTGTGCACGTCGGCACTTGGGCGCTTTCCACACTTGAATGCACACTCACATTCACTCTTGTTTCTCTCCAAATTGAGAGTACAACGGTGATAATAGATTTGAAATAAGTAATTGCTTTTCCTTTTCATGGTGCCCCCTTTATTTTATGCCGTGGTGTTATAGAGGCACTAATAGATTATATGGGTTTGTGGGTCTGAGACAAATAGGAAATTTTTCTTATCTGAAAATGAGTGTGAAGTCATTAGAGTCCATGGATTGTAATTTTCAGGTTAAATTACTTTGTGTTACAAATATGATTGTTTTTCAGATAAATCAGAGAAAATTAGTAGCATCTCAGAAGATGATCTGAGATGGAACGATTTTTACTGTAAGGAAGAGATGGGATAGCTTTTAGTTTCCATATAAGAAGGCAAATTTTTCAAAAAGTGAGTATTTTATTTCCTTTTAATTAAATCCATGCATTTTAAATGCTGTAGAAATATTGTATTTTGAAGTATTCTTTTAGGTAAGAAACTTCCATCTTTCCTGCTCAGTTGAGTATCTTAAGAAAATATCTGTCCCATTTTCTGTGTGTGTCTGTGTCTGTGGGTACAGAGTCCCTTTGAGCTCACTTTCAGCGGGTGCTTTCCATCTTCTAGATACTTTGCATGCATCATCTTTCAAAATCCTTATTAGGATCTCCGTCTTAAAAATGAGAAAATCAGGTTAGGGGTGGAAAAATTTTCTCAGGCACAGCTAGAAAGCAAGTTCTGGGGGCTGACACAGTCCCAGGTGACGTGTTTTCTGTCCCCTTCCCCTCTCAGCAGGAGCTACAACCATGACCGTGGGGACAGAACCTCCAGGAAAGAATTTTCTACCTGGTTTTAACATTTAACATTAACATTAATGTAGTCTATAGGGTCCAAACTCAAACAGGGAGAGAGCAATAAGCCCTTGGTCCGGATCCTGATGATACAATGCCTCCGACTGGACTCCGATGCCCTTTTTCTTCCTAAGAAATGGATTTCTCATGCAACCGATTTCTCGTTCACGTCCGTGCCTGTACGTTGATTGGCCCGACTGCCTCTGAGAGCTCTCACGTTGGTCTGTCAGTAAACTGTCAAGGCTAGGCTCTATTAATTATTTACACAATACTTTTAGGGCTCCTTTTCTCCCTGTTTTCCATGAGGACTCCTGGTGATTAATCCATAATGCAAAAGAAAAACTCCCCAGTGCTGAATTACGGGCACACAAGGAGATGGAGGGAGAGGGTTTTTCTGGCGCCGGGCAGGCCTTCTGCGTTCACAAATTACCTTGCCGTTGGGCCATTTCCGATATAAATCTCAGCCTTTCTCCGGTCCTGTGCTAGGAGAGAGAAGGAAAGTCAGTTAAGGACCCAAAGTTAATACCCCGGCTTCTTCTCAGTGCGGGGTGAGTGATTCACTACTGCCATGTGACAGAAAACTGACCCTTTGTTGCCTGTAAGGCATTGAGGGTTGTCCGGCAGACCTCGCTCACGTCACTTAACAAAGAGACTGCCAAGGAAGAACCCAGGCGCCCGATCAGCTCTTCGTGACTTTTGGGCAGCCTGCGCGTGGACGTGTGGTTCGCAGCTGCAATCCCTGAGGCGCTCCGTGGCACGAGGCTCATTTCTGGGCCTGGGTGGACAGGGTGTCGCTACCGTGGTCCTGGGGGCAGCAGACCCAGGCTCACAAGGTAACTTATTAGCGGGGGGATCGTCACCAAGTCCTGCTTCTTGCTAAACCCTCCGTATGCATCGGGTGCAGGTGAGACGGGCGGCTCTTTGGCCCGGCCTGCTGCAGCGCCTGGTCTGGAGACCGCCGGGTGCAGACAGCGCCAGTTGTGCACCTGCTGTGATACCTTTGTCACTCATGATAAACTAGTTTGTGGACTCCCCGTTGTCTTCCTCCTCACGCACTGGGCGTTACTGAAATGAAGTGGAGTGGTTCTTCCTCTCGGCGGCGCAATTTCCAGCCGAAGGCAACATTTTCCATCGAAGTGTCGTGTCCGTGTGTGTGTCCTCAGCCGCGATAAAACCCTGGAGAAGACACAAGCGGGAACTCACACCTGATGCCGAGCCTCTTGAGCCCACACAAAGATGGCCAGACTGGGATTTTAAGGGGAATCTATTCTGTATTATTATTACTTTTTTTAATGAGGTCATTGGCCAGTGTGTCAGGCCACCAGTGTCCCCGCTGATTAATGCGTCCGGTGTCCTCCTGTCCCCTCCAGGGAGCCGGGAGCCGCATTCCCGCGCGCCGTCGCGCAGCGGACCGTGGCTTCTGATGAGCCTCTCCGCTGCGTCAAAGCAGAGCCAGCCGTCCCTTGTCTCAGTCCCCGTGGGCTGCTCCAATGACAGAGCAGACTGGGGAGTTTAAACCAGACAAACATCTTGCACGGTTTGGGAGGCGGGGACGTCCCAGATCTAGGTGCCTGCAGATCTGGTGTCCGGTGAGAGCCCGCTTCCCGGTCACGGCCCCCCAAGTGGTGTCTCCCGTGGAGGACGGGAAGCAGGGAAGCCTGGCATTCTTCTCATTCAGATCAGGCCATTCAGCTCCTCTCCGTTCAGAGCTGAGCACGTAGAAGGCAAAGAAAAGCAAATTATGCCAAATTCAGGAATACCTACACAAGTAATTTATCGAGAATGTGAAATGGTCTCTGATTTCCAGTTGACCTTCAAGCTGCAAATTAATTGTTAGGGTCTTCGATGCTTGGTGAGGAATTACCATTTTAAACTAGGCTTAAATTGGAATATTTATAAAAAGCAGAAGGGAAATACTGAGTAATTTTGTTAATACTTCGAAGAGAGAACTCATATGAAAATAAAACTACAAAAAATGTTAAAATATAACTTTTAGTCATGACAGAAAGGTACCTCGAATAAAAAACACCAACAACCTTTCCCCCCCTTAAAAAAATAACTGACATTTATGGAGGGTCAAGGGGAAAGTGATGCTCGTATGTCCAAGTGGCGAAAAGTGGGACATTTTTGGGAAGACAGTGTGGCAATATGTGTGAAAAGTCTTTATAAACTTACACAGTTTTACTCATATGTTTCAAATCTCAGCTCTTGTAGGGAAAGTGAATAAATTGGGGGGAGCTGTGTTCGAGGAAGCTTCCAGCCGTGGGGTTTCAAGTATGAAGTAATCGTGGACAAGCAGAGGCTCATTGGGAGGCATCACTGGACGACCAGAGAGGGGTCGCGACGTCCATAAGATCGATAAAGGTCTTGATTACTGATACAAAAAGATTTTCACAACACATTAATTGAAAGGCCCATCAGCAAAAAGTCCTTTATATTTAAAAGTTAGAACTGTGCTCCTACGGACCCATACCTAGATCCGTCAACAGATATCTAGAAGGACACATCACCACATAGTAACCATATTTGCCTCCGGGGGAGGGATAATGGGGGCCAGTATCTATGGCCTCCTTTTACTTAGCTGAAGTTTTTGTAATTAGACCAAAAAAAAAAGAAAAAGTTACTTTTGAAGGGAGAAAGTATTGCTGTTTCCAAAAGAAGCATGCACTTGTTAGTTTCAAAAAGCAGAATTTCATTAAGTGAGATTTCCAACCTGGGGGTTTATTCTTCTCACTCTTCACGGGTAATTAAATATCATTAAAGTTATTTTACAAACAAAATTAAGGTTTTTAGCTATGCATGCCGTTGCTCATGTGTATGTGTGTGCGCCATCCCACATTATTATGAAGGGCAACATGAGGAGAGCCGTTAGATTCAGTAACACGTAGTTGGCAGTTTGGTCAAGAAGAACCATTTTAAAAGCCGTTAAAACTGTAGGCCTTAATTTTTGAATGAGTACAAAGCTAATTCAAGGAAGAATCAAGCAGTCTATCTATAATCGTGTATTTCTAGGTTTAATGCCATGCATTTCCGCCATTATGTATTTCCAGAAAGAGAAGAAATCTATGGGAGGCAAAACGACAAGTAAGTTACAGTTATGAGGTATTTCTGATATGCAGAGCACGGCGATCCGGAACTGGAGCCGGCATTCTGGGGCAGCCGAGTTAAGTTCTGAATTCTCCCCCCGTGTTAGCCGTCTGTCCCTGGGGCAGACGCCTGGCCCCTTCGGCATTCTAGCCTCATCCATAAAATGAACATGTATTTGGACGTTACTGCATAGAGCTGTTAGGAGGATTAACTGATCAGTGCATGTAACGTGCTTAGAACAGTGCCTGATACCTCGTCGTTGATACCAGAAGGACATTGCCCAATTTCGTGGATTCCGGAGTACATTTCGAGTCTCTGTAAAGACTTTAACTGTTATGACTTTAATCTGGAGATTCTCCAAAGCCTTGCGTACTCCCTAATTTCAAATGGGGCAGTAGGAAGTGGAAAGGGGGGAAAAAAGTTCTTGGTAGCTTATTAGAATTTAAATGAAATACACTTTTCCTGGAATGGCCAATGAGGAAAGAGACGTGTCCTAACAATAAAGCAGTTAGGGGAAATTAGACCTTGTCATCTTTTTTTGTGGATCATGACACAAAGCATCGGTCATTCCTGTAGCTTGTGCAAAGCTATTGGAGGTATCGATACCCCTCCTGTAACTATCTACTGATAATTGCTTCTTCAGTGAGAAGGTTCCTTTTATTTCAATGAGGAAAGTAACACACCCCATTGCTCTTTCATTTTCCCCATAGCGATTAGAAGTCCCAGGGCCTTGTTTGATGCTCAACTGTAATGGATTTCCCCCCATATCCATTTATTTCTGGGGTAATACTTCATGCCCCTTGTTTTATTTTTTTTGTTTCCTTATTTTAATTGTTCTGACACTGGCGACTTACAAGACAAGTGACATAAAACCTTTGCAAGGTACTAGTCTTACATGAATAGAATTTTAAACGTATGCCATTTTCTGTGACATCACTAACTGATTATTCTCACTTTTGTATGCATAGTATTTAGCAAAATCTAGGAAAAAAGGTTTTGAATATCTATCGAATTATTAACACAGCACTTAAAATAATAAAATGTCACCTAGTAAGGACTTTTGGGATCACCAGAGTTAGTGCCTCATTTTAAGAACAAGGAAGCAAAAGCATAGCAATGGGAAATAGGGGACTTTAATCCTGTTTCTGATTTTTTATGGTCATTCAAGTATGCCATGGTCCTTTTAACACTTGAACAAAAAGAAGTATTGTGTTAGGATTTCCCAGAGTTCCATCAAATAACATTCAAAGTATTTAGGTACATTTTTTAATGGCCAATTAAACAAATGATCTAGTTCCTAGTTCTGTAGGACATAACATGTTCTTCACTCTTGTTTCCTTGGATTGTTACCAAGGGCATCACACCTTAAACGGGGTATTTCCAAACTTCCTGAAAGCAAACTAATTAAGGAAATACATTAACTCATAAGAGAAAATCCACTGTAGTATGCCTAATTTCATAAATGCCTCAAGGATAATTCCCATTATTCCACAAGGAAGACTTTAGGACTTTGTTTTATAAATAACAATTAAAAATTTACTGTGAAGATTGCTAAGATAATTATTAATATACTAGTGTTTCTTACCTTGATGACGGTAAAGAGGAGTCTGTAATTACAATGCTGCTGTAGATTCAACCCTCAAATACCCAAATAATCATTTCCTTGACTTTGTCTCAAACTCCGTGTTCAACCCACATCCATGTTCAATCACATCAGCTCCATTTTGCTATAGTCTGAATGTGTCTCCCTGCCCAAAATTCGTATGTTGAAATCTTAACCCCCAGGGGGATGGTGTTAGGAGATGTGGTGCTGGGGGGTGGTTAGGGCATGAGTGTGGAGACTTCTGAGTGGGATCAGTGTCCCACAGAGCTCCCTCACCCCTTCCTGCATGCGAGGGCACAGCTAGGGGATGGCCGTCTATGAGCCAGCCCTTAACTGACCACGCCGGCACCCTGATCTCAGACGTCAGCCTTCAGAACGGTGAGAAATTTCTATTGATCATAAGCTACTTGCTATGGAGTATTTTGTTATAGAAGCCCAAACAGACCAAGATGGCCTTCAACTCTTCTTGAGAACATGCCGCCTTCTCATGTCCTTTACCTGTAGAGCACACGAAGGCCTCCACCAGGGCTCACCTGGGCCGTGACAGCAGCCTCCTGGCTATTTCCCTGCTGTTGTCCACAGCCCAGCAGCTCACGGTTGCAGCCAGAGAGCACCTCTGCCCGCTGACGTCAGATCGGCATGTGTTCCAACCACTTCCGTGGCTTTCCATCTTCACTGAAGCAAAAGCCAAACTCCTCACCTTGCCCTACGAAGCCCCAGGTCTGATCTGCTAGAACGCCATCCCCCTCCTGTCTAAATTCCAGCTGCATGGCCTGCCCCCCCTCACCCGCCCCACCCCTCCTCCTGCTGGTCATCTCGACACCCCGGGGACACTCCTTGGAGCCTTCACTTGGAAGGTTCTACTCCAGCGAGGACCGAATTCTCCCTCACTTTCTCAGACTTGTGGTCAGCTCTCACTCTGTGAAAGAGAATCGACTTCTGCCTTTACCCTCTCTAGTCCCCAGTGTTCTGAAAATATCAAATATATTTTCCGTTATATTTACTTTCACATATTATGCTTATCACCAACAGATTTATCTTGTGCTTATTCATTTGCTCACTGTCTACCTTCCACCCCCTGAAAAAAAATGCTTGAAACCCAATCAGTACTCCACCAAAAGTGGTCTAGTAAATGAGTATATGTGTGAATAAAAAATAACAAAGGGTACGTATTCTATTTTTAGACATTGAGTTGCTTTAAATATGTGCTACATCACAAAATTTAGCATCTTTCGCAAGTCTCAAAATTTTTTGCATTTTATATGTAAGACCAACTTATCTGTGATGATATAAGGCATTGGTAACATAATGGAAAGTTTGACGATTTATTTTTAGTTCATTTTTAATGAAAGCATACTTCTGGATTTATAAAAGTAATTCTCTACATTTTGGGAGATGATAGCATTTCTTCGCTGATGATTTCCAATTTCACTGCTCCTCCTGGGGGCAGAACTGGAGAGAATAATCCTAGAAGATCATACACAGAAGTTGTTCAGGTGGACAGAGCTCTTGGCAATTTATGGCAATGTTCAGTCCCCACTTGCCTCCTTGGGCATATGTCAAGTGACTCTCCAGTACTCTCTGGTCCTTGGGAGGACCGCGCTGCTTTCCAGCGGCGCACAGCCCTGTGGCCATTGGCCACCTTCCTCTGGCCGTGCATCCAGCCACGCACAGAACTGGCATCAGGTAGCATCACCCTCATGGAGGAAGAGCCCCCATCCCCACTGTGCAGCCCGGGAGCTGGGGTCAGGCTTGGAGCTGTGCCCCTGGTCCTGAATGAAGCTCTTCCCTTTTTCCACTCATTTCTGTGACCGTTTCCCTGCCAATTCATGAAGACATCATTTTGAAGCAGACGCTATTTGTAACATTTGGTCCCGTGTCTGAGGCTCACTTTTATTTCTAAACGAAGCCTGTTTCTCCTTAATGTCAGCCATGCACAGCAGGGGGAGCTAGGTAGAGGATCACAGGGGAGTTACAGGTGCAAGTGTGAACTGTGTGGGCAAGTCCCACAGCGTGGCTGGCTGTGGAGAGTGGGGATGGGGAGGGGGTCAGGCACCGCTTGCCTCTGGGGCTTCCAGAATAGAAACCTGCCCGGGGGGCCAGGGGCGGCTCCGGGCTGGCCCCCGCTCTCCCAGCGCCGTAGGCATGGCGTCTTCCCGTATCCCTAGAGGGAGAAGTCAGAGTTGAGGAACCACTATTCCGATGCCTTGCAGGGACTGCAGAGTACAAATACGGATTTTTAAAATATAAGGATGTTTCGAAGCCGAATGTGGTGGTCAAAAACGCCAGGTTTGCTTCCAGCGAGGACTTGTCATGTTTGTCCCCAGTCCCTTTAGTGATGGGATCATTATGCCGTTTGGGATTGTCATTTTCCCACTGTCCCTGTTTGGTTCCGCTTTCACTGTTCAGACGTGCTGGTAAGTCAGTCCGTTCGTAGAAGGGAAGAGAACTAAGAGAAATGATCGCAGTCAGGATCGTTTGTGGGGTTGTTACTGCTCATCCTCTGCTGAGTGTCCCGCGGTTCCTACCTGGCGAGGTTTACAGGACTCACCCTCGAGTCGGCTCCCGGGGATGAGTGCTGCGTGTGCGCGCAGACGTGCGGACAACAAAACTTTGCATACGTGTGCTTCAGTCGTCAGCACTGAGAGCCTAGTAGGGACCATTTCCTGGTCGCACATTTTCCTTTGCAATGTGACTTAGTCATGCAAAACATGGGCTGCCATACGGGACAGATTGTAACTGCCGATGCACACGGCTGAGCACAGATGTCCCAGATTCTCACATTCACCTTGATCCAGTTTTTCTGCTGTCTGTAAGGACGTCTAAGAGAGCGTGCCACAAGACCGCAGTGTCGGTAACGATGCGGTTTGGGCGTGGGCGAAAAGAGAGCCAAGTCTGTGAAAAACCTTTCGGGGAAGCTCTGTCAGGCTAACGCTAATCATTTGGCCTCACTGTCCTGTTTCTCAAGTTAACATACCTGTGATTCTTGTCTTTGATGTAGAGTATGTTTGAAAATGTCCTCTGTTTTGCGCATGCTGTGACCCCCATGATACAGTCGTCGCAGTCTTCGTGTGTTCCCTGTAGATCTCTATCCATAATCCGTGGCCGTGATTGTTAAAGTGCACATTAGCTCGGCAGGAGTTGGAGGACTTTTGGTGGCCAGCCACAAGCCATGATGAGGGTTGTTGCCTAAGCTTTCTGGACAGCCCTGCAGGAGAGCCTTTCATTTTTGGCACAGACTCTCAAGGGCAAATCACAAATCTGGCAGAGTCTGATGGGTGCAGACGTGATTGTGAACCCCAGACACAATCAGAGGCCCCAGAAAATCTTGAATAATTGCCTTGTGCCATCAAGGATCTCCCGTTCTTTACAGGCGCTGGGCTGAGGAAACAGGAGACATAACTCAGTATTGAACAAGGAATATGTTCATGTTAGAATTTTACAAAGTTAACTGCAAATAATGTTTTGTGTATGAATATCCCCATTAAATCCATGTGTCATTATCAGTTCTGAGTTGGGGTCATGAGATGGAAGGATGACTGACAGATTGTTAGTGATTACTTTTCATTCTGTTTTTGACTACTTTTCATTCTGAGACCCAAGGCTTTAAGCTTCATTTTTGAATTAATAAGGCATTTATTAGAGATTTTAGCTAGGTTTCCTCTTGACAGATTTGAAGATTTAGGGAAATTAAAAGATGTTTGCTTATTTATAGCTGTTATAATCATAGTCAAGATAGAACCTAATAACCATAAGAAATGAACCTGCGCAAAGAGCTGCAAAAACACGTGAACTTGATTCTCCTTCTTAAAAGCATCAATCTTTAGTCGTGATGAATGATATGTTATACATATCAGAAAATGTAATGCGGGTTCCTGCTTCATCGTAAAGACATTAACGTCTGACGCCCACTAGACTTTATCTTATGTGCATCTACGATAAAGATGTTAAACCCTGAACACGCAAGGACAGGATAGTCATTCTACTTTTCCGATGATGTGAGGACTTTGGAATTGGTTTACAATTGTAAAACGAAGGTTTGAGAATATAGACACAAATATAAGGAAAATAATAAGAATAGTTTATAGATCTATGACCCAAAGTTAACAACTGCCAATAAATTGGTATGTATCCTTCCAGTTTCTAAGAAATAACCTTACATTGTGTACAGATTATAAAATGCCAACTTTGTGAGTTATTTAGAGGCACACATATAAATCTATGTTAATGAGTATTCACTTAGAAATTCGATCACATGCAAAAAATTCTCAAAAGTAGTACTTGTAAATTAAAACTTGCTCTTCTGCATGGCATTTAAAATACATGTTGCCCTTTGAAATGTCGGAAATTATTGTATTTTATTCCAACATCACTGGCAACCAAAATCATCCTTTATCTTTCTTCCAAGGAAGCATCTTCCTGACTAGCGTGCTACCCAACATTTAGAAACTGAGGAAAATCATAATATTTCATAGGACAGACAACATCATTTTGAGATAATGTTGACTGAGATGATTATTTTTACATTTTGCATTAAATATTCTGCAAAGCTAACTGAAACGGATTGAGGCATCATGTTACAGTTCTTTTTTTTCCCTTTTATTTTGTCCTCAGGGTTCCTTATTAAAGTGGAGTAATACTTTCTCATTTACTCACTATTTCTAGGAACCAGCTTGTTAACTAACATACATTTTAAATGAAGATTTACCTTCATGTGTAAGATTTGTTATGAGTTTTTAGAAATTTAATCTGAATTTTTAAGGTGAAATGGAACTGAACAAAAAAATTGAAACGTAAAGAAGGGAAAAGTGTCTGAAATATTCATGGTAGGTCACAGTTCAAGAGAACATTTTTGTCTATTGTTCTAGAGCTTAAGACAATATTTTTAAGCATGTGATCTCAGCTGAGATTTGTTTAAATTCATAAAAACAATTAGAATGGATATTTGCTTTAATTCGTAATTGTAACAGTGGCTCCATAAAAAAATTTCGGCTCCCACTGGTTTCATCATATGTAAATCATCATTCTTTCAGTAGTTGTTTAGAGTTAGAATCTTACTTTTGTTTAAATCTCTAGAATTGCAGTTGGAGAATCAATAGTATTTAATTACTAAATCATTTAGTAAATCATCAAATAATTTGAATATCATGGTGTTGTGTTCTAGTCCATCAACATAGTTCCCATAACAGTAACAATTAAAAGATGAACTTTCTTGTCATTCTTCATCAGTAAAGGATAAAGTCAACTTGTTTTTCCACCAAAGTGGTGATAATGGGGCATCCCCTAGAATATGCTTATGACAGATTTTTCAGATGCGACTCTCTCTGAATACTGATGACTTCCTCTTCGGTCACAACCATGAAGACATTAAGACAATGAAAACGTTTCTAGTCCGGAAGCATTCACCACTTGTTCTAACGTGAAAAGAAAGCTCTTCCAACCTCTCCATTTCATACAAGTTCCTTTCCTTGTGAAGTTCTTTTTTTTTTTTTTCCATTCTGTCTCAATAATTGTAGTAACCGATCCTTCCCTTAATATCAATATTTTATCATACGAATGCGTAAGTGCTTCATAATATTCCAGACCTGGCTGGCTCTCTTACGGTCTCAGCTGTGCTCCCTTAGAAACCTACCAGTGGCGTGTCCCGGGTCGGACCTCTGAGACCTCCAGGGGAGCAGGCGGCCCCCCTGGTCGTCGACGTCTCGGTTTCCACTGCTTTCTCTGTCACGTGCTCTGCTCTGAGACATCCCGAGGGGCTCACCTAGGCAGCGCCCCTTTCTTCTTCTCTAATGAGAACGATCATCCCATGAAACAACCTCTGACAACGTCCGTTTTCGAGGACCTGGGGTGGAAACGCAATGCCTCGAGGCACGCAATAAGAGAAAATAATTTTCACATTAAGCCAGGTCGCCTTAGGGAACGGGGAGAACAAAACCGCACTTTTCCTGAGGCTCTTATCTCAATGAATGCAATTGGTAACTTTGCTGATACATTCTTTATCTGTGTCTGTGTTCAGGGTGCTTTGAGAGTGCCTGCCAGCCAAGGTCATTTTGAAGGTAAAGATAAAAACTTTCTGGGAGCGCTCTGCCCTTCTGCCTGGGGAGTCCGCGTTCGGCGGCGGATCCATTCTCGTTCGCGCCGGGGCAGGTAGTGCCGCGCTCCAGCCTGGGTTCCGCTCCATGTGGCCTCTCATCCAGAATCAAGGGAGGAAGAACCACCCCGACTTCGTATATGCCATTTGCCCTTGGGACTGCTATTCTTGAGGCAAAGAGAAAGAGAAGACCGATTGCCCAAAACTCACAGCGTCTCTCAGGGTCCCTGCTCCAAGGCAGAGTCGAGGTCACTCACTTTCCACTGGGCCACGTTCGTGGGGCACACGCTCTGGTCCCACCTGCAGGAGGCCCAGTGAGTCCTAACGCAATGAGTGGAAATTAACCCCTTCTTACAGGGAAGTGTGTGTAGAGATCGACGGAAGATCTCCCACCTGTAGAAATCCACACATTTTGAGGGCTGGTAGGAAAGTATTGTACTTGAATTCGGTGGTTAATATTCCATCTTATCCGTTGTGTGCCCATAGACTGTCCTGTATTATCTCTGTGCCTCCTTTTCCTCTTTTCTGATGTCACACAGGCCCTATCCATTCACCAGGTTCAGAACCAGATGGGAATAATACTCATGGAAAGGGCATGAGAGATGGTGAAGATTTATTTTTTTTTTATTTTTTAATTTTTTTTAGATTTTATTTATTTAACAGAGAGAAAGATCACAAGTAGGCAGAGAGACAGTCAGAGAGAGAGAGAGAGGGAATCAGGCTCCCTGCTGAGCAGAGGGCCCCATGTGGGGCTCAATCCCAGGACCCTGAGATCATGACCTGAGCCAAAGGCAGAGGCTTAACCCACTGAGCCACCCAGACGCCCCAAGATGGTGAAGATTTAAACAAGTGACTTGCGAACACGCCAACCTTGGCAGATGCTTCCAGGGCTCACGGATGGACCGCCACTGTAGTCCAGATCCCAGTGACCGACTTCTTTTAACTTCAGTGTATAAGATGGAGGTGAAGAGGAGGGTTGCAGCATCTTTTGTACCTAAGAACCAATTTAAATAAGGAGAATCATTCACTCCTCTGAGAGAGGCAAGGGACTCACTCTGAGCTTCAAAATTTGGTGAAATTCCCTGAGTACCCCCCAAGCTTTTCTTTTGGTATTTCTCTTCTCTCTGTGCTGTTCTCGTGCCTTTTATCTAAGTGGGGAATTTCCTCCAGGCACATTTGTACATTGTATTATTATTATTAATTAATTAATTATTTTTTTTTTAGTGAGAGAATCTCCTCTAAATTCAATAGACATGTAGCGATAAGGAAACTTGTGCTTCAGTGTGAAATAGACTATCTTTTACAACTATAACCTGGACAGTTGGAGAGAATTTTTATTCCAAACTTTGAGGCTACTATCAATAAATCCTTATGCACAAATTTCCATAAAAATCAGATAAGTCTATACCTTCTCGTTCTATGAGTAGAAAAGGATGCCAGTGCCTCCTTTTTCATGAAATCGTATCAACTTTTCGTGTGGTTCATGGTAATGTTTGATACTTAATTTGACAAGTACTATTTGATGTTGAATTCAAACCATAGAATTGTGGTTTGTTTTTTGTTTTTTGGTTTTTTTTAGGTTGGGAAAACTCATTAGGAAATACTTATTTCTCTCTATTTATAATCCACATACTAAAATAGATATAACATGCTAAATGTCTATCTACCCATCTATATCTGTTAACTGAATTTAGGAAAAGACATTGATGATCAGTTGAACTTATTTCTGAAATAGGGTACATCCCCATCAGCAGCTGTGGCTTCACACTATACTGATAGCTGTATTTTTGACTTCACATTTTGTAGCAAAGCTATAGCTATAACCAAATCTGTACCCATTACTATTTCTTCCAAGGTAATCCTGGAGGGTAAAATCCGCTGGCAGAAGGGAAGAGAGAGGAAGGAGTAGCCTGTGGGAGGTTTTCATAGGCTAGTTGTGGAAGTGGTGTGGCCACCCGCCCGCCACCACATTCTGCTGGAAGTGGTGTGGCCACCCCCCCCCACCACTTAGCCCCAGGCCCCTAACGAAGCAAGAAGAACTAGGAATGGTAGCCCCTACCCACACGGTTACTTCCAGGTTTAAAAGGGGAGCACAAACTATGTGAAGACCCCTGGTGATCTTTGCTACATGGACCAGCACCCACACCTTCATTTCCGGGTATTACATATGCACACCTTCTTCCAGCAGAAGCAGGGGCTGTCCAAGAGACCATGTGTGTTCCAGGTCTAGACATCTGCGTCTGAAGCTTTCATGCACCACTTATTAGCTGGATCACCTTTAGAAATGAATGCAAATTTCTTTGAATATAACTTCAGCTATCTCTCCGGTGGAGATAATGTGCATACTTGAGAGGTTTTGTTATGATAAATATTCTGTGAAAAGCACTTAGCTCCCAGTAGCCACTCCATAAATAGTCACCATTGTTACTGTCACCATTGTCCACTCAGGGCTCGTGGACCGTTTTCAGCGTCTGTGCAGATGGCAGGAATCTGCTGAGTGTCCTCTCGTGCTGGTGGAGAAATACGTTGAACGCCATTCCCTCAAGTAGCCAAATACATAAAATAACCAGATGGAATGGAAAGAAGTGTGATAAAGAGGAATACACTTACGCACATTGACCTAATTTCTCAATGGTTTTTCCAATTTCATGTACTTATTTCACTGTAAACCTATTTAGCATAAAAAGATTAGTGTTCCTAGTGGAACTCAGAAGTTCCACTTGAATCTGAGATTCTACTCTTTCTTCTATTAATGATGTGGAGTCCATTCCAACTTAGAAATACTGATTTTTTTTCCCTCCAAGATCACTAGGCTGTTCTCACTTTAAGTGTTTCCTTAAATCCCGATGAGCACAAAGTGACATGACCACGTGATGGCCTGCAGTGTGCAATTTGTCTCCTTGCCACAGGGCACACGGTAGATTCTTTAACCTCATTCTGTTCTCTTTTTTCACTGTTGAAAGTTTTAATGTCTTCCTACAGCTATAGTCTGTCAGTCTATTTTAGACCTAAGTCTACAGACATGTTCTTACTCTTTTAACCCTAACCTTAGAGTTTGCATGGAGTTAGGCCATCTTATGTGGCTGCTTTAGATGTAAATGAAAGGCAAAAATTAAAATCTTTTTAGCATTTTTCTTGCAGATTTGTAACCTTCTGGAAAGACTAACTTGATTTAAAATCAGGTTTGGGGTCATCAAAATCCTCATCATTGCTTCTGAAACTGAGACCAGTACAGTCATTCAGGGAAGCAATATGTACTACATAGTAAAATTAAATATATACCTAAAAAATAATAAAAAATAAAATCTGGTTTATTTACAAGGGAAATTGTTATTTGAAAATTTTCACTGAATCTAGGAAAAAAGTCATTTCCTTCTCATGTGAGAAATGATAGACAGTAGTTATTTTAATACACTTGCTTAGTCAAGTGAAATCTTTTGTATTTAGAACTCACCCTAGGGATGCCTGGGTGGCTCAGTCCGTTAAGCATCTGCCTTCGGCTCAGGTCATGGTCCCAGGGTCCTGGGATCGAGTCCCGCATCGGGCTCCTTGCTCGGCAGGGAGCCTGCTTCTCTGTCCGCCTCTGCCTGCCTCTCTGCCTGCTTGTGCACGCCCGCGCGCGCGCTCGCTCGCTCTCTCTCTCTCTGACAAATAAATAAATAAATATCTTAAAAAAAAACTCACTCTCGTTCTGTGATTTCAAGTAATACATATTCTAGGTGGATTTCCATTTTGCTTCGGTTGACACAGGTTAACAGACATCAGGCCCCCCCCCCCCGCCCACGAGAGCTTGTCAGCCACGTGTGTAAGTGTTTCAGACACAATTAGGTAGTTGGAGTCCTAGTAGAGTTAATTTGACTGAGATTTCTGAAATGGAAATGAACACATCTGAAGTTGGTCATTTATGATTTTCAACAACTCTAAAGTTTTCCTTGAGTTTTGTTGGCTGATCCATTGCAGCAGAATGAACCCTCTGTGGCTGGGGTTGAGTCTGTGGTCCCTGGTGTCCTAAAGCAGCCACCATCACTGACGAACAACGCTACAGGCACGCTCCTGCTAGCAGTGGTGACTTGACTTGCCTTATCGACACATTTATGGGTGATGACTAAACACTATTTATGCCAGCAAATCCAACGCTACTTTCAGCTATGCATCGTGCAAGGTGCTTAGGAGAGTAATTATAATTCGAGTAGAAAATGCAGCTCATCACTGGGAGCAGGACTGATGGAGCACAAATTAGACAGGAGAGCTCTTAGGCATCTAAATATTAATCCCTACAACTATGATAATCCCATTTACAAAAGCCTTACTTATCCAATGTACATTTTGATTGGGGTTGGATTGGTAAAGCGATCCAGGGGGAATTTGGGGAAACATTTTTCCTAGTTTATTTCTTTATCTTAAGTGTCTCATTAAAGACAAGTTATTGTGAATACAGAGGAGTTGTATAAGGACACTCTGCTGTAATTTTGCATACATATTTAAACTTTTATAAAAAAGTTGTATCTTTAAAAATGATCCATGATGACTCTTGCCATAATTTCAGTAGTTCCTTTGTTCTCCCGATATTATGTGATTCATTTGCATCTTTCTCACTAGACTGTAAGCTTCTATATGGTCAAGGACATGTGTGACTATCTTTTAGATCTACTTGAGAGCACAGGGACTGGTCTATAGGAGACATCCAATCATTTTTTCAGCTGAAATAGAAGAAAAGCTAAAATGTGCCATTTTCCATATAATATACCAAGATGGTCCACAGAAGTCAATGATACTATTTCATAACAAAATGTGCGTGCTGACTGTGCTCTATTATGCTGAAGATATTAGAAGTACATAGTTCTGATCCAAATTTTACTTATCATATCTATATTTTATTTCTTTGTATGTTGCATGATTTTGGTAAATGTTCCACTTCAAATAGAATTGAAAATACAAACTAAGAAGACGCTCAGGTTTATTTTTTTAGAAAGCCAATAATGTAATTAAGATAAAAACCAAATAAAAAGAATAGTTCAGATGACAGCAGTGGATAAACCAGGATTTGGGGTATGAGTTTATAACCTCAAACCGCTTTCAGTCTGGGAAACAGGAGGGCCATCTCTCCTGTCTGAAAGGGCAATGTTAAGGATCAAGAAAGATGATATATTTACATGGATTTCTCAAATTAGGAGACAAAGGCCATGAGTAAGCTAGATCACCATTGTTATTCTCAGAAACCATGCATTTAATCATGTCATTCAGATAACATCTTTATTAATTGTACAGGTCATCTGAAAAGGAATTGCTTCTGAGGTCTTCCATATGCCAGAAATAAAAATATTTTGTGTGTGGGGCACGTGGGTAGCTCAGTTGGTTAAACTTCTGACTCTTGATTTCGACTCAGGTCATGATCTCTGGGTCCGGAGATCAATCCCTACATCAGGCTCTGTGCTCAGTGGGGAGTCTGCTTGAGATTCTCTCTTTCCCTCTGCCTCTCCCCCAACTCGTCCTCTCTATCTCTTTCTAAAAAATATGTGTATGTTGTATATTTCTTTTAAAATGTGCTCTTCTTGAAAGAGCTTCAGTTGGACCCAGTGTGGGCACAGTAGGAGTTGGCATTCTAACAGGGAAAACAGCAGTGATGATTGCACAGAGCTAACGAAGACGATGATGTATCAACTCAGGGAGAAAGTATCCATTTGAGAAAGTTAATTCTTAATCACTATGAAATTGTTTTTCAAAGGCAGGTGACTATTTTGTTTGCAAAAAAAGACTATAGTTAAGGAACGATGCTTCATGCATTGTACAAGTAATTTTAAGTATTATGACTGTGTAATAGGCATAATTTGCCGAACTCTCAACATTCGTTAGAAAAGAACAGAAAAATTTATGAGGACTTAGCCTAGAAATTATTTTTCCAGAAAATTTTCCCAATACCTTCTCTTTTGGAATCTTTCTGATTCTAATCCTGAAAACTGGGTTGAATATCCCTTCCGTAATTATTAACAAACTGCATTGTGATTTCCATCTTTACCTCTTTACCTTTCCCACTAAAGCCAAAATTCATTGGTGACAGGGACTACGTATATTCCAGATTTACTCGATCATCAAACACAGAGTTTTAGAACCTGCAACTCTATCCAGGAGGCACTGACGATAGTGCCCAGGGAAGCTGGCCTCCGGTGCGGGGAGAGGGGACGGTCGATCTGTTGCAGCAGCACAAAAAGAATCCTATCAGATGATGGATTTCATTGCGTGAGGATGTGAGATTTCTGAAATTGAGACTTGGGCATGGTGTAGTTACAGGATAACAAGATTTGCAGGGGCCCCTAATGATGGATGGCCGAGCACACCATTGAGGTGATGGGGGTCAAGGAATTGAGAGATACATTTTGATGCTGAGGTGGACATCTCAGTACCCAGGAGACAAGGACGCAGGACCACTGGAGAGAGAAATGGTGCTGCCGTGTGCAGTGGTGAACACTGAAATAAGAACGACACTTTGCTGTATTTTTTAGTAGAGAAAAGTCAATGTTCAGGAAGCAACATGGAGAACGTGCTCCTGGTACACCGCCAGAGTAAATCTGTGGCAGCTGTCAAAGGTTAAAGACAACCAACAAGCAAAAACATCATTTGGAAAGCCTTCAAAGGGAAGCACCAGGATCAGGAGAGCCCTACCAGCTTCTCCCATGGTTGTCAGTGTACTATGAGAACTTAGTCCACGTTGTGATGGATGGATGAAAGAAAAAAATAATTTGATGAATGTGTGAATAAGGAAATGAAAAAAAATGCAAGATCTGTCTAGTCAACATGATTACCCTGTGGGTAGTCTTTCATTTCTCACATTTGGTTTTCTGTCTAGGAATTGTACAGTAATAACCGTCCCCCACACACCCCAAACCACCTTGAGTTCTGCTTTTATGGACTCGCATTGTAGGATGTTTCCATAATTGATTAATAATACTCTCACTTTGGAAAACGGAATGAAGTTTGCCAGAATTCCTCAGGCTTCGAAAGGCCAGCTCCACTGAAGCTGTAAAAAAAAAAAAGTCACGCCTGTATTTTCTGTTCTCAGCTTTGTTAATCATTTCCAACAATGAATCACAGTATATCACAGACACCAACATTTATTGCCTTCCGTCTCATTGCTCTGGTGTGCAATATCAAAAAGAGCCAATCACTGAATTATAATATGCAATCTCAATGTTCACACTGCTGCAGATACTGGAATTATTTACAACAACTGGTTCTCTTTAGCACAATAACTAGTTACAAAGAAAAGATGCACCGGACACTTACCTTTTGTGATGAGGATACAATCATATTAAGATGACACATGTGCCACAAGGAACTTAATCTAAGGAGGATAAACATCCAAGTAAACTGGGATTTAACCCTCAAATATTAGACTAAAGAATTTTGCATGCATGGTTTTGATAAGGGGGTAACATGAGCAGCAGTGAAAAATGCAGGTTTTGAAGTTGAAAGAATAGGTTCAAATGTATTTGCTGCTTTTTATCTGTTATGGTTGAATTGTGTTTCCCCTAAAAAGCATATGTTGAACTCCTAATCCCTAGTAAGCCAGAATGTAAATCAGAGTGTAATCTTATTCGGAAATAGGCCTTTACAGAAGTAATAAGTTAAAATGAATTTTTTAGGGTGGGTCTTAGTCCAGCAGGGATGGTATCCTTTTAAGAAGGACAGATTAGATGAAGGGACAGACAGGCACAGAGGGGAGACAGCCATTGAGGAGGGAGGAGGGAGACCATCCCAATGTCAGTGATGACGGGCAAAACCACCAGAAGTGGGGAGAGGCAAACTTACAGTTGTCAGAGGGAGCTTGTCCTCGAAGACTGGGACACCAGCCGTTTATGTGGTTCTAAGCCGACCGGTTTGTGGTCCCTCGTTAATGTGGGTTTAGCAAACGAGGTAATTATCTACAAGGTGTTTGAGAAAGGCACTTACATTTTTTGATCGTGCGAACTTTTCTGTACGGTGGCGATGATGTGGCATCTTGTAACCAGGGAGTTTTTTGGGCAAAATGAGAAGACATGCTATAGTCAGGAAACCGTATATAATTGGTGCTTAATAAATGGAAGTTGTTACCATGATATTTTTAAAATAAAGTCTTTCCAGAGGTTTAAGAATCCTAATGATAAAAAATCATGAAAATGATTTTGTTCTTTGTTTTCTATTTTCATTATGAAGTGTGATTATGTCTAAAGTTTAAGCGCTGCAAATACTCACTTTCTAAGCTATTTATAATAGAAAATTAATCCAAGACTCTAAAAGCACTCTCTTTTATTTTGCACTTTCATTAAATGGCCATTCTCCCATGCTTGAGGGTATTTCTAGTGAGATGAAACAGTTTGCCAAAAATGCATAATTAGCACCAAAATTATTACACTACATTTTTTATCGTGACAGTAACAAAGCTTTAGCAGTGCTGTAGGACTGTTTAATTAATTCGCCATGTACATGTTAAAAGGAGGAGGAATAAATGGGGAAATCAAATTAATGCTCATGTTTCTGCAGAAATTCTATTAACCTGGCTCTTCAGCAACAGCAGTCTAGCAGGGCTTCTGTGCCCCTTTACATTCACTTGGAGTGAACACCTGCTTGTCCCGACACTGCGGACACGGACCATCCTGTACTCACCCTGAACAAGTCACAAAGCCAGGAACTGACATGGATGAATTACTAAGGACACGTACGATAGCTTAGATAACCAAGGATTGTTTAGAAAATCCTCCAGCGTATAGACAAATGATTTTTCCAAATATATTTATGAATTTTACACTTAAAACCTGAGTAAACACAACATAGAGTGCAAGTCTCATATAAATGCTGACTCTAAATTTCTAAATATACATCATAGGACTTGGGATTCAGTTAATAAAAGGTAAAGGCAATAAATTTCAGTAATATTATAATGGATTACATAATGGAAAATTCAGTATGTCAGTAGGTTATTAATTTATATTTATAAACTTTTAAAATTTAGCCATCATTTCTGGTTTTTATAAATTTAGTCAAATAGAAAGAAGGCTGCTTAGGAAAATTAGCAATTAGTACCATTTTTCTGGAGTACTTCCAAAGCATTCCAGTTAAAGACAAGTGTCCCACCTTTACTACTGCTATGTGATATTCACCAGGACATGTTAAGTAATGCAACCTGTAAGAGAATAAAACAAGAGAAATTTCCTTTTAATTGAAGTATCGTTGACACACAATGTCACATTAGTTTCAGGTGTGAAACTTAGTGATCCCGTAGCTGTGCTCGTTGTATTCTGCTCACCACAAGTGAAGCTGCCATCTGTCTCCACACCACACTATTATAGTACCAGTGCCTGGTTCCCCTGGGCTGTACCTTCTCTCCTTGGGACTTACCCATTCCATACCTGGAGACCTCTATCCCTCACGAGCGTTCACCCATTTTCCCATCCCCACCCATCCCTCTCTCTCGCAATCATCAGCTCTCTGTATTTATGGGTCTGTTTGTACTTTTTTGTTTATCTGTTTGTTATTTAGATTCCACATAAGGGTGAAATCATATGGTATTTGTCTTTCTTTAACTTATTTCACTTAGTAGAATACCCTCGAGGTCCAGCCTTGTCATTGCAAATGGCAAGATCACATTTTTTTAATGGCTGAGTAATATTTCATTGAAAAGCTACTTTTTTTTTTTTTTATTTCAGAGCTTGAACTAAATCATGGGAGAATTTTTTCCCCACATTTTCCCCAGTTTTATTGAGATGTAATTGACATAAAGGACTAGGTAAGTGTAAGGGGTTCAGCAGAATGATTTGATTGGAGTTGAATTTATACCATAGAAATCAGCAAATGCTTGATCTCAGGGATGCCCCCTCCCCCAAAGCACATGTTGTTAAATAACTACAATTCTACTGCTGTGAGATGCACATGCCTACAAGTCCCTGAGTAGCTCCGATGCTGCCTTTTCCATCCTGGTCACACTGCGTCAGCTGTGGTCTGTGTCACCGTCATCACACTCTATCCGGAGCCTTGTTCCAGCACCTGGATTTTCTAACCTCTTATGCAGTCCTGACAGAAATATGTGCCCCACCCCCTCCCCCGGTGCTCTGCTGTAACTCTCTCATGTGCTTCGTTCCTTGGCTTCCATGTGGTCTCCCTGCTGTCATTACGTCATTGCTGAACACACTGCGTTCAGTACTGTCGCAGATAGGGTCTTCTATAGGTTCCATAGAGCATTCACAGAAACATGAAGTCCTGTCACTGTCCGACACCAACCTGCATGCCTGAATCGTCTCCCACTGAGAGAAGAAGGTCCTGATCTGCCATCACTACCACTCTTGGACCAGCCACAGTCTGACTTGGACCAGCTCCCTGGGGGGGACTGTCATCACAGCTGACTTTGTCTCACTAACTCTGTCTTAAACATCTTGGGGGACTGGGGCTTTGCCAGCCCTACCAGGCAGCTTCAACCACCCCATAGCATTGCTCAAGTCTTCTTTAATGTTTGTGATGTTCTTCTCCTCCACCCTTTCCCACCTACGATAACCTTATCCATAGGTCCATGCTTTGTTCTGTTAGATTCTCTGTTTGTCTTGACACAGCCCAGGAAGATTTTTTTTTTCAAATTTTATTTTAATTCCAGTGTAGTTAATATACAGTGTAATATTAGTTTCAGGTATACGATACAATGATTCAAGAATTCTATGTATGATCTCGTGCTCATCATAACAGTGCACGCCTCATCCCCATCACCTATTGCCCCCACCACCCCCACCTCCCCTCTGGTAACTATCAGTTTGTTCTCCATAGTTCAGAGCCTGTTTTTTGCTTTGCCTAGAGAGCAAAAGCCTGTTTCTTGCTTTGCCTTTGTTCGTTTGTTTTGTTTCCTAAATTCCACATAGGAGTGAAATCATCTGTTAATTCTATTTCTGCCTTATTTCACTGAGCATAATACTCTCTAGCTCCATCCACGTTGTTGTAAGTGGCAAGATTTCATTCTTCTCTACGGCCAGATATTCCATTGTACGTACCACTTCTTTCCCCATGCATCAGTCAGTGGACACTGGAGCTTCTTCTATATTTGGCTGTTGTAAATAATGCTGCCATAAACGTCGGAATGCATGCATTCCTTCAAACTAATATTTTTGTAACCGTTGGGTAAATACCTAGAGGTGTGATTGCTGAGTCCCAGGGTAGCTCTATTTTTAACTTCTTGAGGAACCTCCACACTGTTTCCTGGAGTGGCTGCACTGGCTTGTGTTCCCTCCAACAGTGAACGAGGGTTCTTGTTCTCCACGTTCTCACCAACACTTGTTGTTTCTTGTGGTGTTGATTTTAGCCTTTCTGGCAGGTCCGAGGGGATAGCTCATTGTGTTTGTATTTGTATAGCCCAGGAGGAATTAATCACTTATTCCTCTATATTGTCGGTTTTTTACTCTGCATTTGGTGGTTCTTCTTGGTGACTGTAAATTTCATTATGGTCAGAGAACAAAGCTTATTTCTCCATCTGCTTTCTGCCATTTGGCCTCCTAGTGTGTGACAAATGGTAAGTACTGAACAGACAGTTGAAAAAAACATGCACTTAGCTCTCAATACTTTGAATGTTGGTGGAATATTTATGAGCTGAAAACAGAGAATAGTGTGCGTTCTGGAACTGTCTACGGGAAACAAGATTGACGGCAGGAGATCCCACTTGGGGCAGCAAAGACCCAAAGGGTCAGGCATGAAGATTTGGAAGATTATGGCCACCCACAGCCATAAGCCAAATGGTGTTTTGTAAGGGTCGCTAGCTCCGCAGGGCTCGGTAAGACAGGCAATATCATTACATCACAGAAATGTGTACAATTCAGTTCAACAAAGTAGACTTGATTCGTCAGGTAAAGCTCACATTGTGTTCTATGTCCTCTTAATAGGTTAAAATAAATGTTGGAGAAAAAAAAAACTTTCCAGAAATTTACTTTTTAACAGTATCCTCAAGTATATACAATGACACTTACTTAGGTGAACTAACAACCACAAAAAATTCAAATATCCTCAACTTCATGCATTCTTAAAATCTGAGTCTGATTGAGACCTTATCCATGTTATAGAAGTCAGCAGCTACTTTTAGAAATATGTATTATTAGCAATATTTTCTATTTTTAAATATATAATGCATATTCAGTAACATGTTTATAATAGACATGTATTAAATATTCATAATAAACAATATTAAATATGTATGCTTAGCAGAATACATTGAGAACAGACAAAATAATTCCAGGCACTACACTAGGCATTTCACATATATGAAATAAGATTAATTGACATTCTATGTAGTACAAACTTAATTAGCAGTTCTGAACAACTACAGCTCAGTAACATAAATGTAATGTCTCAGTCCTCTGCATATTGTAGTGTTGATTAAATATACAAATGTTAGAATGTAATATTTTCTGAATGTAACTTTCGTTTTCACTGAAGTAGACTCTGTTGCTCATGACTGTCTCCCAGAACTTCTGTGCTGCGATGGTTACTGTCTTAGTCCTTCTGGCTGCCAGGACAGAAGACCACAGCCTGTAAATGGTAAACGTGTGTTTCTCACACTACTGGAGGCTGGGTGTCCAAGAATATGGCACCAACAGATTTAAGTCTGGTGAGAGCCGATGTCCTAGACAGATGCATCTCCTTGCTGTGTCCTCCTCACGTGGCAGACAGGGTGTGCGAGCTCCGTGGGGTCCCCTGTGTCAGGACACTAATCCCATTCACGATGCTGCTTCCTCATGACCTAGTTCTTCTCCGTGGCCTCACCTCCCACTACTGCCACTCTGGGGTTAGGACTTCATCGTGTGATGCTGTGAGGTCATGAGCATTTGGCCTCTAGCAGTCACCATTCTTCTGGATTCAAGGATGAAGCTGGATGGCATCCTTGGTGACAAATAGCAGAGATTAGTTATCTGAATATCATCTCAAAAACATGGCATAACCAGTAATTGTGAGAAAATTCACACGCGGAGCAAAAAGAAATGGCATGTTATCACGGGTGTACCTGTGTAACTTTGATCATACATTCCAAAAATACATGCATACCTCGTTAGGTTGTGCTTCATTTTACCTTGCTTCAGACACTGCAATTTTTTTTTTTTTGGGGGGGGGAAATTGAAGGTTTGTGGTAACCCTGCATCAAGCAAGTCTTCCAGGGCCGTTTTTCCAACAGCATGCGTTCACTTGGCATCTCTGTGTCGCATTTTGGTGATTCTCACAATGTTTCAAACTTTTCCATTATATATTTTTTTATGGTGATATGTAATCAGTACTTATAACTTGTTGAAAGGTCTGATGATGGTTAGTATTTATTACCAAGGAAGTATTTTTATTTTTTAAAGATTTAGTTTAGAAAGAGTGGGGAGGAGCAGAGGGAGAGATTCTTTAAGCAGACATTAAGAGATTCTTTAAGTCAGACTCTGACTCAGGGCTCAACCCCAAGACCCTTGAAATCATGACCTAAGCCGAAACCAAGTGTCCGATGCCTAACGGACCGAGCCACCAGGCTCTCCAACAATGAAATACTTTAAAATTAAGCTATGTTCGTTATTTTTGTAGACACACTGCTATTGCACACTTAGTAGGCTATGTTACAGTGTGAATGTAACTTTTATATGCATCAGGAAACCAAAAATTTCATTTTCCTCTCTTTATTGCAGTGATCTGGAACCAAACCCATAATACCTCCAAGGTATGCCTGCATATGGTTCCACAGAAAAAACAAAAATCACAATATTCAAAAAAAGAGCTACCGTTTCTAGGCAGTTCAGCTGTTAGAACAAGAAGCATGATAAGCCTTTGCTGACCTCAGTCTCCTCAAATTCCTGATGAGGTGAATTGAATGGGACCAACGTCATGCATGTAGATGATCTCAGGAGGTATGACTTAGCACCATCCAGGCTCCTATCATATTCTCAAAATCACCGTACACTGTGTTTTAGAAACTGTTGAAACATTCTTGCTACTCTTTGACGTGAGAGCTGTATGGTTTTTCCCGCCTTGGCAACCAGAATTCCTTACCTTTCTGCCATGATCCCTGCAGTGTAGAGATCACATCTTCGTGATAGCAGCCATTAAAAAAATTAGAGAAGCTATTTATATCTGGTCTGTGCTGTGCAAACACACACGCCTAGCAGTGTTGCATGGTGAACACATTACACTATGAATATTGAGCTAGCAAGTCATGGGATAAGCAAGTTTCATAAAGCCGAGATCAATAAAGTATTCCGTACATCATAACCTGAGGGGTGAGTAGTGACTTGCTCGTCACCGTTCTTCCTCGGGCACTGATAAGCAGATGGCCTTTCACCTTCACGTTAACCTGTTAATTGTTACTATTGCAGAAAAAGAAAGTTACTATTTCTATGATTGATTTTTCCGTTCAAGAAAACCTTGAAAGAGCGAGACAGTATGGCTAATATTAGGCATACAAAGAGTATATGGATAATCAGGGTAACATATTTATTGACGGTATAGGCAGAGGGAGAATAAGTTTAGAAATGTAAAATTAAATGTATTGACTTTCTAATAATAGGTAGACATATTCTTTCCGATTATCATGATAAGTTTATTCCATCCCCCTTTTTGTTCTGTCCTTTCTTTGCTCTTTGAGTTTCTTTTAGAAAAAAATTACAATTTAATGGCAGTATAAGGGCAAAGTTTTCCATTTCTCTCTTTTTACATTAATATCACATAATGTATTTTACTACATAGATTTTGTAAGTGTGCATACACCTTTTTCAAGGGACAGTGGAATCTGCGAGGTCCTTGAATCCATCATCTCTACTGTCCTTTTCAAGGAACAGTGTTCCTGGATGGTCCTTTGAGCCACCCTCACACTCCTGGTGAGGGAAATTAGGAGCAGCCTCCTGTGGAAAGAGAGAAGGGTCTGGAGTCGCATCCCTGTCTCCACCAACGCAGGAGTGGGAGGTGTGTTCTCTACATTGAGTTTGGAAGGACGACCATCTGATGTTTTGCTTCTCCTCTCTTTTATGGGAATATCAGCATTTAGTGGAACCCTAAACATCGCCGGCCGGTTACCTCCTTCTGACGGCCGCTTCTCGGTTTTCCAATCGCATTTCAGCTCTGGCTACTGAAATTCACTAAGAAAGGATGTCGCATTGTTTTCGATGTCATTTACAGGAAGATCAACTTTAACAAGTCAATTACCTACTATAGACAGGGGAAACCCAGAGGCACTTAAGAATATGAAACATTTATTAGATAAGCTTTACCTTCTTTTTGTTTACTATCCTTGCTTAAATGATGGCACATTCATATTTGAGAGAAGCATCCAGGTCGTGCTTACTGGGCATGGTTGCCTTTGAATTATGAGGGAAGATAAATTACTTTAAAATCCGAAGTCAATCTTTCACTATCACTGGAGGTGAATTTTAAATTTTTTTTTGCTCTCAAATCTCCAAAGGGATTTCAATTTTTACATCGCAGTAAAGTATAGAAGCTGTTTCATTTTTATTTTTATTTTTAATGGTGTGGTAAGGTAAAACGATTTGGGAAGTGACAGCCACAAGTCCATAATGTGAAAATCGGTCATATTAGCATTTTCTCTATGCACAGTCTTTTACATTTGAAGGGGAGACAGAGACAGATAAAATCTTTCAACCAGTGCTTAGGAAGGCAGAGTTTGTAAGGCATATTCTTTGTCAGGTAATGAGATCCCAGTCAGGAGTTTGGGCTCGGTTCTTTGTAAACTTGTTTTCCTTTACACATCTAGGGAAGTTTCTAGATCAAGAAGAATTTGGAACAAGGGAAATTTTGCATGGATATTTTTCTCAAGAACCGGTAACCCTTTGAATTAGAATTATCCATGTTCTTTTTGTCAGGGAAAGTGAACAGAAGAATGTTAAGCTCCTTTCACACGGTGTCTCGGGCTTGAGCTCTCATTTCAGGGTAGTACCACAGACCGAGGAGACTCACTTCACTGACGGCCCTACAGGATCTTACAGTTCCAGACTTGCTGGCTCTTCATTGTGGTCAGAAAAAGTCAATGTGAAAGAGAGGGAGCCTCCTCCACGGGCCTTAACAGGATATTGACTGTCTAGAACACAGCCCAAATCAAGGTGTGGTGGGCCTGAAATAAATGTAAAACTGATGAAAACGTCAGCCAACTTTTAGTGAATATCTGTATCATTACTTTTTAGTCATTCCTGTATACATGTAGACCCCCTAGCACACACTCATGCTCACAAGTCTTCATTCGTTCATCAGGACACATTGCATGCTTCTGTCAAACCCTATGCCATGTACTAGATACATAAAAGCTGCAAACTTTGAAGCAACCACAGTGCAACGCCATCATGGAGAAGCATGTGTACTGTAGTGGAAAAATGTAGATCTCTCAAAGCAGAGTCCCTATCCCTGCTCTAGGGAACATGTGTGATGGCATTCGGTATGAAGGTTGGTCAGTTCCTTTTTTTTTTTTTTTTTTAAAGATTTTGTTTACTTATTTGACAGATCGCAAGTAGGCAGAGCAGCAGAGAGAAAGGGGGAAGCAGGCTCTCTGCTGAGCAGAGCCCGATGCAGGACTGGACCCCAGGACCCTGAGATCATGACCTGTGCTGAAGGCAGAGGCTTAACCCACAGAGCCACCTGGATGCCCCGAAGATTGGTCAATTCTTAAAAAGGGATTTCAACGCTCTTCTAATGCTGTGTGTCCCCAGCAGAGAAAAGTCTTCATCCAAAAGGTCCTAGAGCAAATAAATGTCCCTAAAAATATTCTTGGAACATTGCCAGACCATCGTCCTCTATTAAAAAAGGAGGTGGGCGTGATTTTAATCATTAAAGCAGTAAATTCTGCATTAATGTGTGGAGACCTGTTTGAGCACATGGTGAAAGATACACACTAGTAGTGTACAAAGAGTCGCGAGGCATAGCTTAGCGGAGTAGATAGTTTATAATTCTCACAGGAACGTATAAAACTCTCATTTTCCCTTGAGAATCATTAACGTAAAGACCAGCAGTCATTCAGAGAACCTATCTTAGTACATCTTAGTACAACTGTATTTTTTTTAATAGTCTTTTTTAAGATTTTATTTATTTGACAGAGAGAGACCACAAGTAGTCAGAGAGTCAGGCAGAGAGAGAGGAGGAAGCAGGCTCCCCGCGGAGCAGAGAGCCCCATGCGGGACTCGATCCCAGGACTCCAGGATCATGATCTGAGCTGAAGGCAGAGGCCTTAACCAACTGAGCCACCCAGGCGCCCCGACAACTGTATTTTTTAAAACCGTTGCTGATATAAGAGAGGTGGGGACAATAGTTTTGAGATGAAGCCTTCCGCAGTGTGAGCCCTTTAAAGTTAACCCTCAATAAAAAGTCTGTGTTTCTGTAAGCGACTGAAACAATGTCACAGATGCTCATTAAAAGTTTGTGGAATTGGTAGTTTTTTGTATATTTCAGCCCCGTGGAACATTAGGTTTAGCCACGCGTACAGTCAAAGCTCTTTTCTGTGTACCCGCGCGTACTCTCCGCTTTGTTCCTGCTGCTTTCTGCCTCCCCAAGCGTCCGCCGGCTGCCACTTCTCTCGTACCTGAAAGGTCTATGAGGATGTCCCTGGGTTTTGTTTATCTGCAGATGTCTTCATTGTTTTAAAGGGATTGCCACAAGATTGCAGCTTCTACCTGGCAAGCATTTTATTACTGTTCCGTAAAGATCTCACTGGTTACCTCCTACCTTCAGTTTTTCTGGGGAGAAATCTGTCCTCGGTTTCGCTGTGGCTCCTTGGACAGTCTGTTGTCGATGACTGATGTCAAGGTTTTCCTTTGCAATCTGATTTGCTCTGTGTGTAATCTGATGTCTTTAATCACTTCTGGAAGCTCACCTGCCATTGCCTCTCCAAATACGGCTTTTGCTCCGTTTTTTTTTACTCTCTCCTTGTGGAGAAACGTTACTTACTATTTCTCACGTCATCCCTCCTCTCTGACAATTGCTCATTGTACTGTGTGTCTCAGATACTTTGTACCGACCTTCTCGTTCTCGAATCCTCCCTTCTTCTTTGCCTAACTGCTATTAATTTACTTATTTTTTTTTCATTTGTTATTGCCGTCTTTCAACTTTAGAATTTCTGTTTGATTTCTATTGTCGTAGCTGTCATTTTTCTCCTGACTTCCTAAATTCTGTCTTCCATTGTCTCGAGCACATGAATCACGGTTATTTTAAAACCCGTGTTTGATGACTTCGGTGTCTGGAGTTCTTCCTGTGAACCTCCTCGAGCTCTGCCTTCTTCCACTCACTCTGCGACCTTTGGTTTCCCCCGGAATGCTGGGGACCGTGGAGAGAGGTCTATTATGCATTTGACTGGAGGACCCTCCGAATAAAAGCCTGTAGGCATCTTTTGAGATTCTGGATGATGGTAGGTCCCCCCAGAGAGGGTCTGCTGTCCTTCCAGCAGCTAGTTCAGCTGCAGCAGACCACCTTAATCCAATCAAAAAGTGAGCTGATTATAAACTGAATTTCAGCGTTTATGGACCCAGGTGTGTTCCAGGTGGAGCTTTGTTCAGATGTAGCCCTTGCAGGATCAGCGCAGACTAAAACCCCCTTCCGGAACCCTAAACTCCGTTCTCTCTCCTGGGGGAATGAGCAAGTGAGTCTCCCTTCTCGGTAGATCTTTACTGGCAGTCCAGTGCCCGCGGTGGGAGAGGGCTGCCGTGAGCTCACCGCTGTTCTCTTTCTGGCTGTCGCAGCTGCCTTCATCGTTCACCCCCGTCTTCCCAGCAATCGTGGTCTCTTTAGTAGGTTCACCTGGTTCCCTAATCAACTTCAGCAGAAGTATTGGTTTGAAACAAGGTGTTCTGCTGTAGCCGGAAGCACACGTGCTGAATGGTATTCGAAGTCGGCCCTCCACTGCCGAGACGGCAAGTTCAGGGGCTTATTCCCTGCCAGGCGGGGGGCCCACGGGGTGTGTTTCCATTGTGGCTCCAGCCCTGCAGGGAAGGAGTCGGTCCCACCGACTCCCCGGAGCTCCTCAGTGAAGCCGGATCCAGACCCACATCTGCCCTGATCCCGGGGCCGTGCTAGCCTCTCCCGAGCCAGCCTCCTGATCACTGCCCTGCGCTGATTTTAACGGGCATTCTCCGGCTGCCCGCCGAGGCTCCTGGAACCAAACTCTCTCTGGGCTGACTGGACCGCGTGCCTGAGTGAAGCTGACTCGGGGCCATTTGGAGCCGGTTGGAAGGCGTCAGGAGAGTGCCTGGATGTGGGTGGGAGCTCTGTGGCCCCGGGGCTTCTTGACTCCTTTGCTCAGAGCCCAGCAAAGGCAGTTTGCCTGTGCTGCCGGCATCTGCTTGGCCTGACAGCGGCCCCCACTAAGAGTTCTCTGGAAGGTGCTGTAACTGTCCTGGGAGCCCAGAGTAAAATAAATCCCCTTTTCAACTAACTTTATTTTAAAGCTGGGGAATTCATTTCTCAGTACTCTCCCTTCTGAAATATGAGTCTTAATGAGATATTGAGTGTTTTTACACTGAGTGCTGAAATCTATTTTATATATTTTAAAGGCATGATCTTCACACATTTCATATAAAAGCTTTATCTCCTACTCAAACACCATTCTGTTTACAAAACAGAAAACATCTCCTGATGAGATCTGCTGAGCTAAAAAGGATAAAATTTAGAATCCTGTTTTACACATATGACTGAAAATGTATATTGACAGGCAATAGAGTTCAATTAAATAAGAGTATATTAAACTCAAAGTACTTTATTACTTCCCTCTGTATTTGGTTTGTTTTTTGTGTGTGTGCATAAAATAGACACTGGCATGCCTAAGTATTTTTTATCCTAATATAAACCTATTTTTGTTCATTGCCAGGCTAGTTCTATCCACAACTCAACTAAATTTACAAAATAAAATTGATCATTCATAAACATTATCCTTGGGAAAAAAAAAAACTTTCTACTTTTCATTGCTTAGTTAAAATTATCTTAACGTTTTATCGTAGGGTTTTTTTTTTTTAAGATTTTATTTATTTATTTATTTGAGAGGGAGAACATGAATGAAGGTGGGGAGGGGAGGAGTAAAAGGGGGAGAGGCAAACGGACTTATTACTGAACATGGAGACCAACGTCAGGCTGCATCCCAGGACCCTGAGACCATGACATGAGCATAAATCGAGAGTCAGACGCTCAACCGACTGAGCCACCCAGGCGCCCCTTTACCTTAGTTTTTCTTTTTCTTTTCTTTTTTTTTTAAGATTTTATTTATTTATTTGACGGAGATCACAAGCAGGCAGAGAGGCAGGCAGAGAGAGAGAAGAGGAAGCAGGCTCCCTGCTGAGCAGAAAGCCAGATGCAGGGCTGGATCCCAGGACCCTGGGGTCATGACCTGAGCCGACGGTAGTCGCTCAACCAACTGAGCCACCCAGGTGCCCTGTTCACCCAGAATTTTATCAGTTGTCTACAGTGCGCAAGGTACTGGGGACACAGGACGAAGTTGGCCAGTCGTTTTCCTTCTTAGCACCTAGAAGTGAGTTTGACAGTGTCGTTGACTCCGAGGAGATGCCAGGCACGATGGCAAGGAGGAATGCAGCAGGGTATCTGCATTCACTGAGTTGGAAATGCAGCCAAACAGATGCTAAGTACAACAAAGTGAGATACAACCCGTGCACGCTAAGGCAGGGGACACCCCAGAGAAGGGGACTTATTTTGGTTGATGTCATTGGGGGCAGCTTCTGGGAGTTGTAACATTGACCTCAGAAGACATGTCACCCTTTTGTTAACCAAAGAGAAAGACTCATTTCATGATACTGATGGAGAAGCAGGAGGAGAGTGAGCTGCCAGGGTAAGAGATGGAAAGGGGGAAGTAGGCAGCTTGTGTGAGATCCCAGAGGTGGTGCAAAACTCAGACTCTGGAACCCGACTTCTGCCCCTGCTGATGGGTGATGCCTCCTAGTGATTGTGTGATGGTAGGGAATTTCTGTGCCTTCCCCAAATCTCTGGTTTCCCTCCTAGAGGTGACTGTAGGCAGGTGCATTAAAGATTAAAGCAGCACCTGTTGTGTATAGTAAGTACCGTATGAATGTCTGATAAAGTTCAAGAAAAAAACTATTTGTTTTTTCTCTGTGTCTTTTTGTCTCGCTACACACACACACACACACACACACACACACATACAGAAAAAATACATTCAAGTGTGTGTGTATTGATCTAAGTTATTACTGTGAAGCTATATGACAGCTTGCAAGAATAGAGTAATACATAATTAAGGTAATTAGAAATATGCTTTTACAAATACAAACATGAAAGGCATGAACAGAGCTCTGTACTCCGAGTTATATACGTAGTTATACAGTTAGCAAATTCACACGCATTAGGCAGATTAATGCAGTTGGAAATTTTTTTTTTAAGATTTTTATTTATTTGTCAGAGAGTGCACACAAGCAGGGGTAGCTGGTGAAGCAGGCCCCTCGCGAGCAGGAAGCCCGAGGCGGAGCTCCATCCAGAGCCTCTGGGATCATGACCCCAAGCTGAAGGTAGATGGGTAACCGACTGAGCCACCTAGGCGCCCCAGCTGGAAAAAATTTTTAACTGAGAATCAAATTGTGGACTTGGACAGAAATGCAGAACAGGCCAACATTGGATTTAAGACTCAGAACTCAGACTGGCATTAGGACAATGAATTTTCCAGGATATTTTCCTGCAGAGATGTCCTTAAAACACAGGTTTGAAAATAACCCACCTTCATGAAGTTTTTCCTGATTCCCCCAGAGCAGCCTCTCATTCTTCTTTCTGAACTTTTGTGTTTTTGCCTTTTACTTACGACACTTTTTTTCTTTCTTTTTTTTATTTATTTAGCGCTTTCTCTGTATGTGTTATCCTCCCTGATCTTTGTAACCTATTTGAATGGAAATCTAAAAATCCCTTTCAGTGTTTCAAACTGCCTTGTACATGATCGTCATTTAAATATATATTTTTCAGTGTAATTAATGAGAAGATGTTATTTTAGAAGGTTAGGTGATCATTATAATTAAGTATATTGATTCAATATTTTACTTGATTTAATACTCTTTAAGTAGTTTTCACAGGATAATTGAAAAAAAAAGTCTGTCATGCCTCCACTCTAGCTTATAGAAATAGATTTTAAAACATAATAGAAAATGAATAATATTCAAAATATTTTTGAAAGAGTCTGTGTTAATTTAATTCACATTGGGGAACACTGTTTAGTCCCTTTAAAATGCTTTTTGTCCCCAGCTTACAGTAAAATGTGAGAAACACTTATCATAGATAGAAAAAGTGCTGGAAATAATTTTTGAGTTAAATTGTGAGTATTTGCAAAGTGGACTTTTTTGAGGTATTGACTAATGGTCAGTTCAATAGCCAAGTTCATTGTTAACCAAAAGTGTGATCCCTGAAAGCCCAAAACTTGCAGGGAAACTGGATCTATCTGATTCTTCTCTGGCCACAATAATTGAACTGGGTTTGCTCCTGTGACTGGATAAGTTTGCCATGTTTATTCATTCAATGCATATTTATTTGCAGTCTGCCCTGAGCCAGGGACTTTGCAAGCCAGGGAATGTCGTTCTAAAGACCTATTCTTTTTTTAAATTTTATTTATTTGAGAGAGAGAATGAGAGACAGAGCATGAGAAGAGGGAAGGTCAGAGGGAGAAGCAGACTGTCTGCTGAGCAGGGAGCCCGATGTGGGACTGGATCCCTGGACTCAGGGATCATGACCTGAGCTGAAAGCAGTCGCTTAACCGACTGAGCCACCCAGTGTCCAAGACTTACTCTTTATCTTCAGTGAGCTTTCAGTCAAGGGCAGGGAAATAAAATAAGGCAGACGCGGAAATGCTCCAACAGGGTACAATGAGGCAGCGTTTTGAGGGAGCAGTTTGTCCTCAGGGTGAGTTCAGGGAAGAGCTTCAAAGAGGAGGCAGAGTCTACACTGAGCGGTGAATAGTGAGTGAGATTCTCCCGCTGAGGAGGAAAAGGTCCTGTTTCCTGCCTGAGGACACAGCCCTTGAGTCCTGGAGGGCTGTGGCTGGCAAGCTGGCCAGCCCGCAACAAGTGTGAGGAGGAAATGGGGTGTCAGGGGCTTCCTAGATCCCGAGAGATCAGAGGGATAACTGAGAGCCGTGTATCTGTGTCATCAGTAAAACCTGCAGAGAAGGAAGACCCCGACTTAGAGGAGATTTCAGGAAAAGTGCCACAGGCTCTTCACTGGTCATTCCGAAGGAAAGACTCCAAAATATTTGGGGGCATCGTTGCTATAATAGATGATAGGCTCTCCCCAGAAGACAGCTATGAAGTCAGCCAGTCTGAAGGGTTTAACCTTCCATTAGGCAAATTTTCCCCCTTTTAACCTCGTATATTTGATGTTGATACATTTAAAAGGAAATTTGAATTCAAGGAGTAAAATCAGTGCAAAAGAAAACAAAAGAAACAGAAAATTAGTGTATATTTCACACATGTTATATATAAATACACAAATTATCATGTAACCCTTGACCTGTTCATAATAAGCAAAGAATTACTAAAGAAAAAAATTATGATTTAATATCTGTCACCTGGGAGATAGGTCCACACTGTGTTTATTGAATTAGAAAAGTTAGCTGAGACCTTTGGGGTTTATACAGCATAAATCTAAATAATCATCTGGTTAATTCCTGAGAAGTAAGTTTAATTGTACTGAAATATGTAACTAAAAACATGGAAAAAAATACATGAGATAAACTAGATTGTTTCCAGTATCACGTTTAGGTAAATTTCTATAAGCATCTTAATATTATTTGAATTGAAATGTATGTGGATAAATATTAACACATATTTATAAAGAGTTGAGTTACGGGTGCCTGGGTGGCTCAGTGGGTTAAAGCCTCTGCCTTTGGCTCAGGTCATGATCTCAGGGTCCTGGGATCGAGTCCCACATCGGGCTCTCTGCTCAGCAGGGAGCCTGCTTCCCCCTTTCTCTCTGCCTGCCTCTCTGCTTACTTGTGATCTCTGTCAAATAAATAAATAATTTTTTAAAAAAATCTTTAAAAAATCTTTTTAAAAAAAGAGTTAAATTTTGGGAAGTAATTTTCCATTTTCTAGTTATTAAAACTGAAAATTATTATATTTAATAATGACATGAAAATTACTTTCATTTATTTAAAACATATTAGTACCAGTATGTAACATTGAGCACTAATGCAAAAAGATACATGCATCCCTATGTTTATTACATATTATCGCATAATAGCCAAATTATGGAAGCCCCCCAAGTGTCCATTCAATGATGAGCAGATAAGGAAGTTGTGGGGGGGGTGTGTGTGTAGTGCAATATTACTTAGCCATAAAAAAGAGTGAGATCTTGCCATTTGTGACAGCATGGGTAGACCTAGAGGGTATAATGTTAAGTGGAATAAGTCAAAGAAAGGTATATACCATACAGTTTCACTCGTATGTGGAATTAAGAAACAAAATAGACAAAGAAAAAAAGAGACCCAAACAAAAAAAGAAAAAGACTCTTAAATACAAATAACAAACTTGTATTTGCCAAAGGGACGTGCAGGGGTGAGTGAAATAAAGGGGATTCAGAGGCACAAACTTTGTTACAAAGTAAGTCACAGAGATGAAAAATACAGCATAGGAAATAATTGCCAATAAGATGACAGTAGTGCTGTTTGGTGACGACTGGGGACTACACCTCTGGTGGTGAGCACTGAGTGATGTTTAGGATTGTTGATTCAGTGTCTTGTGTACCTGAAACTGGTTAACACTGAATGTTCTATTTCAATCCAAACGAAGAAACAAACACGAGTTGAAGATTGAAGCTCAGCCGTTCATCATACAATGATACCCTCCCCCACGACACCAAAAGCAAACATCCGATGTGGTCCTCGCTCTCTTGGTAGAGCAGGAGAGTCCTCGATGAGACATGATGTGAATAAACATAATTTGCAACCATGTTAAGGACCACGAAGGAAAAGCTAGAAGATGTACCAAGAAGAGATCATCTAGTCTAGGTAGTGGGATGAGGAAAACTTCTTTAGGCTGAAGGATGGGCACGAGTGGTTTAGGAGGAAAGATGAGGAGAGAGGCTCCAGGTCAAATCTCGAGGCATGAGGAAGCTGGGTCCTTGGAGGGTGGAGGGGCTGGGAGGGGTTTGGAGCCCAGGTGAGGGAGAGCTGGGACAGGATGAGCCTGAGAGGGGAGGAGTGGCACGTTCCTAGAGCTCCAGGGTCATCCGTTCCCTTCGCCTGTGTCTGCGACTAGAGATGGGATGACGGTAGCGAGCAGACACAATCCATTCATGCCATGTTGGGGACCACTTGTGGGAGGACAGGAGTGGTGGAAAGGTTGTTTAATGAAAAATTACCAGCATCCCTCCAAGGTAGGATGGTGAGTTGGACTGAGGATGTGCTGCTGGAGGTAGACAGAGGTAACACTTCTGGGACCCTAGTGATATGGTGTAGGACTCTCTGATTTATATCTTTATAAGACCACTGTGGCTGCTACGGAGAAAATAAGCTATCAAGGAGTCAGCTTGTCCTAAGAAGGCTCTGAGCTTATCCAGCTGGAAGACCCAGGAGGCTTGGGACCAAGGTGGTACTGAAGGAGGAAGTCAACAGAGTTGGTTGGTAGGTGGGTCTGCAGTACAAGAAAAAGAAGAAAAATATCACCGTTGTCCATGTAAATCAATATACTTTTCATCTTTAGAACAGTCCTTGTATTTAGACAATCTTATTTTATAATTGAGGCCAACCGGAGTTCACGCAGGCGTTGCGGTGCGGCGCGGCTGGCTGGTGACGGGGCCGGCGCCCCTCTGAAGGTCAGTTTGACAGCAAAGTGGGGTGCTCTTTCCCGGCACCCGGACGCCCCCTGGAAGGGATCATCCTCACTCTACCGATAACGTTTGGAAAGTTTAAACCACCTGCCAAATGTCACGCAAAAAGATAATAAATAGTGGGGATAGTTTTGCAAACCAGGATGTGTATCTTTAAAATTCACTCTTTTTCTTACCTCAAGTTTAACATTGATGCCACCTTTCATGGCCGTTTTATAGGATGACATCATAACACAAACAAGAGCGTCGTGACACCAATGACTTGGGGACTTAGTGAGAATCACCTCCAACTTTCAATTGCAATAGGAGACATTAACCGTACGCTCAGGAGAATCCTAGTAACCTTGGGAGAGGTGAAATAGAAGAGATACCATTCTTGGCCATCCTGGTTGAGGGGTGCACTCCATAAATATTTGTGGGATGGAAGAATGAAACATGGACCTTACTTGTTAATACATTCTGGCCAGATTCTATCCTAGAATAAATTAAAGATATATTTTAAAGAACTTTGTTCTCCAAGGGCCGTTTTTCTCCTCGTTATTACTGATGGCACGTGGTTTGGTTTTGTTTTTGTTTTCTTTTTGTATTTATCTGAGAGAGAGAACAATCAGTAGGGGGCAGGCAGAGGGAGAGAGAGAGAAGCGGACTCTCTGAGGAGCAGGAAGCCCTATGTGGGGCTTGATCCCAGAACCTGGAGATCTGACCTGAGTCAAAGGCAAACACTTAATGGTCTGAGCCACCCAGGCACCCCTGATGGTGCACGATATTAAAACAAAGTTTCACTTAACTAGTATTACAGAGGTTGTTAAGAATATTTTGTGTGTAGTCCATACTGAAACAATATTTTAAAAGTGTGTATGTTATTCTATCCTAGAGAAGGTCCATTTAGATTATATTTTGGGCCAGAAGTCACGCATGCATGTACAAGCTTTTATTTTTGTCGCTCTGACTTTAGATGGCACAACGCAGAGACCCCATAGCCTTGTTTTTGTTGTGAGTTAGTAGTATACCCCGAGATCATCTGCTGCTCTGGTTAGTTCTGGAAAGAAGTTTTTCCCGTAGGTCTGGAAGAGCTGATTCAGTTGGTTTAGAGATCTAGAATCCGTTAGCGGGCTCCTAGTCATGTGTTCACGAACACGAGTAAGGGCAAGGGGATCCCCTTAGATGGGAACGCTCCCTGCCGTAACCAAACATGCACGTTTTACACACTTGTCCTTTTGGGATCAACACACTTGCAGAATGGGCTCTCTGTAAGCATTACCCAAGGCACTGAGACCCAAAATGAGATAGGAGTCCGTGCACTCTGGGGAGTCGAGGTGGAAACGAAAGTGTAATTCAGGTCGTTGAATGGTTGAGCCCATTAAAAAGAAAAAGAATAAAAACTCTTACTAAGCACATTGAGTTGGAATCTGAATTGATAGCAAGTGGTAGTTGGCTCATGAAGTCTCACTTTATTTTCCTTCCTGGTATATGATAATTTTATGACCTGCAATATTTTAAAATAAGTACAGAGAAGATTACACATATCATTAACATTATAATCGATCCAGCTAAAGTGTGTTGTGAAATCGATGTCTGGCCCAAAGAAGCTTCATCCTTCATCAGGACAACATAGGGACATAATCTCACAATAATGGTCGAGGGCACTCTTTGTGTGGGTTTTTAGGCTCAACTTAGTAATGAATTCGGGCAGTTGAAAACTAAAGGCATATTTTCATAGTGTGTCTGTGATTTCTAAGTTATAGGTGCGAAATGTAGTCCGATGGAGCTACTTGTTTGTTTTTTCCTTCCAAGAAAGGAGATGTGATGAGCAAAGAAGGACCTGCTCTATCTCCCCTTCTGCCATCGTTGTGTCAAGTTTCTGGAATAAGAGGTCTTTTTCAACTGAGTGTTGATTTTGTTCTTGTTGCTTTTCTTTTTAATAAACATTGTAAGACTTTACCATCTCTGAGAAGTAACCCAATTATTACCATTGTGGTTAATAAAAGTTTACTCCTCCATTATGCCATTAGTTAGCACATGATGGAACAAAAGATGTGTGTGCAAATTATTTTATAAGTATTCATGGACCACTGGAGTGGGGCCATGAGGCCGTGATTTATACTTAAAACCATATATTTTTTTATTTATTCATTTGACAGAAAACACAAGCAGGAAGAGGGAGAAGCAGACTCCCCACTGAGCAGGGACCCCAATGTGGGGCTCAATCCCGGGGGCCCAATATCATGACCTGAGCTGGAGGCAGATACTTAACTGACTGAGCTGCCCAGGTGCCCCTAAAACTATATATATTTTAGTATAGATGAATTTTTTTAAACTGCTATTGTAAACACCTTTTCTACTACTTTGTTAGATTTGTGAGATCCTTGAATAATGCATACTGGATGTCGTTTGGGGAGATCATGCGTTTTCTGTGGTTTGCTTATGTCTGTATTTTGCTAGTTAGCTTAAAGTTTTCAGTATCTCCAGACTCCTACTTTAAAGCTTGGGAAACTTTCAGACCCACCAGTATTTTTTGAAGAAAATATCGAGCTATGTTTAAACAACAAGACCTAGAGATGTTTGACATCATGTTTTGCAAGTAAATTTATAACCAGATTTTTTTTTAAATTATATTAATTAGACCATATGTTCCATACAAAATATTTGGGACAGTCTTTTTTTGTATATTCAAAAATTCTAATACTAAAATTTCTCATAAAATATTCTACTTTGACTCCTACTATACTTTTTATAACAGATCCATTCCACATTTTTTAAAGTTTACTTTGTCTTTATCTTATTAGATGGTACAAGCTACCAGTGTTTTAGTGGCAACTTTCATATCTGTAGTGTTTAAAATCTGTGTATTGACTAGAATGTTCTATTGTAGATGAATCTGTAACATTGTTCAGAAACCATAGCAAAGTACTTGACTGTGTTCAGGTAATATAAAGTATGTTCTTGGAAAGCACAATTTTGGATAACTGCCTTAAAGTCAACATAACCAACAGGCAACGTGCTTTATATTAGTTTTCCTAAAATCCCTTTATGTAAAATGGAACCTAAATTCAGAGTCGGGAAGACCCAAATATAGACTATACTGTGAAAAATTGGAAACATTGAAGAATAGTAATTTTCTACTCAGTGTAACAATAGCCCTATTTCTAATAAGAAAAATTAATATGTCTTCCAACAGAAGAAGAAAATCTAGAAGGATTAAATTAGTTTTAAAATCTATGGTTGCTTGGAAAATTTCTACTGAATTATTCCCACTGCTGTTTAAAAGGAAGAGGTCGGTGTGAGCATGCCACAGCTGTGCATGGGTCGTCTCAAGCCTTTTTTAGGCTGACTGGTTAGCCACAGCTGCCCAAGACTGGTTTAGAAAATGACAGACCTACACTTATCCGCACCCAATTTTCTCCCAAAATACTGTCACCGAGGCTTGCTTCTTTCCTTGAAGTTATTCCATAGCACGTATGTAGGAAGGCTGTTGTCATGGTGGTGGTTTTTTGGCATTTGAACACAAGTTAAATCAAGTGGCTGTAAGCTGAGGGAGAGCCGTACTTAAAAGGCAAGTAAATGGGTTCTTCAGCAGGAACATTTAGCAAAAGGGCCGCTTTAATGCACACCTTAAATATGGACCTCAAAGCACATTTTCTTAAAGACTGAGAACATCTGTCATTATAGTAACTCGCAAGTTCCCTATGCTAAGCGACCATGCATTTTTTTTTTTTTAATTTGGATCATAGCACTCCGAAAGTTTATGAAGTTAGAAAGTACCTCTTAACTATTCCATAGAGATAGGCGTAAATTAAGCTACATGAAGAAACAAAATGGCAAAGAAAATGCTGAATCAATTATAACTGAAAAAAAAAAAAAAAGATTCTAGGTGCTGGTGGAAGTTATCATTTGACATTTTCCAGTACATTCTTTTGGACGTGTGCCTATGGCAATTAATTGTCATGTTCAGATATACCAAAATGCCCTTAATATTATTTCTGTGTACATGCATTTTAACCTAATTAAGCCTATAGAGGTTCAGAACTTAGATGCTTCCAGAGAGAAGCAGAGTCAAAGCTTGCTTGGTTCAGGCAAAACTTAATTGCTTTGTGCAACAGAACTTAATTTTGACCTAGAGTTCCATACCTTACCTTTCATATAACCACTATTACTTTTACACTTCTAAAGTTTGAAGTGTAGACATTTCTAACATCAAATTGCAATTATACAAACTGTAAAACCTTCTCTGATTTTAGGCTAATTAAAAATTTAGCAAAATTAAAAATGTATTAAAATACTGTCTCCAAGGTTTTTGTGTTTGTTTTCTCCCTGAGCATCTAGAGAAGGAAGCGAAGGAAGAGGTTTAAAAAGCTTACCAATGATTTATTACCTTCTGAACCATTCCTGTATATTCATCTCGTAGGTGTAAAAGAGATTTATTCATTCATTTGTTTAAAACACGCTTCCGACATATGATGAGCCATGCGTGTTGGATAATTGACTACAATTGTTACAAGCCCTGAAGGAAATCATAGTTTATTTGGGAAGCTGCAGATAGGAGCCGGCTGAAACAGGATAATGTAGTTAGTGCTCTGCTGGAATTAATTCGGTGGGGCTGTGCTATAGAAGCAACACTGTTACTTCCCAGCTCAAAGGCTCCTTGGCAGGGATCCTAGACATCCTTATACTTAGTAACACTGAGGACAGGGCCCCAGACTCCAAAGCTGGGATGGTCTGGTGATGTGACTGGGGAAACAAGTCACACTTTCTATAGTCACAATTTACATATTAAAGGAGGAAGATTTTCCTCCCAACTTTTGTAACGTGCAGCGAGCTCTTCTCATCTATTTTTAGGATTTACATGTTAAGTCAAGAAAGACTTAATTGTTTTCAAGAAACACTTCATTGACTTGAGCTCATTTACGAGGAACCCAGCAGGGCCAGGGTGATGACAAATGGGAAAACACTGAGCAGCGGAGAAGGGAGGCGTGGAGCGTGTGTCCTGGGATTGTCGTATGGGAGGCAGCCATTGTTTCAGAGTCCCGAAATCTGGGTAAGAGAAATTGCCCAGTTTTTAAGTCGTTGAAACAAACGGTGTTTCAAACATCCTGGGCAACTGCACCGTGCGGGCCAAACATCCCACATTTATAGGGAAGACTGCCTCCATGTGAGAGCCTTCTGCGATAGAAAAAAAGAAGCTAATTTCTTTTTCTTTTCTTTTTTTTTTAAGATTTTATTTATTTATTTATTTGTCAGAAAGAGAGAAAGCATGCAAGCAGGCAGAGAGGCAGGCAGAGGTGGAGAGAGAGGCAGGCTTCCCGCTGAGCAAGGAGCCCAATGCGGGACTCGATCCCAGCACCCCGGGATCATGACCTGAGCCGAAGGCAGCGGCTTAACCCACTGAGCCACCCAGGCATCTCCAGAAGCTAATTTCTTAATATACGTGATCTTTACATGAAGGAAGGTGGCTAACTTGACTAAGTGTATCTTGGGCATTTGGGAAAGCACACGAATTCCTCCTGATGCTCTAAAATGATGGGTGGTCTGCTGAATTTACATGACTGGTCTTTTAGGGTGAATAATGTTGACTTTGCTAACGGTCACTGGCATGCTGTCCGCCTGAAGGTCAGTCCAGGATTTCTGGGTGAGTGTGACCTGGAGGTCCTTTCTGGGGCTCGGCACCAATTCATGGTTGCATCTCCTTATATCTGATATTTCTAGGCTGTCCAAAGTTTCTTAAACTGAGGTGTTTTCTTTTTACAAGTATTATTCATAGGCAAGATAGACACAATTTTTTTTCACTTTTTAATATTCTCATTTAATAATTCAAAGTACTCTTTTCTAAGTGACTCTGGACTTGTTAAATAAATTTCCAATTAAGTCCATCTATAACACTAGCAGTTGATCTATAACTTCAGATTCTTTTGATTGAACTTAAAAACAATTCACTAATCTGAGGGTGAGGTTTGTCTCTGTCCTTTGGCTTCCGGTTTATCTTCTTCCTATTTTCCATTTCTTAGGAGTCTTTTGATTCTCCCATTGAGGAGGATGGTTTTTCTTTGCTAATGTAGTTATACCCATGAATTTCCTCTGTGGAAAACTAGTAAGTGGTTATTTCTAGGGCTTAGGTTAGGTTTTCTTTCTGATTTCTTCCTGCTCTGTGCCCCCTGTATCTTTCCTTCTCTTGACTGATTATACCTACAACTTCTCCCTCTGCTTTCGCCTGCTCTGCCAGGGAAATGTCCTTCTATCTTTCTAGATAGTTGGCATCTGCTTTCAGACTGGGCTAAATATTTATGGCCTTTCTCTTTTTGTGTGACTTTAAACTTATTTAATTCTTTGTGTTGACGGGGTAGGAACCGGGAGGGCCGGCAGGTACCCAAGAGCCTGGCATTTGGGGATATGCAGTGCTGGTTACCAGCCTGGCCTCGCCGCGTATTGACTGTAGGGCTCGAGCAAGTTACCCTATTTCTCTACGACACCGTCCTATCACCTGTAGGAGAGGTATACCCATATCAACACCTGCCTTGCAAGGTCAAATGCCAGAATATAGGTAAAGTGCTTAGTGAAGTGTCTGGGAAACAGTAAGCATCCTAGGATGATCGCTGTTCATATAATTTTTACTATATCAGAGTTTGTAATTCACGTACATAAGTATTGGGTTGAATGCACAGGACACTCAATGTCTTCCTGTCTTCCCTGCGTTGTCAGGGCTGAGGCACACCTCGTGTGCAGCATGTATTCAACCCATATTCAGAACTGCTCTGTGGTTTGAGACTTTTCCTGCCCAATCCCTTCTTCCCTTTGTCCTTTCATATATGTTGGACCTAAGAGTGAAGATGCTTCCTAACCAGTCCTGTTTGCTCCCCCTCTATGCTCCAGAAGCGGTATCCCCAAATCTCTCATAGATCAATTCCTGCTCTGGTGTCTGGTCCTCAGAGGACCCAGGCAGACCCACTTGCCTAATATCTATTTTCTCTGGTACATTTTGGCTTGGAGAGGCTCATTCCACTCACTGGCAGAGAATGGATTTGAGAGGAATATGACCAAAGGGAAGAGTTTTGGGTTCAAGGAAGAAATCAGAGTAGCTTGTTTTGTGGGTTAGAATTAAGAAGATGGATTTTAAATATACCATGTCAGATTTGGCCGGGTACATGAGTTCCAGGTGGTTCTGCCAGGAAAGCAAGTCTTCATAGGTAAGAAATGCCAATCCCAGAGCCAATGTTCAGGCAGGTGGCTTAACTTTAAATTGCACGTGGACGGCAAGGACCGAGCAGCTATTTGCAAGTGACCAAAAAGACTGATGGAAATCCCTAGTCAGCATCTTTGCTCCATAAAATTTACTGACCTTCGGGTGTAGGTTACATAAATATGAATTATTAATAACTTGATTATATCCTTGGACATAGAGGCTATAACTTTTATGCAACATTGAGGTAATTATATAAGTTCCTATCAGGGACTTAAAAAAAACCCTAACACAACTGGATATAAGTTTCCAGGAATTTAATGGGAGTTCTTCTCTTCCACTTCCCAAAGGTGCATTATCTTTTGCTATTCTCTTCAAGACCGTAGGTCTTAGCCCCTTTTTTATTAATATGACCTCCTGAATGCCATATTTTTTTGTATTGATATAAGATTATATGAGGATCTTAAAAATCATTTCATGATAGAACCAAAAAGAGGAAAACTGGCAACTTCAAAATCATCTAGAATTCTATCATCCAACTCAGAACTGTTATTATTTCTCCATTTACTTTTTGGATCCCCCGCACCCCACTGTAAGTTTATTTTATTTAAGATCATAACAGAATAAAGACAACAGGCTCATGAGGTGACAATATGGAATCCATACCTTGATCATAAGCACGTCCCTATTTAAATATTTGGCTACTTGGGGTGCCCAGGAAGCTTGGTTGGTTGAGTGTCCGACTCTTAATGTCAGCTCAGGTCATGATCTCAGGGTCATGAGATTGAGCCCCGCAGCATGCTCTGTGCTGGGTGGGGAGCCTGCTTAGATTCTCTCTCTCCCTCTCTCTCGGGCCCTCTCCCCCTCTTCCCCACTTTCTCTCTCCCTCAAATAATAATGATAAAATAAAGTTAATTAAATTAAAAAAAATAAACATTTGTAAAGTACTCATGTGCAGGGATGGGGTAGAGTGAAGCGTGCCCCGTTCATGTCTCTCAGACACAAGCTGAGGCATTGAGCGGTAGTGTGCAGAGAATTCCACGGTGCATGCATATGGACTCCAGAGACAGCGGCGTCTTCACAAAGTACCGAACTCCTGCAGAATCGGATAAAGGAGCTCAGAGAAAGAGGCACGAGAACTGGCACGAAACCACTATGCCGAGGTGGGACTTTCCTGCAAACAGTGTCTGTCTACAGCTCTGTCAGGCGTTAATGGAGAAACTGGGAGCTTCATGTTTCCCAGTCCAGCTACAACCTTCACTAAAGCTAATGATTAGGTTTAAAACAGGGAGACGTATTAAGGCTTACAGATTGATTAAGCTTCATGACACAGTTGTGTGGATAGTTTGAAATCAGAAAAAAGGAAGGAATCATGTTTTTAGGTGCAATTACTCACAATATGTTTATTTACTCTGTTTATAAAAGTGGCTACTCCCCAGGTCCTCCTTACCTTTACTGATTAAAGTTCACCATGGTAGTGGTTACGGGCCAGCCTGTCACCTTGTATCTCCACGTAGATGTTGTCACCGGTCCTCTTTGCCCAAAAGTGGGCTATGACACTATGACATATAAAGGCCTTCCTGCCTGAGTCATAGGGGCTTCCAGCAAATGTTTGTTGAAATGATCGATTATCCGCTCAGAATAACACAACGTTGTGTCGGCTTTAGCTCCCCGCTGCTCGTCCCCTTAATCAGATAATGCCTCCACGCTGTGTGTGTGTTTCCTGACAGGTAATTGTGGGCGTTCTAAGATGGGGTGCAGAATGAATAAGTAAAAGCATCTAATGTGAACTTGTTTCACTGTCCGACTCCTCACTCCTTGTATAATAAACGGAACACAGTAGGGCTGTAATAAAGGATGAATGGGGTGAAGAAAGGAAATCTAATCTGAGTGGAGTCTTGCGCCAATTTTATACTTAAACATCTTTGAAATTGGTGTATACAAATGCCTTCTTCCCTCTTTCTCTCCCTCCTTCAGCCCCCCTTCCCCTCCCCTCCGCTCCCATTTTTCTTTCCCCCCTCCCTCCCTCCCTCCCTCCCTGCCTTCCTTCTTTCCTTTATTCTTGGCCTGAAACATCTTCTCACCCCCTGCCCCCGTTTCAAGATTCTTAGTATTATTATTTTTCTGCATTCATTTACATACTGTAAGATGAATTTCAGTTCTCGTGGAGAATATTCCTGCCATGGTTTAAATGATCGAATACATGTGCATTTGAAAATCATATGTCCTCCTATTTCAACAAGGGTTTTAGGTGGGTCATAATCTCTTAGAGTCTAAGAAAATGCTACTCAGTTATACTATCTTGGCACTTCAAGGCATATCTTAGGTTTTCTATTTTTTTTCTTTTTTTAAAAATTTAAACCTATTGATTTTCACACGTATAAATATAGACCAGTTCCATACCTTTAGTTTGTAAGACTGAGAAGTTATAAGAATAGCATCGAGATTTGAACTCGAAGTCATCACCAAGTTCTGATAAATTGACCCATGTGGGAAAAACCAATAGTGACCATTACTGATTACCCAAGATATGTCAGGAATTACATGACAGCAGCCTTTCATAGAGTGTGTTTCATGACCCATGAGTGACTCTGTTTAAAAATGGTTCATGGAAGTTAAATTTGAAAAGTGCTGCATAATCCGTCCCAGTTTTAGAGCTTAGTAATGCTCATTGGTTTACGTAAGGCAGCATAAAGCAAATAAATACTTTGACTTAGCATTTATATCAAATAAATTTAGTGACAAAATAATCATTTGCACTCCACTATTAACATTTTATTGGGGATAACTGGGTGGCTCAGTGGGTTAAGTGTCTGCCTTCAGCTCAAGTCATGACCCCAGCGTCCTGGGTTCAAGCCCCACATCAGGTTCCCTGATCAGTGGGGACTCTGCCTCTCCCTCCCCTTCTGCCTCTCCCCACAGCTCATGCTCACTGTCTCAGAAATTAATAAATAAAATCTTTAAAAAAACATTCTGTTGAACATGGTTAGAAAAATGAACAAGACTACTTTACCATACAGTACTCTCCCCTACCTAGACAAGCAGACACTATGGTCCTTTTTTTTTTTTTTTAGTAGCAGATAACATTTATTGAGTACTAGAATATACATTTAGGATATAAAGAAATTCCTATATTTCTCTATATCCTAAAATATATTGAAATAAAGGATATTAAACTTTATTCCAAGTGCTTTTCTTTCTTTTTTTTTTTTAATAAATTTTTTTATTTTAATAAACATATAATGTATTTTTATCCCCAGGGGTACAGGTCTGTGAATCGTCAGGTTTACACATTTCACAGCACTCATCATAGCCCATACCCTCCCCAATGTCCATTTCCCCACCACCCTCTCCCGTCCCCCCTCCCCCCCGCAACCCTCAGTCTGTTTCTTGAGATTGAGTCTTTTATGGTTTGTCTCCCTCCCAATCCCATCTTTTCATTTTTTCTTTTCCTACCTCCCCCCAACCCCCCCGCCTTGCATCTCCACTTCCTCATATCAAAGAGATCATATGATAGTTGTCTTTCTCCGATTGACTTATTTCGCTAAGCATGATACCCTCTAGTTCCATCCACGTCATCGCAAATGGCAAGATTTCATGTCTTTTGATGGCTGCATAGTATTCCATTGTGTATATATACCACATCTTCTTTATCCATTCATCTGTTGATGGACATCTAGGCTCTTTCCACAGTTTGGCTATTGTGGACATTGCTGCTATAAACATTCGGGTGCACGTGCCCCTTCAGAGCACCACGTTTGTATCTTTAGGATATATACCCAGGAGTGCAATTGCTGGGTCGTAGGGTAGCTCTATTTTCAGTTTTTTGAGGAACCTCCACACTGTTTTCCAGAGTGGTTGCACCAGCTTGCATTCCCACCAGCAGTGTAGGAGGGTTCCCCTCTCTCCGCATCCTCGCCAGCATCTGTCATTTCTTGACTTGTTAATTTTAGCCATTCTGACTGGTGTGAGGTGGTATCTCATTGTGGTTTTGATTTGTATTTCCCTGATGCCGAGTGATGTGGAGCATTTTTTCATGTGTCTGTTGGCCATCTGGATGTCTTCTTTGCAGAAATGTCTGTTCATGTCCTCTGCCCATTTCTTGACTGGATTATTTGTTCTTTGGGTATTGAGTTTGCTAAGCTCTTTATAGATTTTGGATACTAGCCCTTTATCTGATATGTCGTTTGCAAATATCTTCTCCCATTCTGTCAGTTGTCTTTTGGTTTTGTTCACTGTTTCCTTTGCTGTGCAAAAGCTTTTGATCTTGATGAAATCCCAATAGTTCATTTTTGCCCTTGCTTCTGTTGCCTTTGGCGATGTTCCTAGGAAGAAGTTGCTGCGGTTGAGGTCAAAGAGGTTGCTGCCTGCATTGTCCTCAAGGATTTTGATAGATTCCTTTAGCACATTGAGGTCCTTCATCCATTTTGAGTCTATTTTCGTGTGTGGTGTAAGGAACTAGTCCAATTTCATTTTTCTGCATGTGGCTGTCCAATTTTCCCAGCACCATTTGTTGAAGAGGCTGTCTTTTTTCCATTGGATATTCTTTCCTGCTTTTTCGAAGATTAGTTGACCGTAGAGTTGAGGGTCTATTTCTGGGCTCTCTATTCTGTTCCATTGGTCTATATGTCTGTTTTTGTGCCAGTACCATACTGTCTTGATGATGACAGCTTTGTAATAGAGCTTGAAGTCTGGAATTGTGATACCACCGACTTTGGCTTTCTTTTTCAATATTCCTTTGGCTATTCGAGGTCTTTTCTGGTTCCATATAAATTTTAGGATTATTTGTTCTATTTCTTTAAAAAAAATGGATGGGATTTTGATAGGGATTTCATTAAATGTGTAGATTGCTTTAGGTAGAATAGACATTTTCACAATATTTGTTCTTCCAATCCATGAGCATGGAATATTTTTCCATTTCTTTGTGTCTTCCTCAATTTCTTTCATGAGTACTTTATAGTTTTCTGAGTATAGATTCTTTGCCTCTTTGGTTAGATTTATTCCTAGGTATCTTATGGTTTTGGGTACGATTGTAAATGGGACTGACTCCTCAATTTCTCTTTCTTCTGTCTTGTTGTTAGTGTAAAGAAATGCGACTGATTTCTGTGCATTGACTTTATATCCTGACACTTTACTGAATTCCTGTACAAGTTCTAGCAGTTTTGGAGTGGAGCCTTTTGGGTTTTCCACATATAGTATCATATCATCTGCAAAGAGTGATAGTTTGACTCCTTCTTTGCCGATTTGGATGCCTTTAATTTCTTTTTGTTGTCTGATTGCTGAGGCTAGGACTTCTAGTACTATATTGAACAGCAGTGGTGATAACGGACATCCCTGCCGTGTTCCTGACCTTAGCAGAAAAGCTTTCAGTTTTTCTCCATTGAGAATGATATTTGCGGTGGGTTTTTCATAGATGGCTTTGATAATATTGAGGTATGTGCCTTCTATCCCTACACTTTGAAGAGTTTTAATCAGGAAGGGATGCTGCACTTTGTCAAATGCTTTTTCAGAATCTATTGAGAGTATCATATGGTTCTTACTCTTTCTTTTATTAATGTATTGTATCACATTGATGGATTTGCGGATGTTGAACCAACCTTGCAGCCCTGGAATAAATCCCACTTGGTCGTGGTGAATAATCCTTTTAATGTACTGTTGGATCCTATTGGCCAGTATTTTGGTGAGAATTTTCGCATCTGTGTTCATCAAGGATATTGGTCTGTAATTCTCTTTTTTGGTGGGATCCTTGTCTGGTTTTGGGATCAAGGTGATGCTGGCCTCATAGAATGAGTTTGGAAGTTTTCCTTCCATTTCTATTTTTTGGAACAGTTTCAGGAGAATAGGAATTAATTCTTCTTTAAATGTTTGGTAGAATTCCCCTGGGAAGCCGTCTGGTCCTGGACTTTTGTTTGTTTGGAGATTTTTGATGACTGTTTCAATCTCCTTACTGGTTATGGGTCTGTTCAGGTTATCTATTTCTTCCTGGTTCAATTGTGGTAGTTTATACATCTCTAGAAATGTATCCATTTCTTCCAGATTGTCAAATTTGTTGCCATAGAGTTGCTCGTAGTATGTTCTTATAATTGTTTGTATTTCTTTGGTGTTGGTTGTGATCTCTCCTCTTTCATTCATGATTTTATTTATTTGCGTCCTTTCTCTTTTCTTTTTGATAAGTCTGGCCAGGGGCTTATCAATCTTATTAATTCTTTCAAAGAACCAGCTCCTAGTTTTGTTGATTTGTTCTATTGTTTTTTTAGTTTCTATTTTATTGATTTCTGCTCTGATCTTTAAGATTTCTCTTCTCCTGCTGGGTTTAGGCTTTCTTTGTTGTTCTCTCTCCAGCTCCTTTAGGTGTAGGGTTAGGTTGTGTATTTGAGACCTTTCTTGTTTCTTGAGAAAGGCTTGCACCGCTATATATTTTCCTCTCAGGACTGCCTTTGTTGTGTCCCACAGATTTTGAACTGTTGTGTTTTCATTATCATTTGTTTCCATGAATTTTTTCAATTCTTCTTTAATTTCCTGGTTGACCCATTCATTTTTTAGATGGATGCTGTTTATTCTCCATGTATTTGCGTTCTTTCCAAATTTCCTCTTGTGATTGAGTTCGAGCTTCAGAGCATTGTGGTCTGAAAATATGCAGGGAATGATCTTGATCTTTTGGTACCGATTGAGACCTGATTTATGACCCAGGATGTGGTCTATTCTGGAGAATGTTCCATGTGCACTAGAGAAGAATGTATATTCTGTTGCTTTGGGATGGAATGTTCTGAATATATCTGTGATGTCCATCTGGTCCAGTGTGTCATTTAAGGCCTTTATTTCCTTGTTGATCTTTTGCTTAGATGATCTGTCCATTTCAGTGAGGGGAGTGTTAAAGTCCCCTGCTATTATTGTATTACTGTCTATGTATTTCTTTGATTTTGTTATTAATTGGTTTATATAGTTGGCTGCTCCCATATTAGGGGCATAGATATTTAAGATTGTTAGGTCTTCTTGTTGGACAGACCCTTTGAGTATGATATAGTGTCCTTCCTCATCTCTTATTATAGTCTTTGACTTAAAATCTAATTGATCTGATATAAGGATTGCCACCCCAGCTTTCTTCTGATGTCCATTAGCATGGTACATTGTTTTCCACCCCCTCACTTTAAATCTGGAGGTGTCTTCGGGTCTAAAATGAGTTTCTTGTAGGCAGCATATTTATGGGTTTTGTTTTTTTATCCATTCTGATACCCTGTGTCTTTTGATTGAGGCATTTAGCCCATTAACCTTCAGGGTAACTATTGAGAGATATGAATTTAGTGCCATTGTATTGCCTGTAAGGTGACTGTTACTGTATATTGTCTCTGTTTCTTTCTGATCTACTACTTTTAGGGTCTCTCTTTGCTTAGAAGACCCCTTTCAATATTTCCTGTAGAGCTGGTTTGGTGTTTGCAAATTCTTTCAGCTTTTGTTTGTCCTGGAAGCTCTTTATCTCTCCTTCTATTTTCAATGATAGCCTAGCTGGATAGGAAGCTCTTTATCTCTCCTTCTATTTTCAATGATAGCCTAGCCGGATATAGTATTCTTGGCTGCATGTTTTTCTCGTTTAGTGCTCTGAATATATCATGCCAGTTCTTTCTGGCCTGCCAGGTCTCTGTGGATAGGTCTGCTGCCAATCTAATGTTTTTACCCTTGTATGTTACAGACTTCTTTTCCCGGGCTGCTTTCAGGATTTTCTCTTTGTCGCTAAGACTTGTAAATTTTACTATCAGGTGACGAGGTGTGGACCTATTTTTATTGATTTTGAGGGGCGTTCTTAGCATTTCCTGGATTTTGATGTTTGTTCCCTTTGCCATATTAGGGAAATTCTCTCCAATAATTGTCTCCAATATACCTTCTGCTCCCCTCTCTCTTTCTTCTTCTGGAATCCCAATTATTCTAATGTTGTGTCGTCTTATGGTGTCACTTATCTCTCGAATTCTCTCCTCGTGGTCCAGTATTTGTTTGTCTCTCTTTTGCCCAGCTTCTTTATTCTCTATCATTTGGTCTTCTATGTCACTAATTCTTTCTTCTGCCTCATTTATCCTGGCAGTGAGAGCTTCCATTTTTGATTGCACCTCATGAATACCTTTTTTGATTTCAACTTGGTTAGATTTTAGTTCTTTTATGTCTCCAGAAAGGGCTTTTATCTCTCCGGAAAGGGTTTCTCTAATATCTTCTATGCCTTTTTCAAGCCCGGCTAGAACCTTGAGAATCGTCATTCTGAACTCTAGATCTGTCATGTTACCTATGTCCGCATTGATTAGGTCTCCAGCCTTCGGTACGGCCTCTTGTTCTTTTTTTTGAGGTGAGTTTTTCCGCCTTGTCATTTTGTCCAGATAAGATTTGCTTTCTCCTGCTGTGGAATTCTGCTGTTCTTGGTGACTGAAGTTGGTTTTGGATGGGTTTCTTGTTGATCTTCTGGGGGAGGGGCCTGTTGTGGTGATTCTCAAGTGTCTTTGCCGCAGGCGGAATGGCACCACCCTTGCCAGGGGCCGGGCTAAGTAATCCGCTCGGGTTCGCTTTCGGAAGCTTTTGTTCCCTGAGCGCTTTCCGTAGAGTCCAGAGGACGGGAGTGAAGATGGCGGCCTCCCAGTCTCCAGCCCGGAGGAGCCGAGAGCTTGGGGTCCCGCTCCTCAGTGCGCCCTCAGAGCAAAGCGCCCAACAGCCCCGCCTCCCTGGCTTGCGGTCGCGCCTCGAGGAAAGCAGTCAATTGCTGGAGCTGGAGAAAAGCGCCCGGTCGCTTCTGTCTCCGTGGCCTCCGGCCGCGCTCCGAGCCCACCCAGCCTGCGACCGGCTCAAGGTAACCCTGGGCTTAGAGCTCACTCCTCGGCTTTGTCACTGTAGCCGGCTTCCCCGCTCTAATACCTGCGAGCTCTGCGGCACTCAGACACCCCCGGTCCTTCTGTGACCCTGCAGGACCTGGGGTTATGCTGACCCCGCCTGGGTTTCCCTCCAGTTTAGCCTCTGGAGCGATGTCTCCCAGTGGAGCCGACTTTTAAAAGTCCCGATTTTGTGCTCCGTCGCTCCGCCGCTTGCCGGGGGCCGGCCCCTCCCCCCGGGGTCTATCTTCCCGTCGCTTTGGATTCACTTCTCCGCAGGTCCTACCTTTCAGAAAGTGATCGATTTTCTGTTTCTGGAATTGTTGCTCTTCTTCTCTTCGATTTGTAGGTGTTCACAATGGTTAGATAAGCTGTGTAGCTGATCTCCTGCTACCCGATGTCGTCTCAGCCTGCTACTGCTCCGCCATCTTGACTCCTCCCCCCCACTATGGTCTTTATTTTACAGATAGGAAACCTAGGTTGAGATGTTACTTCATCATTTAGAGAGTCGCTCGAGTCTGTTCTCAGGGGCCTGTAGCCTGGGAACCAAGAACAGGATGGATGTGGACCCCCCACCAGGGCTCTGTCAGTAGTCTTAGGAGCTACGGCTGTGTTTTATATTTATTAAATCATTCTTCGCCATCTTCATAACCTTCAATATTATTTTAAACTAGTTATTATAAGCTATCTTATTACTGAAATTTATGCAAATGGTCAAGGTTAATTTTTAGAGAAAAGTATGGCATAATGGGTTTTAGTTTCCCAAAACAAATCATAACTTTCCTGTGACTCGAAGAAAAAAAATTGTGATAAAATGTCCCCAATTGAAAAGAATTAATAAAAAATTAGTTCTAAAGATAACAGGCTAATATAATCTTAATGTATTAGGGGTTTTTTTAGCCCTTTTTTGCTGAACACCAGCTAAACACAATGGGCAAATTCACTCCTTTAATTACAGTGTATTTTTAATCCATTGATTGTAGTGGAAACATTTTGAAGTTGAAAAAATATACTTTGCTCCAGAAATGGAGTTTCATACAGAAAAAAAAAAAAAATGCTTTTTTTAAACTAAGGAGCCTTTAAAACATTAGTCGTAATTTTTACAACACATACTCAAAAACTCCTTTAAGGAACATTGGATGGGATTTTTCTTTTCTGTAACTGCGGTTGAAATTATATTGAGAGGTAGCGGACTTCATTTACTGATTAATATTTGAGAGCATCCTCTAACGTTTGTGAACCGAGATAGCATCATGTTCTGGTTGAGTCTGACTCAGGAGCAGAGGCCGCTCCGGCAGGACAGGTTCCTGAGAGCAGCCTGCTGCTGAAATGCCCTCTCCTCTTTGCTGCTTGAGTTCTACTGACAAGGGTAGCCTTTCCCCACGAAGAGTTACAAATCCCGAGGGGAGTGACTCACCACTCTAAATGCTGAGATGGCCATGGTCCCTCCTGGAGGCCGTTCTACCAGAAGGAGTTGGGGTGTGGCGGAGCGGAGAGGAGCCTCTGCCTGAAGGGCCGCAGCCCTCGCTGGACTCAGAGCGGCCCCTGACTTGGCACAGCCCCCGACACAGCCTGCCCAATGCTGTCTTATATTTAGCGTCACAAATCAGAAACTGCCTGCCGGTGACTCTCTTGCCCTCACCACTCATATCCATTCCCTTTCCACATCCAGGGGCCACGTGTTTCCCTTCTGCGCATGCACTTACTTCTCCCCTCCCCTGCCCCTTCGTGTCCAGTCTGTGTCCAGTCCCGTCTGCAGTGTCCTTCTACATCCGTGTTCACTGCCCCCCCATCTGTCGGCCAGTGAGTCAGAACGATCTCTTCCAACAACGACCCTCTTCCTTCCTGATTAAAACAACATCCCGTTTGTCCTAAAATAAAGACCTATATCCCTGCGATGGCCTCCTGAGGGTGACTCCTCCTGTTCTGACCAACGGGGCCACCCTGTTCCAAGGTCTTTGTGAGCACTGGGGCCCTTCCACAGGGCCGTGCTGGATCCCTAACACAGGGCTGGTAGTGTTCTTATCATCCTCTTTTCCTGGAGAGCAGCATCCCACATCCATGCGCATGTGCACACGGTTATCACCGCGAGGCCCATATACGTCCCATGTATTTTCAGCATTAAGCCCCATCACTATGACCGCACTGAAGCATTCACGGCTGCACGGGCCAGGTACGAACGTTCTGGTTGCTCATGACTTGGCCTCATCGATGACTATCATTTAATGGATTTTGAATGAATCAACAAGGAATAATCATCTTGGGATCCAATATTTACATATTTGTGTAATGCTACCACGCTGTATTTAATGTTGAAAGCAAATGTTGAACACACTGATTTTAAAATAAGGTAAAATCACAGAGAAGAGCACGATATATAATTCTTCAATACAATTTAAGTTTTATCATTAATGGTTATTTTATAAAGACTCAAATTAGTATTTCAAAGGGAAAATATTCCAAGTTCTCAAATTATAGGAATGACAGAATGATGATGACGAATGTTCTGTTAATGAAACATGCTTGAGAGGAAATAACTCCTAGAAGTGACTGATAAAATCACCACAGTGAACTGTGAAATGGCAGAAACCTAAATTTTAGCACGGACAGGGCAGCTGTGACATAATAAGAAACACTGAGTCGTTAAATAGAACTGAATACTTACCTTTAACAGAGACTGTCTCATGCTGACTGGCTGGTAAATAAGCATCTGGGCAAAAGGACCCTAACCCTGAGGGCAGTTCTAGCCGGACCAGTCATCTGGTTTTTCCTCAAATTTGTGGCATCTTTTGGTTGATGCCAACTTAGCCCCGCAGGAGCACAGTGAACCCATGCAAGCCCCTGGTAAACAGTGACACTCATCCAATGCGTTCTTGATGCGGGAGTAGGCCTGTGAGACAGGCTGGTCTTACCAGTTAGGAACATTCTGTGCAGTAAGAGGACGTCTGCAAGCCCAAGCGAGCATCACTCTTGATGGCCAGTATGCTGGGAATGAGCTCAAGATGGTTATGATCTCACGGATGCTTTTCATGCTGGATTGGTAGAGCTTAGCTTTGGGGTCTAACCTGCCCAGTCCAAAATAATCTAATTTAGAATCACGAATGTGCTCTTCAGTGTCATAGCTAAAATATTAATCATATGAAGGACATCGAAATTCTCTTTTTCTTTCTCTACCTGTCTCTCCCTCTCTTGGCTTTGGATGGTCTGGTTTGCCTTCCAGGTTTTTTCAACATTTATTTTTGATTTAGAAAGGCCTCACATGTGTAATTAGTGAAAGCAACAGACTCGAGCGGCTTAGCACACAATAGTACCAACAGCTCATGGTGCCGGTAGGCTGCAGGGCTAAATGGAATAAGGAGGTCCTAGCAGTGATGGAGGAAGAGAGCACAGGTGTTGATGCAGGTGAGCAGTTCTAGTGCTGAGTTTAACTAATGCATGTCTCACCTGGGAGGGAGAAGGCAGCAAAGATAACCCATAGCAATAGTGCTGTTGTCACAGGCTGAAGGGATCAAAGGAATCTAGAAAATTACCTTTGAAAGAAGTAGGCTGTTCCTGGAGAGTGTTGTTGGGTTTTATATTTTTTAAATAAGAGCTCATTATGTGGTTTCCATTTGGATTGGATGAGATGTGCCAAGAGCCAGCTTGGATGGCCAAGGTGCAGAATGGGCTGAGGGAGAAGGGGAGGGGCCGTGTTGCTACTTACGGGATTGTGAACTTGACATTTGAAAACCTGTTCCCACAGAAACTGATTAAAAGAAGACTTTCCTGGCTGGGTTTTTCCATACTTCTAACTTAGATGTAATTCAAATGTGCTGTTGCATTACAGTTGTGGGTTGAGACGTGAGAAGCACTTTACCGCACTTATGAGAAAATTGTTCAAATGGTGGCTATCTAGTTCCATTTTAAAATTTAACATTTCTGAGCATTCTTCATGGTCATGGAATGAACCTGCATCATTAAGATACACAGCTATGCCAAGTACCTCCGAAAACAGCGTTTTTTCCCCCTTCCCATTGAAATGGACTGTGATTCCAAAGGGAGTACATTTCAGGAGATGTGACTGTTGGATACTGATGCTTCTCTGTGAGTGGGAGACACCTCTGCAGAGTCCTGGGGATGCACAGGTGGAAAGGGCCCCCCAAACCCCTCTACTGTCCTCACACCATTTCCACACCTCCCCAGGTGCTCCCCACATGCCCCAGGTGCCAAACCTTGAGCCGTGTTCATAGACGCAACAGCTTGAGACAGGATCTTGGATGTTAGTTTGTTCTTATTTAAGGAACACTGGAGCCAAAACAAAGGATTAGAAGTCTTAGTGTTGAGATATGTGTGAAATTTTAGGAAAGAATTTTTCCAGTCTTTTAAGAACAGAAACAGAAAAGTCAGATCTCAGACTTAGAAAGGGAGGGGTACAGGGACACCTGGGTGGCTCAGTTGGTCAAGCATCTGCCTTCGGCTCAGGTCATGATCCTAGGTTCCTGGGATTGAGTCCCACATCTGGCTCCCTCCTTGGTGGGAAGCCTGTTTCTCCCTCTCCCTCTGCCTGCCACTGCCCCTGCTTGTACTGGCTCTGTCCTTCTCTCACTCTCTCTCTCTCTGACAAATAAATAAAATCTTAAAAAAAAAAAAAAGGGAGGAGTACATATACGTATACTTAAGTATGATCCTGTGGTAGTATCTCTGAATGTAGAAAAACATGTTTCAAATAATAGATATTAGATCCCCTGCCTTCTAAGATGCCCTGTTAAATCAGGAATATGATATTTGGCTATTTAATGCCAATCCACGAGATTGTGGGAACAGTCATTTTAAAGTTGAATTATTAAAGTTTCTTCTGGAAGTTCTATAATACCCGAGAAGGTGACCTGGAGAAGGGTTGTGACGAGCGCTGCCCTGGTTATGAAATCCAGCAACCTAGAGGTGAGGGATGGTGTCAGGAATGGGGAGTCAAGGAGCATCAGCCAGTAGGAATCCACTGGGAGGATGAGATTCCAAGTCTGTCACCAACCTGGATGGCCAATATTCACTTTGAAGTTGTTTTCTGCAAAGCAAAATATCACCATCAGGTCAAACCTTTCAAAAAAGCATGAGAGGATTTTAAAAGCATGAGTAGATCTTACGTTTCAGATCATGAACAAATAAATATTGTATTTTATATATATTTATAAAATATACATATTTTATAAATATATAAATATTCATAATATATAAATTATATGTAATTATATATGAATATATTATATAATATAAATCATACGTGTGTGTGTGTGTATGAGCTGTCTGTGGTGATAAAGGTCAACCAGACTTACACGATCGTTTTGCAATACATACAAATGTAGAATCATGATGTTGTACATCTGAAACGATAATGGCATATGTTGATTACATTGCAATAACATTTATTTTGATAAGTACCAGAAATGAAAAGTCCGAGAGGATCTGAGAGAAGGCATAAAAAGGGCTGTTGTTCACAAAGAATTTGAGCCAATTTCATCTAAGATGTCAAAAGACAGCCTCACTGCTGTGTGATCAGATTTTCAGGGGCATCGGCACCTCGGCGGGGCCGGGTTGCTGGGCTGGCTTTGTGGAACACCAGATAAAGAAGGTGGCCACACACGTTGCCAGATCTAGGCGAGATGTTTCCGAAAAGTGAGCTTCGTTTTGAGAGTTTATCAAGAGCTATTTCAAAAGTCAGAATTCTATAGATCCAATTTCCAATTCACATAGACTTCGCTCTGCTTCTCCTTTATGATGACATGTTGCCTGTCGTCACGTTCAGAAACTCAAGAAACTAATCTGAGCTGAGTCACTGGTCTCCATTTTCTCTTACGTAAAATGACAAGATCAACTATTTTAGGGAGAACAGATAGTTTTCAATTTCAGCACCTACTGCAGTCAGGGGTGGTTGCATGAGGAACTTTGTTAGGAATGATGATAAAACTGCCTTCAGACTCGGAAGGGAAAGTTGTCAAGACTGATTCAAAGTCCGTGGCACCACGGGCAGGATGGTGGAGGAGGAGAGAGGGGAGAGCATTGCACATGCCCTCGTGGACTAGGGCATCTATTAGGGTTCCTGTCCAAGCCAAGTGTCTGTGGGTTATCACTTCAAAAAAAAATCACTTGCTTGTGACACCTGGGGACTCAGTGAAGCGTCTGCCTTTGGCTCAGGTCATGATCCCGGTGTCCTGGGTTCGAGTCCTGTATCAGGCTCCCTGCTCAGTGGGGAGCCAGCTTCTCCCTCTGCCTGCTGCTCCCCCTGCTTGTGCACTTTCTGACAAATAATTAAATAAAATCTTGAACACACAAAAACAAACGGAACAAAAACATCCCTTGCTTTCATCGTCTCTGATTTATAAATTACCCGAAAAGATCAAGTAAACTACATCCTGCAAAAACAGAGGTTTTAGTTCGTATCTCTTCCTTAATTAGGATATAAATTCAGCTGATATATCAAAGAGATTTTTTTAAAAAGTGGCTATAGTTTTTTTTTCCCTCCAAATAATAGTCCAGAGATTGTTCTGAAGAAAAGATTCATGGCAGCCATACTCTCAGTTTCAAAGGGGAGAGAGCGCTTTATTGATATTACAAAAACTGAAAGAAGAAAAGGGGAATCTGTGCATAGACAGGGGTGGTAGTAAGTAGTGGAAGAGAATAAGACAGACTCACATCAAATAGGGCACTTACGGGGCGCCTAGGTGGTTCAGTCAGTGAAGCGTCTGTCTTTGGCTCAGGTCGTGATGCCAGGGTCCTGGGATCGAGCCCCGCACCGGGCTCTGTTCAGCGAGGGTCCTGCGTCTCCCTCTGCCTGCTGCTCCCCCGGCCTGCACTCACTCTCTTTCTCACTCTCTCTGTCAAATAAGTAAATTAAATCTTAAAAAAAAAAATCGGGTACTTAGAACATCCATCCTGATCGGCTTAGTGGTCCATTGCCAATCTACACATGTTTCTAAGTTCTAATGTTGGACTTACAGGACTTCCAAATGGCCGTCTCCATAAGAGCGGTGTTTACAGGGCAATGACGGGGTCCGGAGTTCAACATCTGTTCAGCTCCGTGCGCTTTGGAGCGAGCTGCATTCCTGTGTTATGTCTTGACATCCTCAAGGAGCCTGTGCGAGGCCAGCCTGCTTCCCCTCCTGGTTCCACTGCACGGGGACCGCCACCGCCTGGAGCGGAGGGGATACCAGGCAGGAATTACAGCTCTTGGCATCTGCACCAGAAGGGCCAGTTCTGAGCAGGAGGCCAGCTACCATCCACCACCCAGGCTCCCGAGGTCGCTCATGCCGTCTCACAAACAGCATTCTTGCCTGCGGGCGCGTGTGCAGGTCGGGGTGGCTGGTCGCCCGGGAGCAATCCCAGAAAGCTCCGACCCAACGGTACAGGGCGAGCCGACGAAGGCTGCAGGGACACTCAGCGTAGGGGCTGTCCAAGGATCCCAGATCATCCTCTGTTGGGGTCTTCTAGTCCCAAAGGGCGTCGTACTCCCGTGCATGAGCAGGGTCCGTGCCCGAGCCAGCCACATCCCTGGGAGTGGAAGAAAGAAACAGTGCCGGCTAGGTCGCGACCTTTGATGAGGTGGCAGAATGTCACGCGCGTCCCTCTCTGTGCCGTTCTGTTGACAGTGCCTTGGTGACATCGCCGTACCTGGAGAAAGGTGGGCTGGTGGAAAATTAGTTTCTAACCCAGGGGGCACTTGCCCAGCAGCACCTGCGAACGTTCTGCTACTGAATGATGTGCAGAGCAACGGCACAGCCGTCTCTTTGCTCCCCTCTTGGGCCGGATCAACGTGGGCATCTGACTTGAGAGCCGCCGTTGCGAGTGTGCGTCGTAAGCGCCCCACGGCACAGGCTCCTGTCTTGTCCCAGACCGAGAGAGCCCGGCACTACGAAAGCAAAAGGCTGCGGACTTTGCCATTTGTTTTCTTGGGGAGGTGGGGATTGGCAGACTCATCTGGAGATTGAAAAGCCCCTGGGAGGTATGGGAGTCCCCGGAAGCCTGTTTAGTAAGAGCGGTTAGAACAGCCAAAGAAGGTAGGCCGGGAGAAACTGCGGTTAGAAAACGATACTTTAGTTTCTTTGGTTTGGATTAATTCACATACTCCAGTATAAAACCAGGAGTTATTTTTCTTGTTTCTAAAATGATTTCTCCTCCTCTCTCGTCTATCCCTCTCTCCCAAAGACCCCGAAGGTTTGGTCTTCCTTTTTTTTCCCCCAAGATTTTATTTATTTATTGAGAGAGACAGACAGAGTGCGTGGGGGGAAGGAGGGAGAGAGAGAATCTCAAGCAGACTCCATGCTGAGCACAGAGCACGGCATGGGGCTCAGTCCCAGGACCCTAAACCATGACTTGAGCAACTCACTGAGCTCACTGAGCCACCCAAGCATCCCTGGTCTTCCATTTTTCTTTTCCTTTTCTTTTTTTTTTTCTTTTCTTTCTTTCTTTCATTCATTCATTCATTCATTCTGGAAGGTGATATGATGGATGGAACTCTATTGCTACCAATACGGCATTTTTAGATTCCAGGCCAACCTGGTGTCTTCTCCTTGACTCATATGGTGCCAAGAAGATATTTGGGACATGATGATTTGGTTTTAATGTGCATTTATTTTTATTAAACCTAAAAAATTAGGCAAGTTTTAAAAATTTGTGTGGAACTTAATGAAGAGTACGGAAGAATGTACCTGGTCACTCACGTACCTGGTCACTCATAATCTTATAAGCTTGAAAATACGATGTAAAATTGCATTTTAAAGCTTCACACAAAAATCAACTCTCTGGGGTGAACTTTGGAGGAAAACCAATTTCCCGGGTTAGAGAATTTTTGTTTAAATTCTTGGCCTCCTCCCCTCGTCACATATCCTCGTAGGACCGACGAGCCGAGCCTTCCAGTGTATGAGGTCATTACCTGATTTCATGGGCGCTGTCAGTAATGCACCTGGGAATCCAGCTGCTTTCGAAATGGCTCTGTAATTACACTGACAATCGGGGATCAGTTAAAAAAGAGAAATGCTTTGAAGACAGGTAGATGGAAAATCAAATACCTAATTGCAATGATTTTTTTAAATCATTCGGTGGGGGGAGAAAGCCATTTGCATCTATTACTAATCAAATCATATTTAATTATATATTTAAAAAGAAAAGCCTGTACTTTGAATTCACTGTGAAAGGCAAGGCATTCATTTTTTTGTGTAGCATTTCCATTCTGAGGGCTTATGTCTTTATATGAATGCAATTAGATTGATTTTATATTTATATGAAAGTTGGGAATGTTATAGCATAACAAAGTAAGAGACTATGCATCTAAATGAGCACCATAAATATTCAATGAACAACTAAAACTGATAGTTTGTTTCTCATGGTGATATTATTAAAATAAAAATGAGACATAGATGGGAATAAAAAGAAAAGTGTATCTCTGTTTGTGGTTTTCATAGCAGTAATCATGCACTTTTGTACTGAGCATAAAGTATTTATTAAGTACTCGTTTGGGATGGGGCTGTGGTAGGCTCAACATTGGCTCTCCTAGGAGTCTACAGTCCTCGAAGTTCAGTACTATCCAGTACACCATCATCATCGAACAAATAAACTCAGAAGAGCTGCAATTCTTCCTTTACGTGCTGCCTATTACTTACTAAATCGTGAGTCTTGCCTATAACCCATGGTGTTTTCTGTAGGGGTAGTGGGTCGGTTGGAGTGCATGGCCTGCATTTGCTCAGTAGATGTAATTACTCTTTGTTTTCCAGACACAAACCAAAATTGCTTTTTAGGCCTTTATTTTGCCGTGACTGAATTATTGTCTCATATCCGATCCAGCCCCCGTTCAACAGCAACAACAGAACATAACTATTTCTGTTCTCCTCTGCTATCTGACCTGTTTTCCAGAAGATTCAGTTTTGATGATTCAACTTACTTCCAAAATCACTTTTATCTGAATCACCTCCTTAGAGCTTCCACTCTGTATGACTTTCCTTCTCTATTTCTTATATAGAGCTCAGTGCATTTCGGAACAACCACTGGATATCATGTGTTTGTGCGTTTTTTGTTGTTGTTGTTGTTCTTGTTGTTTTGTCCTCTTCTTCTTCTTCTTCTTCTTCTTTTTTAAACTCCTGGAGGAACAGTAATGGATGAAACTAACATGATTTGAGAGATCATAGTCTATTAAAATATCTCAAAACAGTTCCGTCCAACTAGAGCAGAGAGTGGAGGTGGGGAGGGAGGTTGGGGGTGCTGCTGAAATGTGAGGACAAAGCTGTGGGCTAATACATGTAATGAAGGTTTTTTTCTTTTTTTCAATCTATCATTCTAAATTTTTTTTGAGAAACCACTTACAGATTTAAAGCAGGGGAGTAATATTTTGAGGTTGTAGAAGGTTCTGTCGTAGAAGGCTCACCAATGTGGCCATAGGGAGAATGAGTCAGAGATAAGGCCCTGGCCTGAGGGAGCCCCCCTGGAGATGGAGCTAGAGACGAGCTGAAGGACTTGCTGATAAAGTGCCCAGTTTGGCAACTGGATGGGTTGGGACAGAGACACAAGGAAATGGCAGCTTTCATGGTGTTATCTTGAACCCCGTGAAGAGCTTGCCTATGTTGAAAATGAAATAATTCATATGACTGTGAAATGTATACACGGACAAGACTCCAATATATGGGTTTGGAGCTCAAGTAAGCTTTTCATCCATAAACTATAGATAAGTGTGGGCTTTAGGCAGATGCCCCCACACCACAAGGGTGGGTGAGATCCTCTTGCAGGCCTGGGCTGTATCGGAGAAGTTAGGGACTTCAGAGGCTGGAGGGCATTCACTGAATTTCACTGCCAGAAAGTCTTGGCTGAGCTTCTGAATGTGTCAGGAAATGAGATGGGGGAGACTGAATACCGTGGGCCAAGGGAGAGAAAGTTGGGGTGTCAGGTCTCAAAAGGCTCACCTGTGAACAGAAGGAGGCACGTGAGGTGGCCGTCAGAAGCCATGCTGGTGATGCTCTCATTGAGGAGGGATGGCTGTGAGTGTATTTGGTGCTGGGGAAAAGAGAGGGAGAAGTGATGAGTAGAAGTAGAGGGGATGCCCGATGTGATGAACTTCCTAGGAAGTATGCACTGTGTGGTGCAGACATGAAGGTTTTCACCAGCTGGATGGAGAACACTTCTGTCTTGAAACAGGTTTCAGTATGGTGGTGGGTTCTAAGGGCAGGTACGTGTTTCAGTGAATGACTGCGAACTTGAGCAATTTCCTATCTGATGACATCAGATTTTTTTAAGATATATTTATTTGAGAGAGAGAGAGAGAGTGAGAGCGTGCAGGTGGGAGAGGCAAAGGGAGAGGGAAAGAGAATCTCAAGCAGACTCTGCCCTGAGCACAGAGCCCGTCATGGGACTTGATCTCACTACCCTGACATCACGACCTAAGACGAAACCAAGAGTCAGGTGTTTAACCAACTCTGCCACCCAGGAGTCCCTGATGACATCAATTTTAATGGAAAAATAGCATATCTCAAGACACAGTTGGGAACACTGAAGATGTCCTTCTGCCCTTAGCCATGGACCACATACCCGCTTCATCTTCCCCAGAGACTTTTCTGTTGCTAGCATTACTATTTAAAAGAATCTTAACTCTGTGCTGCATTCTGGAGAAAGGCGGGCTGGTGAAAAATTAGTGCTGCATTCTTATATATGTTGGTTATTTGCTATTTTAGGGCTTATGTGCCTATTTATTTTGAAAAAAAAAATCTCTTGCATGATAGGAACTAAATCTCTTCCCTCCCATGTTCCAAGCTTTCGTAATATTTTCTGTCTGGGTTAATCAGTGCCTAATTTCACATTTCATGAACTGAAACGTCCATATTGGGGGGCAATGAAATGAGTGAAGAATACATATTTATTAAGAGCTTTCTTGCTGTTGGAAACTGCTGAGTCAGATTATGAGTACTTTATTTTGTATTGACAATAGCACCATGAAGTAACTGTAAATTTCCTCTTGTTTTACAATAAATACAACTGAAACTCAGGTGTCTGGGTTCACATAGCTATTACTTGCAGATATGATCTAAGGAAAAGTCTAATTGATTTAAAAAACCTATGCTGTGTTCCCTCATAATGACATAATTTTATATACAATCACAAACACATAGTTTAAATATATATTTGTATTCAGATATTGATGTGTATAGTGAATGAATAATAAAATACATCCCACATATGCCTATAAATAATGGCAAATTATAAGTTTTTACTTTCCATTTTTAAAAATTTAAACATAAATGGAGAGTTGAAGACCAATGTGATACGAATTTTCACTAGTACAATGAAGATAAGCCCATGTCAAAAATGAGTTTTAATGGACACATGGTAATGCACTCTGGTTTAAAGTTGGATAGATAAACATGGATACAGCTTATCAGGTATCATTAAAGTATATTCTTCTATTTCTAGATAGAGATTCATGTATTTGTTTTTTTTTAAAGATTGATTTTTTTCTCTGTTATCACCATTTGTTCACAGTGGATATATATCAGTAAAAATTGAAGATAATTTCTGTGTCAAACTGCAAGGAAAAGGGGCACCTGGGTGGCTTAGTGGGTTAAAGCCTCTGCCATTTGGCTCAGGTCATGGTCCCAGGGTCCTGGGATCGAGCCCCACATCGGGCTCCCTGCTCAGCAGGGACCCTGCTTTCCCCTCTCTCTGCCTGCCTCTCTGCCTACTTGTGATCTCTGTCTGTCAAATAAATAAATAAGTAAAATCTTTAATAAGAAAAACTGCAAGAAAAAATAAGTTTTACAACTATTAGAATATTTTACGACAATTACAATTAGGATCACCGGAGCTAACACTGTTTTTAAAGAATTTGATTCAATAACAACTGGAAAGCCATATGCATTTCCCCCAATTTCCTCCCTCCCCCCAAATTTAGACATTCATCTGCTTTTCATAAGTTTAATTCAAAATGGATCATAGACCTAAATGTAAACTAGGAAACTATTAAACTTCTAAAAGATAACATAAGAAAAAATCTGGATGACCTTGGCTTTTGCAGTGACTTTTTAGGATAAAATACCAAAGCACAATCCATGAACTTAAAAAAAAATTGAAAAATTGGACTTCATTTTAAATTAAAATTGTATTCTGTAAAAAGACAATGTTAAGAGAATGAGACGATGAGCCAGACTGGGAGCAAGAGTTGCAACACCTGTTTCTGATAAAGACCTGTGTCCCAGCTAATACAAAAACCCTCAAAAGGCTACACTAGGAAAATAAACAACCTGATTTAAAAGTGCACCAGGTATCAGATGTCTCACCAAAAAAGATACATAGGTGGCAACTGAACGTTTGAGAAGAGGTTCCACATGATGTTTCATCAGTGAATTGAAATTAAAAAACCAGCAACGGGAGGGCTAACGTTGCAAACAGAAAACCAGATGCTGCAAGGATGTGGATCCATGGGGACCCTCAGTCCCTGCCCCTGGGAACGCGCGACAGTCCAGCCACTTCGAGAGACAGCCTGGCAGAGTTTTACGGAGCTAGACAGAATCCAGCCATGCAGTCCGGCAATGTTAGATATTTCCCCAGATAAGTTCAAACTTTATGGCCATGCAGAAATCTGTACACGAACACTCACAGCAACTTTATTCATGAATTGTCAAAAAGTAGAAGCAACCCAGATGTTCTGCACCCAAGCAGAAGGGTAAAGCCAGTGTGCTGCATGCAGACAATGGAGTATTATTCAGCAATAAAAATAAATGAAATATCAAGCCATGCAAAAACACTGGAGAACTTTAAATGCATATTGTGAAGCAGAAGAAGCCAATATGAAAAGGCTACATATTGTATGGTTCCAACCATACCACATTCTAGAAAAGACAACGCTCTAGAGATCCCCCAAAAAAGTCAATCGATCAATCAACGAGACAATTCTATCTGATGCTTTAATGGTGGATTCAGGACATTACACAATTGGCAAAACCTACAGAATGGTAGACAAGAGTGAACCCTAAGATACACTATAGACTTTAGTTAATAATAATGTATCAATATTGGCTCATTGATTGTAACAAAGTACCATACTCATGCAGGATGCTAGGAATAGGCGTAACTGTGTAGGGCAGATTCTCGTATGGAAATTCTCCACACTTTCAGTTAGTTCTTCTGTAAACCTAAATCTGTTCTAGAAATAATCTACTCAATTTTTTAAAGTGGGTTACAAATTACAGATATTCTATGATTACAGTTATATGGAGGCAGGTGCACTGGAAAAGTGCTAGAGAAATAAACGAGCATGATAATGTATTTGTGTTAGGATTGTAGAAATATGAATGACTGTCTTTTCCTAACTTGTTAATACTTAGTACTGTGGTCGTGTTATATGTAGTATTTTTTTAAAGATTTTATTTATTTCTTCAACAGACAGAGATCACAAGTAGTCAGAGAGGCAGGCAGAGAGAGAGGGGGGAAGCAGGCTCCCCACTGAGCAGAGAACCTGATGTGGGGCTCTATCCCAGGACCCTGAGATCATGACCTGGGCCGAAGGCAGAGGTTTTAACCAATGGAGCCACCCAGGCACCCCTATATGTAATATTTAAAACATATTTATAGCTACCAAGTGCTTATCATGGGCTTCATCTTTTCTCATGGCTGTCCACTTAATTATTATTTCTAATAGAAATATTTACTTGGTTGTTTCTAATTGATTCAAACTGTGTTCTACCCTGTCAAATACTGTTGATATATAATGATTTATATTTATCCCCATCAACTTGTCTTGGAGCAGAGTGGGGAAGTTCACTGAAAAACAGCATCTATAGTACAAATGAAACACTCGACAAAAATGACACCAGTCTTTTATCCTCTAACTTGGAATATCAATTCTTAAGCAAGTCTTTGAGAACAGTATTTCAGCAAGAGTTTTGAAGAATTGTTTTGGCATTCTAGTCAACTTCTACTTCTCTTGGTCTTTTTTATTAACCATGTGGAGGATTTTCTATCCCACTGTCCCTAAGCTTTGAGATATTTTTAAAGATTTTATTTATTTGACAGAGAGAGAGAGAGAGAGAGATAATGAGAAAGAGCACGAGTTGGCAGGAGAGGGAGAAGCAGGCTCCCCACTGAGCAGGGAGCCAGACATGGGGCTCGATCCCAGGACCCTGGGATCATGACCTGAGTGGAAGGCAGATGCTTTACCACTGAGCCACCCAGGCAACCCCAAACTGTGAGATTTTTAATGTTTATTCTTCCAGAAGGAAAGCAATTAAAAATTAACAGTACATTGGGAAACATCCATTCTCTTTTGCAGAATGACAGCTTATATTAACATATTAATGACCCTATGCAGGTTTGTTTATTCTAATATTTCCTCCCCAAAACATACGTGAATTTGGATCTCCACAAACCATGTAGAGGTATGTTTTCACTGAGAAACACTGAAGGATTTTGAAAGCTTGCAAAAGATTCAGAGCTAAATAAATGTTGTGAGGATTTGAATTCTCCATTGCAATTCTTTGCCCAGGTGTTGAGTTCATGATCCAGAGAAGTGTTTCCTTCCCTGGGTGAGAAGCTAGGGTGGCCCCACTCCTCACGGCAGGCAGTGTCACTCTCTGGGACTACATCCGTCCCATGTGGCCATGGAGACAGCCCTATGGCCACGGCTCCTCCGCGTCCAGGCTCTTGGTCTTCAACTTGACACCCAGACTTGGCAACATTAATCCTATAAAAGCAGATGGGGCGCATCTATAGGTGAAGTGTCTCTGTGTCTCCCTTGGCATTTTATATTGCTGGCTCTGCGGTTTTGTCAGGATTTATGGAGACTCCTGCTCATATTTGTCAAGCCAGGCGATATGAAAGTGATTTCACATGTGACGCCTTGGTGCCAATGAAGCCCACTTGGGAGCACAGGAGTTCAGGCAAAACGTAGAAGATAAATAAACGTACTTTAACATAAATAAAAAGAATTGCAAAATCAGTACACAAAGTCACCATTATAACTGCACAAAGTATATATTACCAAGGAACCTTCACTGCAGAGTACGACATGGGGACAAGCGAGGTATATGGATGTGTGCTGAGTCCCCGGGCTGCTCTGTGGCAAAGCTGGGGCCTGCCGTCCCGGTCCCCAGAGGAACAGTCAGGAATACTTTGTAATGGCACGAAGTTTAGCCCATGCACCAGCACTGGCCCGTTTTGAAAATCAAGGGGTGGAAAATCCAGTCACGTTAATTCTGCACTCTGCTAATAGTAGCTGTTGTTGGTGACGCCAGCGTGTTCTTAGTGTCCGAAATGGTTGAATTGGTGGAGACGTTTAAGGAACATGACGCACTTGAAGAGCTGTAGATTTTCATGTTTCCGGTGCCCCAAGACCCTTTACCTATCCTAGTGACACCACGTGACCCAGGATCCGAATCTGTTTATCTTAACGTCTCATGCAGTGGAAGGCAGAAGAGCCCGTTCGGAGCCAGACTCCCTGTGCCCTTGCCTTTTGGGCAAGTCCTTACCTCTAAAAATGTCTAAAGTCTTTAGACTTCTTCTAAAGTAAAGTCCACCTCTTTGGTTTTAATTTCATCATCTGTAAAATGGGAATAAGAATAACACATACATGGGGTGCCCGGGTGACTCAGTTGGTGAAGCCTCTGACTCTCGATTTTGGTTCAGGTCATACTCTCAGGTTTGTGGGATTGAGCCCCACATCAGGCTCTGCACTCAGTGGGGAGTCTGCTTCAGACTCTTTCTCTCCCCTTCCCTTCCCCCTCCAACCACTACCTGTCCCCCTCCAAAAAAAGAATAACCCCTCTGTCCTAGGGCTAATAAGGTTGCGTGTGGTGAAGGGGCAGCACTTAGTATTGGCTCATGTTAGAAGCTTGATAAATGTCTGCAATTAAGATAAATTCCAAATTTCTCAAGAACTCGGTGGAGTGTTTCCTGACTTTTGAGGCTATTATTTGTTGACTCTCCTTGGCACCCCTAAATCTATTTTCTCCTTTATTATGATACTTATTATCTTTAATGAAAATAATCTGTTTCTTTTTTTTTTTTTTAAAGATTTTATTTATTTATTTGACAGACAGAGATCACAAGTAGGCAGAGAGGCAGGCAGAGAGAGAGGAGGAAGCAGGCTCCCTGCGGAGCAGAGAGCCCGATGTGGGGCTCGATCCCAGGACCCTGAGATCATGACCTGAGCTGAAGGCAGAGGCTTTAACCCACTGAGCCACCCAGGTGCCCCGAAAATAATCTGTTTCTGTTTCTGCCCTTCCCTAATGGGATTTTGTGTCAGGGAATCATACCTTATTCTCCACTGTATGACCAGAACCTACCATATTGTCTCACATGGAGTGGAAGTTCACAACCAATGACTTTCCTTCAAATTCTTTGCTCCTGACATGAATGGTATCTGTGGTGTCGCACCTCCCACCCCAACTTCCAACATCTCTACGTCCATGCAGCTCACATAGGGTACAAAGATAATACTACATGAAAATAACCTTGGAGAAACATAGTAGAAGTGCTCAGGTAGATTTCTGTCCCCCAACCCCTACCAAAGTCTATATCACTGAAAGAAAAAGTGGTTTACCTGTCTTTTCCACAGAATGACACCTGCTATATTCGTTCTTCTGAGCCATGAGCATGGAATGTCCTTCCATGGCTTTGTGTAATCTTTAATTTCTTTCATCAGTGTTTTCTGGTTCTCATATTACAGATCTCTCACTGTGGCTAGATTGATTCCTGAGTAGTGTACTGTTTTTGTGGAATTGTAAATGCGATTGTTTCCTTAAATTCTCTTTTTGCTGCTTCATTATCAGTATATAGAAATGCAGCAGATTTCTGTACATTGGTCTTGTATCCTGCAAATTTACCGAATTCATTTCTCAGTTCTAGCAGTTTTTTGGTGGAGTCGTTGGGGTTTTCTATATATAGTATCATGTCATCTGTAAATAGGGAAAATTTTACTTCTTCCTTAAGGATTGGGATACTTTTTGTTTCTTTTTGTTGTCTGATTGTTTGTAGCTAGGATTTCCAGTACTATGTTGAATGAAAGTGATGAGAGTGAACATCCTTGTCCTGTTCCTGACCTTAGGGAAAAGGCTGTCAATTTTTCTCCATTGAGGATGCTGTTAGCTGTGGGTTTTTCTTATATGGCCTTTATCGTGTGGAGGTATGTTCCCTTTAAACCTACTCTCTTGAGAGTTTTGTTTTTTTTTTTTATCATGAATGGATGTTGTACTTTATCGAATGATTTTTTTTTCCTGTATCTGTTGAAATGATCGTATTGTTCTTATGCTTCTTATTATTCACGTGATATATCACATGGATTGATTTGCAAATATTGAGCTACTCTTATAACCCAGGAATAAATGCCACTTGATTGTGGTGCATGATTTTTTTTAATGTATTGTTGGATTGGGTTTGCTAGTATTTTGTTGCAGATTTTTGCAACTATGTCCATCAAGGATGTTGTCTTGTCACTCTCCTTTTTAGTGGTGTCTTTATCTGATTTTGGTATCAGGTAATGCTGGCCTCATAGAATGAATCTGGATGTTTTCCATCCTTTTCTATATTTTGTAATAATTTGAGAAGAATAGGTATTAATTCTTCTTTAAATGTTTGGTAGATTCACCTGTGAAGCCATCTGGCCTTGGATTTTTTTGTTGTTGTTATTGGGAGATTTTTTTGATTACTGATTTAATTTTTTGCTGGTTGTCAGTCTGTTGAAATTTTCTATTTCCTGTTTCACTTTTGGTAATATATATGTTTCTAGGAATTTATCCATTTCCTCTAGGTTGTTCAATTTGTTGTCATATAATTTTTTATAAAATTCTCTTATAATTGTTTCTATTTCTCTGGTGTTGGACGTGATCTCTCCTCTCTCATTTGTGGTTGTATTTGTTTGGGTACTCATTTCTTTCTTGAGAAGCCTGGTTAGATATTTATCAATTTTATTTATTTATTTATTTATTTATTTATTCTTCAAAGAATCACCTCCTGGTTTCATTGATTGATTCTCTTATTTTATTTAGTTACCATATCATTTATTTCTGCTCTAATCTTTATTATTACCTTCTTTCTGTTGACTTTATGTTTGGTTTGTTCTTTTTCTATCTCCTTTAGGTGTAAGGTTAGGTTGTTTGAGATTATTTTTTTCTTGAAGTAGGCCTGTATTGCTATATACTTCCCTCTTTGGACCACTTTTGAAGCATCCCAAAGGTATTGGATTGTTGTGATTTCACTTTCATTTTTTACCATGTACTTTTGTATTTCTTCCTTGATTTCTTTATGGACCCATTCCTTATTTAGTAGGATGTTGTTTAATGTTCAGGTGTTTGTGGTCTTTCATTTTTTTTTTTTTTTTCCTTGTGGTTGTCTTCTATTTTCATAGCACTGTGGTCAGAAAAATGCATGGTAGGACTTTGTTATTCTTGAATTTGTTAAGGACTGTTTGTGGGTTAATATGTGATATGTTCTGGAGAATATTCAATGTGCACCTGAATGTGTATTCTGTTTTAGGAAGGAATGTTTTGAATATATCTATTAAGTCCATCTGGTCCAGTGTGTCATTCAAAGTAATTTTTCCTTGTTGATTTTCATTTTTGATGATCTATGTATCATCAAAAGTGGGATACTGCAATCCCCTATTATTATTGTACTAGTATTGATTAGTTCCTTTATGTTTGTTACTAGCCATTTTATGTATTTGGCTGCTCCTATGTTGGGTGCATAAATACTTACCTTTGTTGTACCTCCTTTTTGGATTGTTCCCTTTATTATTAGATAGTGCCTTTCTTTGTCTCTTGTTACAGTCTTTATTTCAACATCGATTTTGTCTGAAATAGGTACTGCTACTCCAGCTTTCTTCTGACAGCATGATGGATGTTCCCCACCCCCTCACTGTCATCTGCAGGTGTCTTTGGTTCTAAATTGAGTCTCTGGAAGCATATAGATTTTTTTTTTTTAATCCATTCTGTTACCCTGTGCCTTTTGAATGGAATTTTTAGTCCATTTACATTCAAAGTAATTATTGATAGGTATGTATTTGTTGTCATTTTATTATTTGTTTCATGGTTGTTTCTGATGATTTTCTTTGATCCTGGCTTTCCCTCATTCATGGTTTGCTGATTTTTGTTGGTGGTATATTTGGATTTCTTTCTTATTTTTCTTTGCATATTTATAGTGATTTTTGACACATGGCTACCCTTCAGTTTGTATTTAAGTTCTTTTGCATATAGCTGCCTTTTTAAGTTGACATCATTGAAGTTTCAACCTATTCTTTACTCCTCCACTCCCCGCATTTTAGGTACATGTTGTCATGTTTTGCAACCTTTTTTTTCTTTTTTTTTGAGTTCTTGATGGATTTTTTACAGAAATATTCTTTTTTTTTTTTTTTTTTTTAACTTCTTTTGTGCTTCCTACCTATATACTGTCACTTTCGGTCTCTTCTTTCCACTCAGAGAGTCCTCTTAAATATTTCTTGCAGGACTGGTTTGGTCTAGTTCTCTTTACTATTTCTTGCAGGATTGGCTGGTCATGAACTCTTAATTTCTGTTTGTCTAGGAAACCCTTTCTCTCTCTTTCTATTCTGAATGGTAGCCTTGCTGGATGAAGCATTCTTGGCTACAGAATTTTTCCCCTCAGTATTTTGAATATATATCAGGCACTCCCTCCTGGCTTGCAAAGTTTCTATTGAAAAATCTCCTGCTAGGCTTTTGGGTTTTCCCTTGTAAGTTACTGTCTTGCTTTGTGTGAGCTTTTGCATTTGCTTCTTTATATTTTACTGATTTAATTATAATATGTCTTGGTGTGGATCTGCTTTTGTTGATTTTGATGGGAGTTCTCTGTGCCTCCTGCATCTGGATCTCTGTTTTCTTCCCCAGATTAGGGAATATTTCAGCTATTATTTCTTCAAACAAATTTTTTGTCCACTTTTTTCTTCTGGGACTCCTATAAATACAAATATTATTATGGTTGATAGAGTCACTGAGTTCCCTAAGTCTATTCTCATGTTGCATAATCCTTTTCTTTCTCTTTTGTTCAGCTTGATTACTTTTCATTACTCTGTCTTCTAGGTCACTAATTCACTCCTTTTCTTCTTCCAGTGTGTTTTCATTCCACCAAGCCATGTTTCTTTACCATTTATTGAGCCCTTTATCTCTGCTATATTATTCCTTATCTCTGTACTAATGGTGTCATTCAGGTCTTCCACTCTTTTCTCAAGTCCAGTGAGCATATCATTATGAGCATTGCTTTAAATTTTCTACCAGGCATGATCTTCATATTTGTTTCACTTAGATCTCTGGTTGTGGCCTTGTCCTGTTCTTTTATTTGGGATTGATATCTGTCTTCTCATTTTGTCTGCCTCTTTGTGTCTGTTTCTACATGTTAATAAGTCGCCTGTGTCTTCTGCTCTTGCAAGTAGTGATGTCATGAAGAATAAGGCCTAGAGCGTCCTTCCATGCAGTGTCCCCTTTCTGTGAGAACCTGGCACTTCAGAAGAGTATCCTATGTGGGTGGCTTATGCCCTGCTGCTGTGTCTGAGTCACTTTTCCTTTCAGAGCAATAGTCTGCATTGACTCTGCCTGTTGTGGGCTGTGCTTACTCTCTGTGTTGTTAGTGGGAACCAGGCAGGCCAGCTCTGAGAGACATGCCTGCAGGGGAACTTGGGAACTGGGAAGTGGTGTTAAAAATTTGTGCTGGGCCACTAGTCCTGTGCTGGATCACTCAAGTTCTTTGGTGGTCTGGGGCTGCATACCTAGTGTGCAAGGCTGGGCACAGCACCCTGCAGTGGCTGGGTGTACCTGATGCATGAAGGTGGCTGGGGGCACAGTGGTTGGCCTCTGTGTAATGTCTTGGCACAGCTTGCTGTAGCAGCTGTGTACCCAGTGGCAGGGAAGGGCACATACTCTCTTTAACAAAATTTGAGCTGAGCCCAGGGCTCAGGCTAGCAAACTTGTAGTGGGCTAGCCTACAGGATAACTTATCGGCACAGCTCACTCATTGATCACTGGTTAGGTAACAAGTGTCTGTGGATTCCCACCTCCTGCAGTGGCCCAGTGTTTATGCTGAAGGACAGGGGAGGAAAATGGGACCAGCCAGCTCCCTCATTTTTGGAGAAGTCCCTTGGCACACTGAAATCAGTACAAACAGATATGTCTACCATTTGCTCTTGGCATTGTATAAACTGCCATCATTTTTTGCCTCTCTATATAGGATGCTATCTTTTTAAGAGTGTTGACCAGGCCATCACTTGCCCTCTTGGCTGATCCAGTGTTGAGTCAGCTGACTTTTAAAGCTCTAGGCTCCAAGTCCCACTGGTTTTACAGAGTCACAGAATTAAACCCCTCTGGTTTTTAAAGACAAATATTATGTGGTTAGGGGCGCCTGGGTGGCTCAGTGGGTTAAAGCCTCTGCCTTCGGCTCAGGTCATGATCTCAGGGTCCTGGGATCGAGCCCCACATCGGGCTCTCTGCTCAGCAGGGAGCCTGCTTCCCCCTCTCTCTCTGCCTGCCTCTCTGCCTACTTGTGATCTCTCTCTGTCAAATAAATAAATAAAAATCTTTAAAAAAAAATACACATCAGTGTGATTTAAAAAAAAAAAAAATTATGTGGTTAGTCTTTTCTCGGGAGATCCCTGGTGTGAGGGCCCATTTCTCTGCCCTTTTTGGGCATCCAGATCCCTCCTCCTGTGGGTAATCTCTCTCCACCTTTCTGACTTTCCTAATATTTCTAATGTAACTTCTTCTCTAAATTTAGTTTTGGAGTTTGTTCTGCCAGTCTTTGGATTGCTCTCTGGCTTATTGGCTCGGATGCGGATGGTAGCTAGTTGAAAACATGGGATGAGGTGAGCTCAGAGTCTTCCCACTCTGTCATCTTCCCAAGCTCCCTATGTGTGCATATTCTTTTTTTTTTTTTAAGATTTTTTTACTTATTTATTTGACAGACAGAGATCACAAATAGGCAGAGAGGCAGGCAGAGAGAGAGAGGAGGAAGCAGGCTCCCCGCTGAGCAGAGAGCCTGATGCGGGGCTCGATCCCAGAACCCTGGGATCATGACCTGAGCCGAAGGCAGGGGCTTAACCCACTGAGCCACCCAGGCACCCCTACATGTGCATATTCTTAATTTAAAAAAAAAAAAAATACAGCATGGAATAGAGGCAACAAACATATTTAGGGAGAATAAAGCCCAGAAGAACATTTACCAAAAAATGGAGAATAAGTAGCCTAA